>NC_048265.2:22756257-23062507 GCF_005286985.2 Setaria viridis | reverse complement strand
TGGAGTCGTTTCTCGGAATTTCCAGGAGCAACCTTCTTTCTTTGCATAGGAATTTAAGCCTCACGACGGAATAAGACGTTCTTAGGCTCCATTTGGACCCTCTGACTAAAATTAGTCCAATATTTTAATGCTAATTAAAATAAGTAAATATGAACTAATTGTGAAACTAATTGAATAAGTCATTGCTAATTGATGAGTAGAATCAATTGATCCTAATTAGTTCATGATTAGCTCATGTTATGCTACAATAAACATGGGCTAATCATGATCTAATTAGGATCAATGGATTCCTCCCATTAATTAGCTATGATTTATGTAATTAGTTTTACAATTAGGTCATATTTAGTCATTCTAATTAACATCCAAACACCAAACTAATTTTTAGTTCGAAGGCTCCAAACGGTTCTTAACCATTTTATTTGCCAACAAATGATGGTAGCTACTAGCTAGGCGTACACAGCATTGTCGTAGTAATGGATGGTAAGCCGCTTATTAACAAAGAATTATGACTTCAAGATTGCTCCGAGATCCAAGCTAATGCTAATCCCAATAGAGGATTTCATATTGATCTTTTTAAGATAGCCACAAAAACAATAAGAAGGTGTTTGAAATTACCCCTACAATGAATAATTTTACGGTGTGGTTTCATAAGCTCCAAATAGTATTTTAACTCATCAAGAGTTGATATACACAGATAGTCTCGTCTAGATGAAATTGATTTCCCTCTCTTCTCTTCCTTACTTTCTTATACCATGTCATATCAGGAAAGCCTACTAGGTGGCATGCTAATTAATGAGAATAAAACTCCATAAAACTTTTTATTGGGAGTAGCCTAAGGGCTTCATATTAATTATTCTAGTTCACTTGCAATCAAGTACTGAACAGTTGGCGGTATGCTGTCTTATTGTAGTGGATCGAGCATATATCAAGGAAGCTGAGCAATCAACAATCGTAGCAATTGTGATGTGGCTGGAAAAGACGTGGTTACCTGCTAGTGCCACGGGGAGGATGTCGCACTGCATGGAGGGGATTGGGGAACATCTATCTGCAATTCTGCTTTCTGCATATCCGATAAAACACAAGGTTGTTGTTATCATGGACAATTTAGCACTCGTACTTTGAATGTAGTGAATCTTCATTTATTAAATTACTAATAAAAACATAATCAGAACATACATGTGCTAATCTACATCTTAGGTGTAGCTACCCAACTGAATTACTGAACAATTTTCCGTAATAACTCAGTTCAGTAATTCGAAACTATTTACTGAACGTGGTTTGTTGGGTTCAGTGATTTCAGATCAGTACGGTCAATAATTTGGCTACTGCGTGTAGTATAACCGCTACACGCCTAAACTATAGAATAGTGCTACGAGACCAAAACATCATCAATCAAGTTAAAAAGAAACATAACTTGGCCGAACTTATTACACCAAAGCGGGATATAACATAATGGAGAACCCGGCCAATTGTTAGATTAAAAATCCATATATTCTCTCGGGCTTTTCCACATGTTCACTGTTGATATAGAAAGGTATTTAGAATTGTACTTTGAATCATCAAATGATTGTACAATATGTAATCAACTGGTACAAGTTGGTGTAAGGAAACAGCTGGTAGGCTACTCTAGCAAAACATCTACCGCATCACCCAGGAAACTTGCGAGTAGAAGGGGTCACGGATCGTTACCACTAGACGCGCAGCGCAGCGGAAGAGTTGAAGCAGCCGGTCCAACATAGATGCGTGTCGGTGTAGAGGAAGTAGTCGATCACGATCATCTCCTCCTCGTCCTCGCCTCAGCAGCCGCCTCGTACCACCGTAGCCGATCAGCGCAGCAGCAACGCCTCCACGGAGTCCACAGGTACAAGAAAGGAACGTCGTGCACCGGTGTGATTGCACTGCGCGCGCGGTAGGGGTCTCGGGCTTAGGCATAGAGAAAGTAGCGGCTAGGGTTGTGGGGTCTGAGCACATCACCAACAGTTGGTGCTGTATCAACTTTCATAAAATAAACATGCATCGAATTTGACTATCCAGTTAGTCAAAACCTATGAAGCTTGATCTTTTTCTAATCCTGACACATCCCGTAAAAAAAAAAGGTTGATAGGTGCCCTATAGCTATCTCGTGAGATCCATGGCCGATAATAAAAAGGGTAGCTGTAGCGCCGGCAAGGCGGTCACATATATTTTGCTAGCTGTTGCTCAACAGGCAGGGTACCCCCAATGCCCCAAGCAATATCCTGTAGGTTTGCCTTTCCAAAAAAAAACATACCCTGTACGTCTGTTCCAATCCTGTTTCCAAACCCTCGCATATACTAGAAACCTGTCCCTCTCATCCATCCATGCTGGTGGTAGACTGAACGAAAAGGTTCATAAATAAGCCGCACGGCAAGATAGAGCGAGAGGCAAACGCCACAGAAGAGGTCAGGTCTCGATCGAGAGACATGGGGGCCCCTGCTCGTAGTATCTGCAGGCACGTCCTCCTCATCCTCCTGTCGCTGCAGCTGCTTCTTGTGGCGCCATGGCAGGGCGGGACGGCAGCTCGAGCTCTCAACTTCACGAGGCAGGATTTCCCCAGGGACTTCGTCTTTGGGGCAGGCACATCAGCGTATCAGGTAATAACAGCATATCTGGACAACTCATCATGAATTACATGTGGAAAAGCTTTAGCCTTGGGAGGGGCTTAGTAAACACAATTGAGAACGTTCTTGCAACTTTTCTGTAAACTTTGATGTATGCCGTATTTGATTTCTTTGCTTAATTTGATTGTTGCGTACGTGTAGTACGAGGGGGCAACCGATGAAGATGGAAGGAGCCCAAGCATCTGGGACACTTTTACTCATGCAGGTGATCTTAATTTGTACATGGTATATAAATTTATAAAATGAACGTAGATACAGCATCATACCTCTTGTCAATTGATAGCTTATTTTTGGAGTTCAATGATATATGTAAGTGCCTAAAGATGATGGCACACATTCGAATTACTCGCATCATTATCTTTTTCCCCCTTTTTATTTTTCAAGGTTTCGGAAGTAACGTATTCATCATGTATTTTTCTTCGAGTTTGGTTTTAGTCTTTGTAGCATAGTATGTCTGTGAGTTTAGGATTTTGGTTTTTTTGTAGCTCTTTCTTGTTGGAGCTATTCACCTAGCTGGCTAGCTGTGACTGCAGGGAGGATGCCAGACAAGAGCACGGGCGATCTGGGCGCAGGCGGCTATCACAAATACAAGGTCTGCACTCCATTATTTCGATTGGCTAACGTACTATGAAAACGTGATATCGGCTGGATTACCTGATTGTGATGTTTGGACCGTGATCCCACGGTCTCTGTTCCGTTTGTTCCTTGCGTTGGCATACTAGCTACAACTTTTCAGCCTGTCACCGTATACCTTGTTGACAAATAATGGCAATGAAACTAGTGAGTACCAGATTTTGACTCCTGATACAAGTAGTATATGACATCATTCTTATGTAAATATATTTTTCCTTGACGGCCGACACTACTGGATTTTCAATATTTCCAGAGTGCTTTTTGCAACAGCTAACGGGTTTTATCGGTTTTTTAAAAAACAAAATTCAAATGACCAAGGTTCTTTTAGTTTAAACATTTCCCAAGAGTTATTTAGTAAGTGACCGAATTTTTTTATTGGAAAATGTTGGTTGGAAATTCTTGGTTCCTAATTTATTTTTATCCTAGCGGATTGTTCAATATAAACTATAAAACAGTCGACCACTTAAGGAAAAATCATTAAAAAAACAATAAACCTCATCGTTTTGAAAAAAAAAACACTCAAGAAATGTTAAATATGTGATGTGCGATATTTATACGAATTTATGGTTTTATAAATAGAATTTTTCGAGAAGGTTTTAAACAGAATTAATTATATATTATGAGAGTATTTTTTAATTGTGAATCTATTAACATGAATCTTATGTTTCAATCTATGTGATCTTCTAAAAATTGATAGCTGAAGTTTAAAAAGCTTGACTAGGAAGAATCGTAAATAGACTTCATTGTATCGTGGATAAGAGGTAGTGGTATACAATTGAAGTTTGCTACCACAAGAATTAGAGTACTTGACAAAGTATTGCGATGCACAACTGCACAAGTACAGTGTTTTTTCTTATAAGGACACATTCCAAACTGTTTCAGGAGGATGTGAAGCTGATGAGTGATACTGGCCTGGAGGCCTACCGCTTCTCCATTTCTTGGTCCAGGCTTATTCCAAGTAAGAACACTGTCAAAAGATAGGGAGACCCACTACCTTTCCCTAATCTGAGATTACTCACCGTAAGAATTGTTTCTTTTTTTTTAATTTCGCCCTTTATATGAGCACAGGAGGAAGAGGACCCATCAACCCGAAGGGGCTCGAGTACTACAACAACCTGATAAACGAGCTAGTAAAACGGGGTAAGTCACTCTGTTTCGAGCGCTGAATTTTCACAGAAAAAAAACAAAACTGACTGGGAGTGATACATATTCCTGACGATGTCCCATTACATCACAAAGAGACATGACTATCAGCCTTCATGCCCATAGGCACAATCCTGACCTCACAGGCACAAGTGTCCCCCCTCATGATCAGCTCTCTGAATCTGCTGCAGGAATTGAGATACACGTGACCCTGTACCACCTGGATTTCCCCCAGATCCTGGAGGACGAGTACCACGGGTGGCTGAGCCCCAGGGTCGTGTAAGATCACCACCCCCTGCTTGAGCACTCGAGCAATCTTGTTCTTTCAGGTGGCATGGGACTGAAATCCAGAGACATGTTGACATGTTCGGGCGTGCAGGGAGGACTTCGCGGCGTACGCGGACGCGTGCTTCAGGGAGTTCGGCGACAGGGTGAAGCACTGGACCACCATGGATGAGCCGAACGTGATCTCCATCGCCGCCTACGACAACGGCGCCTTCCCGCCCTGCCGCTGCTCGCCGCCGTTCGGGATCAACTGCACCGAGGGGAACTCCTCCGTGGAGCCCTACATCGTCGGCCACAACTCCATCCTGGCGCACGCCGCCGCCGTCAGGCTCTACAGAGAACAGTACCAGGTATAACAGCTGCTCATAATGATCTTCGATCTGTTGGTGACCAGAATTCAGTACGGCACCAGTGACCAGGCAAGCTTGTTTTACCTCTGCAACATATCGTTGTTGCAGGCTACGCAGAAAGGCGTCGTTGGCATGAACGTCTACAGCATCTGGAACTACCCGTTCTCGACGAGCCCCGCAGACATGGCAGCAACTCGGAGATCAATGGACTTCATGATTGGCTGGTCAGTCCTCAGTTCTCTTGTTCGCTTTCCGAATTACTAATGCTGTCCCCTCTTAATAACTTAATACGGAACACAGATTCGTTTATAGACGATGACTGGACAATTGCTTTGTGTAGGATCATAAACCCCTTGGTATATGGAGACTATCCTGAAACCATGAAGAGGATAGTTGGGTCCCGTCTTCCGAAATTCACCAAAGAACAGTCTGAGATGATCCGTGGAACGGCTGATTTCATTGGCATAAACCACTACACCTCAGTGTACGTTAGCGACCGATCGAACAGCGCAGATACCGGGCCCCGGGATTACAATGGTGATGTGGCCGCTACCTTCAGATGTAAGTTTAATCTTTGAGTGCAAAGAAGCCATTTTCAGTACACATGGCTGCATCTTCAGATACATATGACTAGAAGCTTCTTTCATCTATAATGTGGTGAAGAGTGAAGAGCATCTTTTCTCAAACATGCACAATTTTGGTTGCCTGTTGAAGTTGTAACCATGTCCTGCCTGTCTGTTGTTGCAGTTTCTCGCAATGATCCACCTACTGGTCAGGTATTCTTTGAAATCTCCCTTACTGAATTTTGCTTACTCTTTCCTAATGTAACTAAACTGAACTGCATCTAACCAAATGCAGTGATGTTTTTCTGTTGCTTTTTAGCTAGTCAAACTGATAAGAGTTGATGTGCTTGGTACAGTTTATTCCAATCAACATGCCTACGGATCCACAGGGGCTGCAATGCATGCTCGAGTACCTCAGCAAAACTTACAAGAATGTTGCTGTCTATGTGCAAGAAAATGGCAAGTGATATTCTACTGAACTGCCCTGCATTTTCAGTTAGACCCCGTCGCACTTATTATGGATGCCAATGTATTGTTGCTTACTTTGTAGAACTAATTCCTGTTTGTTCTTGCCTTTCATTATATTTAGGATATGGGGCGTTCTTCAATGACTCAATTGAGGACCATAAGAGAGTAGAGTACTTGAGTGGCTACATTGGCAGCACCCTCACTGCACTAAGGTATTACATGTTCTGCTCTTTGTAATCATGGACAAAGGAAGATGGTCTTCTTTTCCCCAAATATTAAATTGCTGTGCTAATTTTTGGGCCTTTTTGGTTACTGCAGGAATGGAGCCAATGTGAAGGGTTATTTCGTTTGGTCATTCCTTGATGTATTTGAGCTGCTGGCAGGCTACTATTCGCGATACGGTCTTTATCATGTTGATTTTAAGGATCCAGAGCTGCCAAGGCAGCCAAAACTCTCTGCCCAGTGGTACTCCAAATTCTTGAAGAGTGAGGTCGGAATAAACATAGAAAGCACAACCAATACTGATGGAGGGTCACATGCTGCACAATAGTGAGCTTTTTTGCAGCTCATATATAGCGGAGGAAAATGATGTTTCTTATGTTTTCTGCTTTACAGTTCACATAAACATTTTTTCATCAGTTTCTTTTGGTTAGGCAAGCTCGAGATCAGTAGATACACGCTTTAGCTGTAGGTTGTACGCTTCAGTTGTCATGACTGATGGATACTCACATATAAATAATACAGAGAGGAGAGAGCAATTATTATTACGGACCATTGGCTTCTTATTTCTTATTACTGAAATTCCCATAAGAAAAACAGATTTTCACCATCAAGTGGTACCATCGTTGATACATATGTGCAACAAAATTGCAAATTAATCTGATAGTTTGACAGAAAATAAGATTGCTAAAAGACAAGGAAAGATGAGGGGGCGGAGGAAAGATTTTCGTAGAGTGGAGTGCTCCCAAACACCCCCTAAAGCACGGATTTTTGGAGTGGATGCATAGATTCTCTTTTCTTAAAAACTAAACGGATACTCGTGTAGGTAGGTACATTGAGATTGTGTTGGATACTAGACTACATTGCTACATGAAACACCGAGCCACCCGCAACGTAGCTTCGAGAGTGACCTTCATAAGCCGTGAATACATACACGTTTGGAGGGCAAGGCCTTCAGTGAATGAAGGGCCTTCACGGGGGAGGGTGTCACTGACGATGTGGATTACATCAAGCCGAAGTACATGACAGTTAAGATCACAAGTTACCACATGGCAATGCCAACAACACATGACAAGAGAAACAAGCTCACTGTTACACTCAAGTCATCCGCAAGTACCACCATCGACAAAATTGTTCATGTTCCATTTGTGGGAGGAACAGAGTAAACTGTGAATCTCAACGATAGATGTTTGCGTGAGATACTACAGTGGATACACAAAAGGCTTGCCATCAGCGTGGTACCTTTCGCAGAGCTTCTTCAGAGTACCCACTGAGTGCTGCATTGCGTTCAGCTTGGTATCCATGAACATGGCCTGCAAGCATGAGAGTTTTCAGTCTACCTTCCCAGAATTTAAAATCTCTGTAATCATTAGCGTGGATAGACACATTTTGGAACTTGATTATACCTTGAAGTCATCACCATACTTCTCTATTAATCTGCCGATGCAAACACGTTGAATTTTAGTCAGTGGTTGCAATGGTGCAGATTTGCCATCCTTCCTTTTCTTCCCAAGTGCAGATTTCAGATCTGTTACATAGAATCATTTGGATGAGGATCATACACAGGTAAACTGTCATACTCACTATTGAATCCCACAAAACATTGCATAGTCAAAATCTTCTATGCACAATAATTAAGGTATGATAACCATGGCCAAGCATAAAAGCTAAGTCCCTAAACTACAACAAAGGACACATGAAACTATACATGCATATTACACCTCCAATTGGTATATAGCTTACATGGACATGACAAAAGCAATCTTGAGAAAATCTCATGGAAAGAAAAGTGATACACTTTTTATGGGCATCAGTGTTGAGTAATAGCCTATAGACTAAAATTCGTGATCACTGATCATATTGCTAGAATTAATACATACATGATGCATTTTGAGGCTCCGATCAAATACAACATATTGCAAAAAGGAGAAACAAAATCCAATTTTAATTCACTGAACGTTTGGCGATATACAGCGAAATCATTGATGGAACTCATTACATATAGCAGAAACCATTTTTTCATACTCTTCAGAGAATATATAATCATGGCAATGCACAAGAATAATGCTAGTAACAAGCACCAGACAAGCTACTGTGGATAGACAATCAAAAGAGATTTAATTCTTCATCAACTTGAATGAAGCAATTCAAATTGAGTTTGAATCAATACAACCTTGTGCACTTTACATTTGAGTTTTTGTTCTATCTGCTCTAAAACTGTTTTTATTTAAAAAAATTAACATTAAATTTGAAGAAGCTTCCTGCAAACTACGCACTTCTCAGATTTAACCATGGTTTTTAAAGCGTCCTCAAGGCGACGCCTAGGCATCCAGGCAGCAGAAAATCCTGGGCGTCGGCGTCGCTTAACCAGCCGCACGTATGGCGTCCGCCAAATCGTTCCCGCACGGAAAGAATCGAGCTCCTGCATGTTAGTTCCCACCATCCGCCTGCTGCGCGGGAAGAAATCGAGCGCCATCCGCCTGCCGCCGGGAAGAAATCGAGAGGGACAAGAGTATAGGAGACAGGGAAGAGGGATTGCGAGAGGAAAGAGAGCTTCCCCTTCATGCACAGCTCCGACCCTTCCACGCGCGGCGACTCCTGGCGCAATCTCGTGCGCACCGCCCAGGCGGAGGAGCCACGCATCCCCGCGTGGGAAGAAATCGAGAGGGACAAGAGTATAGGAGACAAGGAAGAGGGATTGCGAGTGGGAAGAGACCTTCCCCTTCCTGCGCAGCTCCGACCCTTCCGCACGCGGCAACTCCTGACGCAATCTCGTGCGCGCCGCCCAAGCAGAGGAGCCACGCATCCCCACGCAGGGCTTCCTCTCCACCGTGGCACCTCCATGCCATGGATCCGCCGTAGGCTGATACTCCCCTAGCTACAACCAAGCTCGTGCTCACCGCCGGCTTGGGAATCGGGCAGCGCCTGAGCCGCCTCCAAGCTGCGTAGAGAGAGATGAAAAAGAGAAAGAAAGGGAAAAGGTAACAGAGGGAGAGAGAGAGGAGAGGATAGGGAAAGGTAACAGGAGAGAGAGATGGGAAGATGCCTGAGCCAGGCCGCGCCGCTGGGTTGGGATAAGACTTGGCCCACGAGAGGTTGGGGGCTTGGGGCCACCACGGAAGTCTGTGATTAGGATGCTAATTGCTCTGTTTTGTATGCTAATTGCTCTGTTTCATGTGCCAAAGTGTTTTGTTTTATATGGTAGGACATATGTAAGGCGTCGCCTTGCCTCGCGCCTTAATCGCCTAGGCGGCTGAGCGGTGCTGTGTCACCTCGCCTCGCCTTACCGCTTTAAAAACCATGGATTCAACCATCAGATGCTCACTTTCCTAGATTAAAATATGGAAGACATCAAATTTATTTTTAATCTTACCTCATTGCTGGATTCACATAGCATGCATTTTTTATAAGATTCAGATCTCAAAAGCAATCATTCGTACTATAAAGAAAATCAAATTTGAGAGACTCATCAAGTGCTATATATGACATCACAGTTACCGGCACATATCATTTTATATTGATCAATCTCTCAGAATAGCATTATCACTCAAGCCAATAACCAGGGCAAGATTTGTAGCCAATGTAATCAAACTATACACATCAAAATCAAAGTAAATCTACCACCTTCATCCTGAGATACTAGAGCTACGCGCAACATGTTAATTACACGATCTTCCATTTATATATGGCAACTCAGTTCCAGGATTTCCCAATAAACACTATGAAACGGCGCAACGAGCTTACCATCGTTCTCGAGGTCGCTGCCGGTGTCGATGGGCTCGAACTCCGGGATGGGCGCGCGCGCGGCGGCGATGTCGGGCGCCTGCAGCGGCGCGCTCTGGACGAGCCGCGGGGTGCCACGGGCGTGCGCGCCGAGGAGGTTGGGGTTGGCCACCACCCCGAACGCGGCGTAGTTCTTCACCACGCTGCCCTCGGCGTCCCAGCCCGCGCCGCCTTCGGCGGCGGCGGCGGCGGCGAGCGCCTCGGGGAGTTCGAAGGCCGGCTTGAACTCTCTCGGCTTCTTGCGCGGGAGCCCCACCTGGACCTTGGCGCGGGAGCGCTTCAACTTGCGCCGCGAGCCCCCCATGCGCGGCAGCGGCGGCAGCTAGGGTTTGGAGAGGGGCTAGGGTTTTGGTCTTTTGGGGGAAGAGACGGCGGGGAGGGGGCGCGGAGTGGAGGAAGAAGAAGAGACTCCCAAGAGCGGCCGGGCCGTTATCTCGCTAAAGCCTTTTTCTTTCTGGGCCAACTTTATGGACAATGGGCTGAATGGGATTTAAATGACACAGCACACAGTTTGAAAAAGGTCATTTCTTTAGCGGGAGAGTACTATCTCCATAGACCTAAATCCGGTGAACTTTTCGAGTCGTGATTGGACCACGTCGCCACGTTTTTGCAGCCATTGGATTTTGATCGGGCCGTCCAAAGCGGGCACGAGGTATCTGAGTTTCCGGAACATTCATCTCGAGCGCGTAGACTCCTCTCGCCGCCGCGGCCTCCCTCCGCTCGTCGCCGCCTGCCCCATCGCCTCCGCGACCGTCGAGCGCCTGCCCCGCCGCCCGCCGGCCACTGCTCTTCCGCTCCGGGCGCTCCTCCCTCCACCTGCAGCGCGGCCTTCCGCCGTCCGCTTGCCACGGCGGCCACGAACTTCGTCCGCCCGGCGCCAAATCCCTTCCACTTGCCGCGCCACCACCGCCTGGTTCCCCACCTGGCCACCTCGCGCGATCTCCGATTCGGCACTCGTCACCTGCCTCTCCCATCGCCTTCCCCTCGTCGTCGCCATGGACGGCGGCTCCTCCAGCCTTCCCCTCCCCCAGTCTCCCTGTGCCGCCGGTACCAGCTCCTCCCAGGGTTCACCTGTTCCACGCCCCGGCGCCCATCCTCATCTTCTCCTCGAGGCCCCGATTCCTCCCCCTGCTGCTCCAGCTCCCGCTCTCGCGCTTCCTCCCCAAGCGGCTGCAGTGCCGGCGCTCCCTCAGCCGCCGCCTGCGGCACCCATCTCCAGCTACATGCCGCCTCCTCGCCCGCCTCAGCAGCAAACTGGTTCGATGCTCCCGCCCCCGTCTCCAAAAGCGGCGGCGAAGGGGAGACCCATGCCCAACTCACAGGTGAGTCAAATCAAGCTCCGTGGAAGTTTTTCCTAGGTGCCACCAGTGAAATTAGAGAGCTAGCGTGGCTGGGAAATTGTCTGCTACTTTGTGTTTGCTCCATAACGAATTTAGGTAGCATATTCGAGCGCAATGGCTTGATTAATCGAATTTGTTGGCTGCATATTATATTCTGTTTCGATGGTTTGGCGGATCAATCGAATGCAATGAATTAACCAGTTCAGCTGTGGTAGCATTGCCTCATATTATTGTATCAATTGCCGTGAATGCTTTATGTATCCAGCGATGATCTATTGGTGTGATAGATGTATGCAGTAGTTTCAGCATTCAACAGCTGAATCAGTTGAGTTCATTGGTTGCATCAGCTGGCCTGTTTGTGAAGTTGACCATTCCAGGAATAGCGTCAACGATGCAATTTGTCAATCAATAGTTGCTTGTACATGAGCATGTATTGTTTGATAAGACTTATCAGATTATGCTCTGTTAGTTGCTTGCCATGGTTCCAACTAACATGCACATGACTCTTCTCACTCCCATGCAAATCTTCTTCATGTCATTTGCTTAGAATATGCTGTGGGGGCACAAGTTCGAAAGGAGCTTATTAGTTGTGTGTTAAAAGCTTAGATCAGTTTATGGCCTGTGTGTTTTAAACCTTTTGCTACTTTGCATTGTGAAACTATCCTCATACTAGGAACTTCCCATAATTTGTTAGATCTGGTAACTTCGTCTGCATCTTTTTTTCTGCTTACACTAATATTGTGGCCACTCCTTGGAATGAGGGATCGAGTTCCTTGTTGATAACTTAAGCTTTTCACCACCAAAAAAAAAAATTGAGTTCCAGCCTCCAAGCTATGGGCGCATTTGGCTGAAGGTGGTGTTTGAACAAACACACTAGTAATTTTTTCCATACTTCTTGCCATGTAGCAGAGCTTACAAAACCAAATTTATTCTCATGATTTTCTATGAAGCAACCTAATTTTATTTGTGTGAGCAGGGATGAGAGATTATAAATGTAGCTATCAAAAAGTGGTATGTTAAGCAGTATATCTATATCTGAAACTCTTTTATGCTCCAACTGTTGCATTGGCAACTGCACATCCACTGCAAGATTATAAGTAAATAAGCATAATACCCTTGTACCTGCCATCAGAAGGTGGCACACTGGCCCAACTCAAGTAGGGCGCGGCAAAGCCATGCTAGAGTTTCTAGTATATACGTAATACTCCCTCCATTTTTATTTATAAGTCGCGCACGATTCAAACTTTGCAATCTTTAATCAATAATTTGAGTATTAATTTTTTATTTTTATGATGCAAAATTTATATAGTCGGATTCGCAATCAAACATACTCTACAATGATTATAAGTTTATAACCATAAACAATATAATATAAGATAAATGAATGGTCAAAATATTATTTGGAAGACCGTGCCAAATCATACCATGCCTTATAAATATAGATGGAGGGATTTGTGTATAGAAAGCGGAAAGTTGAAGTGCTGAAGGTTCCTTTCTTTTCTTCTTTTGAGCTGAGCGATGAGGTTGATTCCGGGTAACTACCTCTGCTAAAAGAAATGTTCTTATGGACTGTTCGAAAACAGGATGCTATTTTGACAACTGAATTATGTTCTTAGAGTGAATTGAAAAAATTCTAGTTCAAGCTGATCCAATTGGGTTAAGGTTACTTTGCACATGGATAGTGGCAACCATTGAGTCATCAGTAACGTAGATATGGATAGTATCATAATAGGATTTCTTTAAACGTATTAAGAAATTCTTCTTAATACGTTTAAAGAAATCCTATCTAGGACATACGGGTCTAGATACCGCAAGTTGTTTGACTTTGTTATGGCCAACCCCATCTCCATTGTGATTCTTTGACCTGCAATATTTTGTTTTCTAGAAGTAACTACTTTAGTAAGAAAGTTATACATTGTGAAAATACTTTTGCATGATGTATGTACAAGATACACAAGGTCATGCAACTTCGGATAACTGACTCTGTTTCAGTTTCAGATGGAAATTGTTCTCTTATTCTTCATGTCCCTGGCAGAAAATCTCATGGCCTTTTTCCTGATGTCGAAAGAAATTTCCAAGATGATATTATTTGAGAAATGTCCCAGTGGAAAAAAAAATGTAATTGTTGATTTTCGGATGAGATCAGATCGTCATAACATATATGATATAGTATCATAGTGTTCATATGAAAATCTCACCCCTGACCTCATTCTGTGAAGAAGAGAGCATTGCTTGGATGAGTATTTGGGAAACCAGTTCTTGGCACGTCAGATATTTCAACAGCCCATTACACATAGTTGAACTTTTTGCAAGCATAGCCATATCTTGTTACCAGAACCGCCAAATTACATATATTAACTCTACATCAGGTTTGCAACATTGAAGGCAACGGAATATATTGTCCTATCTGCTCGTGGTAGTCAGGTACATCTCCGTGGTGTGAAACACGAGACAAAATAGGAACCTTGGATTGGTACAGATAATCCTACTCTGAATATTCATTTCTGGAGCGATATTGTCCAGATAAGGTCAGAATCAGAGGTAACTGTCACCTTGTCCTCCTCCACGATGTTTGACGTGCTGATCAATCCTCCATAGCTCATACTGTTATTATCTGTACAGATGAAATGCATTGTAAACGTCAATTTCTGTTGCTAAACCAATGCTATGCAAGATAAGGATGAGGCTCACCTAAATTCCACCGGAGTCCGGTGGTGGTGGTGCTTGTCGATGGCATGCCAATTGGGATCAACCCACAGTGGGGGCCTTCGATTGATCGTTCAATGTGGATCTCATGGCTGTGTGTTCTTGGAAGCAGAAAGATCAGACAATCATCTGATAGGAGGACGATATTGATGTTTGGGAAGAGATGAAGCACATTGATATTTCCCATCTCATGGTCAAATCTGCCTCCTAAGGCACCAAGGACAAGGATGCAGATCTGCAGATAAAATACATGGCAATAATATTGTAAAGGCAGGGTTGTTCGTCCATCGATTGTCAGTAACAAAGGATATTGTAAAGCTTGAATTGCATAATCCACATTATTGAGTTGGATAAGCTTACGTTAGATTTGCCTGCAACAGGTGAATTCTTAGCTATAAAAGCTATACACTTGTGTAAATCAGTGGTGTCCTGATCGTGTGACTCATCAACAATTTTGGTGCCCTGCAATTGATCACACAAGAGAACTGTTTTAGAAGATATGCTGTAAGATAAAGAGTTTGTTTTGAGAGATTTTGCAGGAAAATGAAGATCAAGCTCATTAGTACATATTGAATTTATGATGCAATAAGAATAAATTTTTGACACAGGAACGTCCATGACACAGTGATAGAGATGCGGTTTTGCAGTACAGAAGAAACAAAAAAATGTCAAGGTCACAAGAATCAGCAACCATCATGAAAAAACAGGTACTATAATCGCAATCACCTAGCTGAATCTTAACTAGATACCAATATTGTACTATAATCGCAACCACCACCAATATTGTACTATAATCGCAACCACCACCAATATTGTACTATGTATCTTAACTCGATACCACCACCAATATTATATGAAGTCAGAACAAAGAAGGATACTGTTATTTATCCCCTCTTTTGGATAAAATCTTCATTTGATGGATAAAACTCCAAGACCAGTGTTTTGTTCCTTTCAACAAGAATACACTGGTACATGGAAAATGTCCACTTGATCACAAAAACTAAAAGAGGTACTAAAAAGTTGAAACTAGTGTACGATCTTCTTGTGCTCCTGCTTATTATCGAGCAGTTGTAATGAGGACAGATGTTTCCAACAATTACGTAGATACATTTTTTTTATCAAGGGTGCTCCTACCCACTATGGTGTTCGTAGTAACCCACAACTAAGCTCCCGCAATCAAACATGCCATCATTTTCAAGCTCAAAGAAAGTACATGCGTGAAGAAACGTAAATAACAGCAGTGATATCTACAGTGAATTAAAAACATATAGAATGCTGCATATCGTGGCAATTTAATGAGAAAGTTGTATCAGCTGGCATCTGACTACTATGTACCACATAATCTGGTTCAAACAGTATTTTTTTCATATATCTAGTTTTGAATAAGGCAGTTTACCAAGTTGGAATAATATTCCTTCACTTCTGGTCGTACTGAGTCCATATCCCCTTTGATTACATCTGGCTTGTACCTGCATAAAGAAATACGACAATTCACTACTAAGTACTAACAGCAGTGGAAATGCACCTTTTTTAGAGAGAACGATGGAAATGCAATTTGAAGTAACTTTTAGCCTTTTTTCCTTTACAAGAAAAAGCTTGTCACTGCTCAAGCTGTCAAGCATATTCGTTCATGATATAGCAAATAACAAAGTGAATGCAGTACCACTACTAACAGCAATGCAGACCTTAGCCAATAGGCCGAGATTTACCGAGAAGTGGCAACCAACGCCAGCACCAGCATCAATAGTAGCTGTTTTTTTGCATAGCCGAGAAAATTAAATCATTTCTACTGGAGGATACCAAAAACCTTTGCGCTTGTTCAGAATCAGATGACAGATGCACACCGCAAGAGCACTAGAGCAGAGCAGGCAACGCATTGGCATAGCCACCAATGCCACCAAGCCACATTGCATCAAGCACATGCCGGGCATGCAGTCGCAGCAAGGCTCGAACAGAGGATTTGCATTCAAAAAGCCAAGCATATCCGCCGGTCTTACTACGCAATCGACAAAGACGGGACAGACAAGCAAAGCTGTGGACCGGGACGGCGTCGTTATTACCTCTCGCGGACCTCGACGGCGTCCTGGCCGGGGAGCAGCTCCGGCATGCCGTCGAAGACGCGGTTGGCGCCGCCGTCCGCGCACACCCTTACCACCGCTGGTCCAGCCAAACGGAACGGAGGCCGCCGCGCCAGGAAACAGGGGAGTCAGTCAGCCAGCAAAGCAAACGGAATTCAAAGGAGCACCGGGCCGGGAGTGCGTGTGCCGGCTGGTTACCGGCTTACCGCGGGACCAGAGGAGGGGCGCGAAGCGGGGCAGCGGCTGGTTGAGGACGACGAGCGCGACGCTGGCGTCGGCGGGGCCGCCGCCAGGCGCTGGCGAGGAGGAGGAGGACGGCAGAGGAAGGAGGAACGCTGAGGAGTGCCGCATCGTCGGCCGCTGCGGCGCCGGCGGAGGTGGCGTGGGAGCGAGAGCCATGGTCGGCCGGGTCGTCGGCGCGGGCGTCCGGTGTCAAAGCTCGAGCCTTCAAGGGTCGTCGCGCGCGGCGTGCTGGCGTGATGGACAGGTTGCCTGGTTGGTTGGTTGGCCTGGTTGGCTGGTCTCTTCAAATCGTGTCCTCTAGTCAGCGCAGCGGGGCCTCCTCGCTGGCGATTGATTTGCTCCACCCACGTGATCCAGGCCGGGCCGCTGACTTTCTAGGACAGAGATGAGCGTACGCAACCCGAAAAAAAAATGTGGTATTGTGTTTGGTTGATACGTGGCTTTTGAAAAAGTAGCTGTAATTTTTGGACTATGAAAAAGCTGAGGTAGGTTGTGAGCTGTGAGAAAACTGAAAGTCATTTGGTGAAACAGCTATGACCTTTTGGAAACACTTACGAGCGGACTCCACTTGTCATTCACATTTCACCCCACCCAACTCTCTCCCTCTCTCGCTGATGAGCGGACCCCACTTATTAGCATCTTCTTCTTCCTCCGGACTCAAGAGAGGGAGGGCTCGGGGAGAGAGGGAGGGGCTGGTAGCCGCGACGAGCGGCGCGGGGACGGGGGAGGTGCTGGTGGCGGTGGTCGGCGACGCGTGGAGAGAGAGGAGGGCGGTGGCGGCGAAGAAAAAAATATGGTACTATATGTACTCTATGGTTACATATATGGACTTGATTAGTTGGCTTCCAAACTTTTAGCATGCTTTGGTACCAATATTTGGCAACATCTCACATTTATTAAGGCCCTGTTTGGGAGGAGGGTGCTAAAATTTAGTCCTGAACTAAATTTTAGCCCTCTCAAAAAGAGTGCTAAACTTTAGCCTTTGGGGGTGTTTGGGAGGGATGCTAAAATTTAGTACCTGCTATGCCAAATGACCCTTTTACCCCTGCATAGCGTGCACTGTTACAAGCGTACCTCCCAAAGGCCAAAACACAGTTACACGAGCACTTGAGCAGTACTGCCACACAATGGGCTCCTACCACTGGTGTTTAGCCTTCATCAACTTGCCACCAGGCACCAGTCGTCCTCCAGCGTCATCTCCGCCGCGCCGCCGCCGCCCCTAGCCCCGGAGCCTCCACCGCCGGCGCATGCGCACCGTGGCCGTTCCGGATCCGGCCGGAGGAGGCGGGGGCCGGCGCGGAGGCCGCGGGGGCGGGTGGGGCGGCCGGAGGCGGCGGCGGCGAGGTGGAGGCGGCGGGCGAGCGGAGGTCGCGGGGGCCGGTCGGAGGCGGCGGCGGCGAGGCGGAGGCGGCGGGCGAGGTGGAGGCGGCGGGGGCGCGCGGGGCCGGGCGCGGCGGCGGTGGCGGCGGCGGCGGCGGGGCAGAGGCGGCGGGCGAGGTGGAGGAAGCGGGGCTGGCCGGAGGCGGCGGTAGCGGCGGCGAGGCGGAGGTGGCGGTTCAGGCGAAGGAGCGGGGAGAGAGAGAGAGAAAGATTGAGGGAAGGAAAGAGAGGGGAGGGGGCAGGGAGGGAAAGTGGTCCGGGGGACCACTTTTTAGTCCATTTAGTCCATTTTAGCTACCCCCAACTGGCTAAATGATTAGAGGGGGGCTAAAGTTTAGCCCACAAGATTTAGCTAGGGTGTTTGGGAAGCTTGTAGCACCCCTCTCCCAAACACCCCCTTACTAAAATATTAGCAAGTTTTTTGCCTAAATTTTAGTTTACCAAAATCTTAGCGTGCCAAAATTTTGGAAAAGAACCAATCATGCTCTATATGTTTTCGAAAACAATGCACTCCCTATCTGCTTTAACACATATGTAAAGTCCATCAATACAGCCTACGAATTTTAGAAGATATAAGGTAAAAGTTGTTGCACTCCCTCCATTTTAAATTTTAAATTAATATATTATTTTTTGCTATGCATTTTGACATAATGTAAATCTAGGTATATAGCAAAAGCTATATATTTAGAAAAGTTAAAATAACCTACAATTTGGAATGTAGGATGTATAAATTAAATCCTATAATTGATTCAAATTGTATTATAATAAAGTAAATTTGTAGTACATACTTTCTTATCTTTACCGGGTTGAGGTAGATTTCTTACCAATTACTCCATATAATTTTCTCATCCTCGTTTATAAATTGTTTCATTCGGATCGCACCTCTATATTTATGAAATGTATTTTGTTGAAATCTTAGATTGGGTTATGTATTTGATATGGAAATTGACATGACCATCGCTTTATCAATCCCAATATCTAACTAGATTGGGCTATGGATGCCAAATAATATGATTAAACATGGGTTAATTGCAAAACTAATTTCACAAATAATGGCTAATTGGTGCTTAGAGCCCATTAGCCCTAGTTAGCCCATGTCTAGTCCATTATTATATCTATGGGCTAAACTTTAGCCCTTCTATTTGAGCCAATCCAAACACCCCTTTAGTATCAAAGAAATTAATTGAAGTTGCATCCAAAATACAAATTCGGTTATGAGTATAGAGTTGTGAAGCGTAATCATTTTGAGTACAGAGTTTCAAAAATACAAACCTAGCTTGAATGCAAAATTGGGCTCCGCAACACATACTCATAATCGAATTTTATTTTGGGTGCAAACAAATACTAATCGCGAGATATCAATTAAAGCTTATCGATGAAATTTAAGTCGACTGAGCAATGGAAAACTCTTACTTAAATAGGCAAGGGTCCGTCTTTCTTGTAAATTGTAATCTTGTTGCAACGTATCATAGTTTAGTGGCTCGGATCAAATGCAAGGAAGTGACCGTGAAATTTGTACTAGCAAACTCCGTTCCAGCAGGACCACAGGTGTTCTCGTCACCAGCATCCTGACAAAGTCACCGCATCGTCGCCACTCGGCATGCTGATGATCTCTCCTCTCCACAGGGTGATCGACGCAGGCCGGTGGAACGCCGAGCGCCTCCTCGGCCGCCTCATCATCGTCGTCCACGCCGCGTTCCTCGACGCCGGCTTCGTGCCAGTGCCCCACCGCTCCGGCCGGAAGCCTGGCCCGGTTCCGAGACAAGCGGGCAGGACGGCGTCAGCCCTCTCGCTCCGGTACGGCGCACCGCAGCTGCTGCACCGGCAGGACGCGGAGGCCGCCGTGCTGAGGATACTCGCGCACGGGAGGAGGCACGTCATCCTTTACGTGCATCCCGACTCGCGCGCCGCGTCTTGGTTCATCCCCGACTGGTGCCACTACTCGCCGGAGACGAGCTGGAAGGAGAGGTACGTGATGGCCAGGCGGTGGAATCCGGCAACATCACAGCTAGGAACGCCCGGAGATACCAAGGTGATCCGTTCTTATGCTGTGTATTACTTCGTTCCGCCGTTCCTCATTCCCTATCGACCGCGACGACCGGTCGATCGTGATGATGAGTCGTCGGAGCTGGAAGCAGACCTGGGCGCCGGCCGAAGGAATCGGATGGCGGCCGGGAGAGGCAAGCGCGCCGCAGGGCGAGGCCGGCTGGCGGCCTCTTGTGTCCAGGAGAATCGCCGGCGCGGCACCGATGCAATCCACGCTCCGTCGTCTTGGTACCGATGGAAACACCGGTGACCGGCCGTGCTTGTGTTCTTGTTTGTATTACTTCCGTTGCGTAAAAACTTGTCGAGAGGGTGTTTTTGCCTTTAGTGAGATGCACATCGAAGTGATGAACATCATTTGTTCGATGAATTAGCTGCCCTTAACTACTCGACAAATGTCACGGATGCGAGTGTAGAGTGTTGTGTGCTTGATTGGGCAGTGGCACTGGGGCAGTACTGTTCTCTATGGTTTGGGTGTTCTATTTGGCTGGAGGGTGCGCATTGGGTACAACTGCCCCAAGGCTCGTTGGTGCAGAGCAAGACCAAGACCTATTTGGATCTACTAGTGCTAATAGTTAGCAGCTAAATAATAATAATTTTTTGATACATGAAAGCAACAATGATCCGATAAATCTCGTCATGTGATGAACATCGAGGAAAACATCTACTACGTTGGGAATCATTCTCAATATGAGGAGTAAAAACTAACGGGATCACTTCAAGCCTCCACTACAATTAAAAAGTGGATAAAAAAAGTCTTCTTTACGACCTCTATACAATTAAACCAGCAGAAACGCATTCACCTAAATGCATGACATCTACAACAACAACAACCGTAACCATCTAACAAAAGGTATGATAACTGTCAAATAGAAAAATCACACATTCTGTCCTCTTGATAATTAGTTGGATCGTATCTCCCACACCACTGGTCCACAATGCACGAGTTTGGGTAGGGGTAGATCCGCGAGTCTCCTATATATCCATTAACAAAATTTCACCATCCAAACTGACCATCTATTGAACTGCTCTATGTGAAATTGTAGTCATCGGAACAAACGAAACTCCTCTAATCAACCAATCATGGCAAGTACATTGCTACACGTCAACGGTCTCATAGGTCGTCTCATGCAGTGCCATGTAGGATTTTTGATGATGTGGAGGACAGAGAAAGAGGTCGTTGTTTCGCGAAACAACCGCCTCATGAACTAAATTGTAGGACTACGACACAACTCAACAACCATTATACGAGTTATTGTTGCCATGCAACTCATAATATTTCCTTTTCATATGCACAAATTAAAGAATTATATAACTCTACCAGACAAGTTATAAGACAACCCATTGTACGGGTTGTCTGTTGAGTCATCACAAAATTACGTGTCAATGCATGAGACGGACTATTAGATGACACCAATAATGTAGTGTGGAAGGCCGGGGCTCACCAAGTTTTGCGTTAATCAAAACACTTTTGAGCCTTTAATCACGAATTTGTAGCGGATAGGTACAGAGCCACCAAATCTGAACATACTAGTTTCTCCTTCCTTTTCCTCACTCTTGGCATGCCGGTTTTAGCATACGGCATGACCATTTGCAATGGCATCATCGCATGCACAAGGAATGCCTCATAACAGGCGTCTGAGGGGCAAAATTATTTGTATAGGCAAAGCGTCCACGTCATATAGAATCGTTCTTGATTTCTTGTTGCAGCAATGCATCGTAATTTAATGGCACAGAAAATGCAATGAAATGGCCTGTCTCTACACGTCAGCGCGTCCTGACAAAGTCACTGGCCGCATCGACGGCATCGTCGCCATCGGGCCATGGTGATGGTCTCTCCCCTCCACATGGCCATCGACGCTGGCCGGTGGGACGGCGAGCGCCTCCTCGGCCGCCTCATCATCGTTGTCCACGCCGCGTTCCTCGACGCCGGCTTTGTCCCGGTGCCCCACCGCTCCGGCCGGAACCCCAGCCGGGTTCCGAGACAAGCGGGGAGGACAGCGTTGGCCCTCTCGCTCCGGTACGACGCGCCGCAGCTGCTGCACCGGGAGGACGCGGAGGCCGCTGTGCTGAGGATACAGGCGCACGGGCGGTGGCACCTCGTCCTCTACGTCTTGTACGAACCGAAACCATGGCTGGTGGAGCACTGCGTGCTGGTGGACGCGCTCGCCGCCGCTCCTGGCGGGCGGCCTGGGCCACACGACGCCGCGATGAGGAGCGACGCGAGGCTGGAGGGGCTCTGGCGCCGGCTCTCCGACGATCTCTGCCGGCGCGCGCTCGTCGCCACCTGCCGCAGGAGGAACGGCGTCGCGCTGGAGCCCACGTTCACGTCGCTCCCCGGCGACGTCAAGGCCGCGATCTGGCGCGGCTCACGAACGGCGCGGACCTCGCGCGGGCCGAGCTCGTCTGCACCGGGCTGAGGCGCCTCGTCGCCCACCGCGACCGCGAGCTCTGGGAGCCCATGTACGAGGCGCTGCGCTTGCGTCGTCGTTCACCGGCGACGGCGGCTCACCGGAGAGGAGATCACGCCTACAGACACCACCACCGTTCTCGTTTCAACCTGGCGATGAGGCGGTCCTTTCCTACCTGTGGCAGTTGGTGGACAGTAGGCGAAGACCCGTCGACGTGATGATGCCCCCTGAGCCCACTGACATGGAGCTCACTTTACATGCATCCCCTTTTGTTCCGATTTAAAGTTGACCTGTGACTAAAGGTTGCATACCATGGTAGGCTGAATTGGAGGAGCTTTAGTCTTGATTTTAAATACCAACCGGGACTAAAGCTCCCTTTTAGTCCCGCTTGTAACGGCTAGTTTTTTTTACCATCGACGGCCCCTCTTTTGTCCCTCCCGGTTGGTAATTCCAACTGGGATAAAATGGGGAGCCTTTTGTCCCGGTTGGAAACACCAACCGGGAGTAAACTTCCAACCGGGATAAAAACTCCTCCCCTATAAAATCGCAAGACAGATGCCTCATATTCCTCTTTCAGCCTGAGCTACTCCACTTCCCAAGATAGAGAGCTTCATCCTCCTTTCCATGGTGCCGAAGCAAGCCTAGGGGAGGTGCTGCCCAAATTTATTTTCCTTATTTCCATGGGGATTTCACTCATCCAAAGTGTTGTGAAGGTTAGCTACTTCATCCTTCTTTCATTTATTGTTGCTATGCTTTGTTTTATGCTTTAGAGAGGGAGAAAAATGAGTTGGTTAGAATAAGGAAGAATGGAGAGGATGTGTGTATGCAAGCAGTGCTAAGGTATGAATTATTGTACATAAAGATGACTTCTGCTGCCGGTGGTAGTGGCGATGGTGGGGGTGATCGTCGTTCCTCTCGCAGCAAGGGGAAAACCATAGTTGGCCCTCATGATAACTTGAAGAAAATGAGCACGGGGGAGAAAACAATGCTTCGTTATTTGCAATGATGTCATGAAGATGCTATTGCGGCGGATCAGGAACCTCCTTTTGGTGGTCATTATGCTCCACCGTCAGTTCCGAGTGTTTCACGTCCACTTAGTATTACCATTGTAGGAGGCACAAATAAACCACAGGATGAGGCTGGGTCAGCGAAACCTTCATCTTCGCCGCCCAAGGATGCTTAAAGTCCTCCTAGATACTACTCAGTGGATGGTTTGTCGTAGTGTATCATGTTGTTTGGATCTGAAATTTAAATATGTGTATTTCTATCTATATCTAAACTTTCAGCATCATTTGCACTACAAAATTTGACATGCTTTCAATCATGAATAGCATGTAGATAAGTCATAAAGTGTATCAAATAACCATCAATAGGCACGTAACGATGAATTTTGATGCAAAATAGAAATGACACACTTATTCGCAACTAGAGAATCTAATATTTGTAATCATTGAAGGATGAAGAAACAATATATTTGAATTGGTAAAAAAACAACTACCATATAACCTAATATTTATAATGTTGGCAAGATATTAGAGACCTGCATACTAAAAATCATATTAAAATTAGCTATGTACAACAGAAATAAAAAAAATGCGTACGTAATACGATGCAGATGGACCGATAATGGATGTATAACACGGACAGATGGAGTAAGTAGTTTGTTGATGGCTTGCATTATTTTCTCGAAGTGGCCAAAGCGAACA
Organism: Setaria viridis; assembly: GCF_005286985.2. NCBI lineage: Eukaryota > Viridiplantae > Streptophyta > Magnoliopsida > Poales > Poaceae > Setaria > Setaria viridis. The sequence continues at coordinate 23,038,517 of NC_048265.2, read as the reverse complement.
AGCCAGAGAACGGGTTCATATGTTGTCCATGCTTCCAATGCAGTAACAAGAAGGACTATTCACGAGCTTCCAGGGGGATTATTCACAACTACTTGTTTAGATACGGTTTCATGCCTAACTATTTAGTTTGGACTAAACACGGTGAAAGAGGGGTTGTAATGGAAGACGGCGAAGAAGAGGAGGATGATAACAACATTCCAGACTGGGCTGCAGGCCAAGCTTTTGCAGATACTACAATGAACGAGGCTGATGAAGATGAGTTTGTAGAAGACGGCCCTACTGATGACCTTGGTCAGGTGCTACGGGATGTACACAGAAATTGCAAAACTGTGAAGGAATCAGAAAAGTTGCAGCGCATGATTAATGATCACAAAAAATTGTTATACCCAGATTGCAAGCAGGGCCATTAAAAATTGGGTACCACACTAGAATTTATGCAATGGAAGGCCAAAAATGGTGTGTCCGATAAAGCATTTCAGGGGATGTTGAAAATTGTCAAGAAGATTCTTCCCAAGAATAATAAATTGCCATCCACAATATATGAAGCTAAACAGATTGTTTGCCCTTTGGGATTGGAGGTTCAGAAGATACACGCATTTCCTAATGACTGTATCCTCTATCGTGGTGATGAATACGAGAAATTGGATGCTTGTCCTGTGTGCGGAGTGCTACGGTATAAGATCAGGCGAGATGATCCTGGTAATGTTGAGGGGCAGCCTCCCAAGAAGAGAGTTCCCACGAAGGTGATATGGTATTTCCCTGTAATACCACGCTTGAAGCATTTGTTCAGAAATAAGATGAATGCTAAGTTGATGCGATGGCAAAAAGAAGAACGTAAGCAAGATGAGATGCTAAGACACCCCGCGGATGGGGCCCAGTGGAGATCAATGGATAGAGCATTCCCAAACTTTGAAAGTGATGCAAGTAACATAAGGTTTGGTTTAAGTACCGATGGATTCAATCCATTCGGTGAGTTGAGTAGCGGTCATAGTACTTAGCCTGTGACCCTATGTATGTTCAACCTTCCTCCTTGGCTGTGCATGAAGCGGAAGTTCATTATGATGCCTATGCTTATCCAAGGCCCAAAACAACTCGGCAACGACTTTGACGTGTACCTAAGACCATTGGTTGATGAACTTTTACTGCTCTGAAAGGAAGAAGGTGTACGTGTGTGGGATGAGGATAAACAAGAGAGCTTTAACCTATGAGCATTGTTGTTCGTAACCATCAATGACTGGCCTGCACTAAGTAAACTTTCGGGATAGACAAACAAGGGATATCGGGCCTGCACCCACTATTTAGATGACACAGCCAGCATGTATTTGAAGCATTGTAAGAAGGTCATCTATATGGGCCATCGCTGATTTCTCCCTACTAACCACCCGCTGAGAAAGAGAGGGATGCATTTCAAAGGGGTGCCAGACCATCGTAAAAAACCTGCACACTGTAACAGAAAGCGTGTTTTTGATATGATGAAGGATGTGAGGGTAGTTTTTGGAAAGGATCTTGGGTAGTGAACCTGTTCTGAATGACGATAATGGACGTGCACCCATGTGGAAGAAGAAGTCAATATTTTGGGAGCTACCTTATTGGGAAATCCTAGAGGTCCGCAACGCAATAGACGTGGTGCACCTGATGAAGAATCTTTGCTTGAACGTGCTTTGCTTCATGGGTGTTTTTGGGAGCTCAAAAGATACACTGGAGCACGACAGAACCTGAAACGTATGGGGCAACGAGATGACCTACATCCGAAAAAGAGAGATAACAGATAGCACTACTTACGTCCTACCAGTTACACTCTCAGCAAGGAAGAGAAGGATATCATGTTTGAATGCTTGAATAGTATCAAGGTTCCGTCTGGGTACTCCTCAAATATAAAGGGAATAATAAATATGAAAGAAAAGAACTGCACAAATCTCAAGGCCCATGACTGCCACATGTTGATGACCTAGTTGCTTCTGGTTGCACTGAGGGGTATTATATCAGAGAATGTCCGATTGCCGCTTGTAAAGCTATGTGTGTTTGTTAATATAATTTTGCAGAAGACAATCGATCCAACCAAGCTAGTAAAGCTGCAAAACGATGTGGTGCAATGTCTTGTCAGCTTTGAGTTGGTATTTCCACTATCCTTCTTCAATATTATGATGCACCTCCTAGTTCTCCTAGTAAAAGAGATTACTATTCTCGGTACAGTATTCCTGCACAATATGTGGCCTTTCAAGAGGTTTATGTCAGTCTTAAAAAACTATGTTCTTAATCGTCTCGTCCTGAAGGAAGCATCGCCAAGGGATATAGAACAGAGTAGATCATTGAGTTTTGTGTTGATTTTATTGACTCAATTAATTCGATTGGGGTCCCAACTTCACACCACGAGAGGAGACTGCGGGGAATGAGTACCCTTGGAAGGAAAACAAGTTTGAGCAATGATACTGATTTGTTCGACAAGGCACACTTCACTATTCTGCAACAATCATCCTTTGTGGCTTCGTATATCGAGCAACACAAGCAGATGCTAGTTTTCGAACACCTGACGAAATCCGATGCCTGGATTATACATCATCACATGGATACTTTTTCCTCTTGGTTGCGTCAACACCTTATGGGTAACTCTGAGATTCACCCATAGCTCGCTTGGTTAGCCAAGGCTAGCACAATCGTGAAATTCCAAGGCTACGAGATAAATGGTTTTTCATTTTACACGAGAGCCCAAGACCAGACAAGTACGAACCAAAATAGTAGTACTCGCATAGATGCCGTAGATAACAACAGGAGCAAGGACTCGCATTATGGTTTCATAGAGAAGATATGGGAACTCGAATACGGACTGCTGAACATCCCTCTGTTTTGTTGCCAATGGGTGAAGCTAACTGACGTAACCAAAGATCAATATGGAATGACAATAGTGGACCTGACCAAGACTGGATATAATGATGAATCATTCGTACTTGCCAATGATGTGCATTAGGTTTTCTATGTGAAGGACATGTCTAGCAAACCAAAGAAAAATTCAGGAGAGCCATGGGAGCCAAAGCGCCACATAGTGCTTCCAGGTAAAAGAAAATTAGTGGGAGACGAGAACAAAATAAACCAATTAGATGATTATGATCAGTTTGATGGCATGCCTCCATTCGCTGTTCAAGTTGATCCAAACATCATGCGAGCCAAAGAAGAGGCTCCATACTTACGCCACGATCATGACCAAGGAACTTTCGTGAAGAAGAAGATTTTTAACATTACATTGTAATGCACTAAATATGCTTCACCTTTATGTAAAGTTACATTGTAAAGTTCTATGATTTCATGCACTACTTGATACGATTTTTAATTTAACGTATCTATGATTTCATGTGTGTTTAAATTAGGTGAGGTGAATAATTATTCAAAATATGTTTTTTAATATATTTTTGCATGTTCGAAATATGTAAAGTTTTTATTTTTTCTTTAACAAAACCAGTTGAAAACATATATAAATTTATGTGTTTAAATTAGTTGAGGTGAAGATTTATTCAATCAACACAAAAAATGTTAACCACATACATCAATTGAATTTTTCGAGCATCGAAATTATTTAATTGAATAATTTATTGATGATAGTGATGCAGTAAAATAATTATTTTAGAAACTAAAAGAACTAGTATAGAATTAATGATTCATTCAAACTTATTGTAAATATACTGGCTAATTTAATATATTTTTGCACGTTCAAAATATTTAAAGTTCTTATTTTTTCCTTCCTGAAATCCAGTGAAAACATATATAAAATCTATTTGCAAAAAACAGGCGGAAGACGGAAAATGGAAAAAGGGCCTTTTGTCCTGGATGCAAATTGCAACCGGGACAAAATGCCCCCCTTTAGTCCCGGTTGCAATTTGCAACCGGGACTACTGGGGGGGGGGCAGGCTTTTGTCCCTATTGCAATTGGCACCCGGGACAAAAGGACCCTTTAGTCCCGGTTGCAATTTGGAACTGGGATCAAGAGGGGGACGTATCTAGTGCAAACCATCTACCCCGTGCAACCTTGAAAACTATGAATCAAGACCACAAGATGCTAATCCAATGGATAGGATTAGTGGTGGGACTATTTTGCAGTTAAACCCCCCACCCGCTGGTCATTTTTGATGCAGCACCTTTTTCATGATATGGAAAAGTGGCCGGCGGGTGGAGGGGCTCAACTTTTAGAAATTACTATGTTTTATTATAAATGATTCAAAAATTAGTAGAAATTTGTAGAAATGCTTAAGACTTATTTAGTATAAGTGCTTAGTGTAATTTTGTATACATTTAGTATAATTTTTAGAAATTACTATGATTTAGTACAAATGCTTCGAGAATTAGTAGAAATTAGTAGAAATTTGGTAGAAATTCTTACGAATTAGTAGAAATTTGGTAGAAATGCTTAGAAATTAGAAGAAATTTGGTAGAAATTCTTAGAAATTAGTAGAAATTCGTAGAAACACTTCAAATTTGGTAGATTTAGTTGGAATTAGTAGAAATTTGTAGAAACACTTCAAATTTGGTAGAAACTCTTAGAATTTAGTAGAAATTTGTAGAAACACTTCATGTAGGATTCATTCAAAACATTTCATGTAAGTTTCATTCAAGACTTTCATGTAACTTTCATGTAAGTTTTCATGTAAGTTTCATTAAAGACATTTCATGTAAGTTTTATTTAAGACATTCATGTAATTGTCTTGTAAGTTTTCATGTAAAGTGTATAGTTTCATGTGTACATTTCAATCATTTTGTTTTTTTCATGGTTGTTCTATGATTTCATGTATATACCTTAACATACATGTAACTATTATTTCTTGTGTGTTTAAAGTAGTTGAGATGGTAGACGACGAGACTGCAAGCTATCTATTGGAGCAGATTATTGCTGGTGGTAGTGGCTCCAACCTTCCCGTAACGTACACCAATGAAGAGGGTTCCTAGATGGACATGTTCCTCAACATGTCCAGAGATGTCAATGAAGAGCCCGAGCCCCAGCAAAACCTTGCCGTGACGAAAGGTTCCGGTGAGGTATATATCATTTCCATTGTTTTACCCCATCTATAATGTCTTATTTGTTATTACTATGTACTAATTAACGAATCTTGAACTGTTAGCCCTCTAGATCGATAAATCCTTAGAAGCCCCAAGGTCGTACAAAGGTGATGGATGGAAGACTTATCATCATGAAAGTCACAAAAGAGGGCAAGCCGATTGCTTCTGAAAACATGGCAAAAAAGTACGTGAGTCAGATCAGGGCAATCGTAAGAGACAACGTGCCCATCAACATCAAGGAATGGAGGGGCAAAAGTACTAATCCATACACACTCCTGGATACAGAAAAGAAAATGTTGTAGTTAGATGTTAAGAAACATTTCACATTTCCCGAAGGAGTAATGAAGATGATGTGAAATCGTGGACGTTGCAAAAGATGGCCACACAATTCCAAACATTCAAAAAGATGCTGGATGCCACCTTCATCAAGAACGGCCAAACTCCGGATTTCAAGGAGTGGCCAAAGTTGAGGGACCATTGGGAGGCATTTGTCGAATACAAGACGAGTGAAGACAGTGCGAATAAGGTTCGCACCAATGTTGGAAATGATGGCAAGGAGTACTATCATCATCTAGGGTGAGGTGGTTACAGCACTGCAATTCCCAGATGGCGCAAGATGGAACAAGACCTGATCGATTGGACTATCGTATCAGCAACTCTTGAATGGCCCGATTGATCGAAAAATTGGTATTACGCTCATGGAGGCAACCTGAGTCAAGAGGATGGGATACTGCTCTTCAATGAGACAATACGTCAGAAGGCCGAAAGGCTTATCAAGAACATTGAAGATGCTAAGGCTGGGAGGTTGAAGGTGGACCGAGAGAATGATGAGCTCACATTGGCCCTCAGGAATCCCGAGCACCCAGGATGTTGCTGAGGGTACGGGGTCGTTTCATGGAAGTTCGCTTTCTGAAATGACATGGACTCGTACAGAAGCCGCAAGCGAAGAAAGCAATAGCAAGAGGAGAGCTTGCGGCGTATGTTAGAATCCAAAGTGCATTCCCAAGAAGTAAGAATGCAGGAGGAAATCAATCGTCGAGTGACCCTAGCAGTTGCGGAGTTGGCCCAATCTATAGCACTGCCGGATCCAAACATCGCCAGTCCTTCTCAATGCCTCGGGAGCAGCTGTTCTTCCACAGGGGTCCCCGATCCGTAGACGCTAAGATTACCCGTGGATGTCATCACACAACGCACCTCATGTGAGCTGCATAAACCGGTCAGCAACATCACCATTAAGGTATACTTATGCATAATATTTATGTAGTCTTCTCAATCCATCCACACCTCGGGAGTTTAATAACTTCTTTATTTCTGCTATATGTACAGGTGGTGTATGGGAGTGCCTTACCAATCTTGCTAGGGCAGACAAGCCATGGCATGGAGATTCCACTTGGCTACGCCAGCGTCAGCCTAGAGCAGCTCATTGATAGCCAATATGAAGGCCTAGAGCTCGACCTCCTGGGAGGCGACGGGGAAAGGACACTAGGAGATGCACTTCATGGGATCATTCTATGGTGCAAACGCTACATCATCATCCCCGGCACAGATGCATCACCGCTCCCTGTAGATCCCCAGCAACGACCATGTCCTCAAAGCTGAAGACCGTCATCTCCACCATGGCCTGCTCCAGGACCATCATCTCCAGCACAACCTACTCCAGGACCGTCGTCACCACCAGAACTGTTGCTTCCTGCTCGATCATGATCTCCATCTCCAGCACATCCTAGTGGTGCGAGTGACAATGACAACAACACCCCTCCCAGATCATTGTCACCAGGACTAAGAGCCACATCGAGCAAGGAACCTACAACACCACTTAAGAAGTCATGACCACCGCCTCCCAAGCTAAGATAGAGAAAGAAGAAAACAAAGGAGCCTGAATTGACTCCTGAGGAACGCAGGGAGGCAATGACTCATGAGGAACGCTGGGCCCAAACCAAAGCAGAATGCAGGGAGTGGTTTAAGAAAATGGCCGAAGAAAGAAAAGCAAAGGCAATGGAGCCACTACCAGTAGATCGAAGACAATTAAATTTTTTTATAAAGATGTCAGAAGAAGCCAAGAAGACACTGCCACCACTATTGAACTACGACCGGGTGTTAGTCAAGGGTGATGAGAGGCAAAAAGGAAAGGAAAGTCGTCTTCAATTGGTACTGTCCTCCACCTCAGCCATCTACCAGAAAAAGATGCTCAAAATATAGCAGCAATGCCCTTGGATCAACAAGAACAAGTAGTGAAATTCATCCAAGAAATAGGAATGTCCCTTTCTGAATGTCTAGGGCAAAGTGAGCTGCCAGTTGCACAGCCAGTTGAACCGAAATGGACCTTTGAGCTAGGAAAGTCTCTGGTAAGGCCTGAGTTGGTACAGAAGCTATCAACAAAGATGTACGAATTCAATAAATGGTACATGAAGCAATCCGCCATTGACAGGGAAATATTCGGCCTTAAGGTAAAACCGATTGATTTTTTCGGCGAAGGCGAGAAAGTCCTATGGCTGGAATTCAAGGATATATATGAAGTGTACCATCATGATGCCCTTGACGTCTCTCTCATCAGCGCCTGGGCTGTATAAGTGTCCATTTATTTATATATAAATTTTGGCTCATATCATTATTTTTTGTGCGTGCGTTGCCCTACTAACTTCGTCTTCCATTTTATGTAAGATGTTAATTCAGATGTGCTGATGAGAAGCGTACTTCTATGTTGGCTTCATGGATCCATCCCTAATTAACCAACACCAGATACAGGATTTTCCAGAGAAAACGTTGATGGAAGTATACAATTTCCTGGACAAACAAAATTACAAGGAATACATACTACTTCCATACAACTTCAAGTAAGTGTGTATATACCATCTATTTTTGTTTTCTTTTTCCTTACTTGATTAATGTTAGTTAGCTCTAATATGAACATTTACGTACACAGTTTCCACTGGATCCTCCTAATAATTGAGCCTGATAGAAGCCACGTCACTGTATTCGATTCGTTGAGGAAACCACCGAAGGAGTACCAAGACATTCAAGACATGCTAGACTTGTAATAATTCTGGACCTTTATCTCCATGCAAAAGTTTGTTTACTAAATTTTCACCTAACACTATATCATTTATTATTTTAATCTGCAGTGCATAGAGATAATTCATCAGGAAACACAAAGGTCCATTCAAAGAAAAACTTACATGGAATACAGACTTCCCGGTACATATGAAGTTTGCACATTTTGTACATTCTATAGCACGAATATTTCGTAACTTGTTTCTTTCCCCACTAAAGTGCTTAAGACAGGAACCTAGGAATATTCTATGTGGCTACTATGTCTGTGAGCACATGCATAGTTTTGTGGGCCCAAGGGACTAAAGATGACGCCGCACACCTTTAAAAGTATGTAAAATAAAACTATTAATAGTTAATTATTTTCTAGCTCCTTATATTTAATTGTTCGTGTAACATTCATATATTTCCAAATTACAGATGCATAATATTCAACAAAAACTCTTGGAGAAGGAAAGAATAGGGGCAATATGTGAAGGTCTCATGGGGTTCCTGGTGGATGAGGTGGTAAATCCACAAAGAGAATTTTATTACAATGGACGAAAATTAGACGCATCGAGCAACACCACGATGGGAAGATCCAAGGAATGACCGAGGCAAATTTTTGTATATATATATATATATATATATATATACTAATTGTATAAATACTATGCTAAGATTTGTATAGTATGCTAAGAATTGTATATATACTAAGAATTGTATATATAGTAATTGTATAAATACTAGTTTGATTTCATTATAAAAAAAGTCTTAACTACTAAAGGGTAACTAAAGGGTACGTGATGCATGAAATTACACGCACCATGTAGGAAGGCGCTTTCATGCATGCCCTTTAGTTCCGGTTGGTTTTACCAACCGGGACTAAAGGGTGTCTTTAGTCCCGGTTAAGCGACCCAGGACTAAAGACCCCCCCTTTCGTCTCGGTTGCTTTATCCCGGATGGATTTTTGGGAGATTTGGCCCCTACCAACTGGGACTAAAGGCGAGTTTTCTACCCATGGCTGCCAGTAGTAGACATAGTCGCCAACCCAACGAGGTGGTGGGCGGCCGGGAGAAGCAAGCACATCGGTGACCTTGCGTTGCCGTCTTGTGGTCAGGAGAAGGGACGGCGCGGCACCGGCGCAACCCACGTGCCGTCTTCTTGCTATCAATGGAAACATCGGTGATCGGCATTTGTACACGACACGAATTTGACTTCACATGGAAACAAAAGAATAGTGCTAGTCTGCGAGAATAGCTGCCCTGGAAAGGTCTTGCATTGTCTTTCAATCATAATAATAATAGGTTCATTGCCTTGAGAGACAACATTCACTTAGACTCTTAGCAAATGTTGCACTTAGCTTGTATTCTCTCTGCTTTAAATTGTAGGTCGTTTTTACCTTTTTAGATACAATACATAGTTTTTCTATGTATCTAGTTAATCCCAAATTGTAGACATAATTGTATAGTAATGTCTGTAGTGGAATGTTACATCATTAGTATCTAGACATAATATAAAAACTGGACACAACGGCGATTCTGTGTAGGCCTTCATCCATCATTAGTAGCATGTTAGTAGTGGAATGTTACAGGATAGGTGACCGATTAACTGAATCTTTTGATACAAGATTACTCATGCATGCACGGTGTCAATTTGTGCACAATTCAAAAATTAACTATCTCACTAGCCTATTTTCTGGTAAATTGTAGTTGTATAATTCCTCGTTACTTCTGTCAATGTGTTTGATTTGCACCTTTGGTTCATCTGCTTCTGAGACTCTGAATCTTGTTCTCTACGTTAAATGACACCCACTACTATAGAAATGATTTGTAGGAGCGCCTATTTTTTCCAGGGGCGGGCGAAATTGCCACCGGAACCAACAAATGGGGGCAGTTACTGTAGCATTTGGCCTGCCCCTAGGAATAGGTGGGGGCCATTTCCACGGGTGGGTGATGGCATCCATTTCTAGCCCTTGGAAATTTCACCCGCCCCTGGAAATGGTGGCCATTTCCAGAGGCGGGTCATCCCGTGGCCCGCCCCTCCAGGAGCAGGGCACGGGGTGACCCACCCCTGGAAATGGGCGACAAAAGCTATCTGAGCCCTTCTTGCTCCTCCCGATAGCATAGTCGCCCCGACAGCTTGCTCGGGGGAGGTGTTGCCAGAAAATCGAAAAAAGTGAAAAAGGTGGGGGAAGGTTTTCAACTTGGTTTCCTTGGACTTTGAGCTTAAAGGAGGTAAGTTTATGCTAATTCCTTATCTTTTTGAAGCTTCTTGCATAGGTTTTAGGCTCAATGGAGTTGCATATAGATCTAGATCTACAAGATGTGGATTAGCTATTTTAGACCTCATTTACCTCAAACTTTTGGATGAAGTTAGGTTATTTAGGTAGGAGAACAAGATTATCTAATCATTTGGACTCAACTTTGATGTTTGAGCCTTATTCATGAATGAGGAATGTTTTAGGTCCATGGAGCAGAGAGAAGAAGATTTCGTTTTTTCTATATTGACACATGCATGATATAAGTTTCATTTTTTCCAACATTTTGTGGGACAAAACAAGTTGACATGGATGATGAATAATTGTTTTCGGGCACCGGGTCCACTTTACCTGCACAAAATGTGGACGTATGAGCATTTCATGTCAGTTCTCAACTGGTACGTTCTGAATCATGGTTATCCCAAGGGATCCATGATAGAGGGATACAATATAGAGGAAATCATCGAGCCTTGCCTAGGTTACCTAAAGGATAATGTACATATTGGTTTGCCAGTTCCATGATTTTTGGGGAAGTTGGAAGGGATCAGCACAGTAGGGAGGAAAACCTTCATCCAGAAGGACTTCAAAGATGTGGAACAAGCCCATTATAACATCATGCAAAACCTCACAATAATGTCATCTTTAGTTGGTCAACACTTGAGTGTGATTCGTGCTCAAAGTAATGGCTGCTCAGAAGATTGGATTACGAGGGAGCAAAAGCGTTGTTTGACTGCATGGTTCAATGACCTAAATTTACCAGATGGGGAAACCATGGAAGATAAAATGATCAAAAGATTGGCAGCTGGCCCGTCTAGCTAGGTAACGTCATGGTAAGGGTATGACATTAATGGATATATATTTTATATTGCCGGGAAGGACAAGGAGACTGTGTCTCAGAACAGTGGTGTTCGTCTTGAGGAATGATTTGTGTTTACGTACTCTATATTCCTGGTCTGTAATTTTCTTGTGACATATAAAGTTGTGGATGAACTCACAACAATAGTATCCACATAAGTTGTTTCCATTCTCCTATCTCAAACACTATAAATATGGAAAAATGAGTTATGAAATATTCAAGTGGAAAGTTATCAAATTGATTCCATCCGCATAAGTTGTTCAAATTGAATTCATACCAGAAAGTCATCCCTGATATGAAGTTTTTGCTGGAACTGCCTTGGGTGGTTTCTTATGAAACGAGCCCATACCCTGTTAAGCGCGTCTATGAGGCTTTGGTACTCTTTTTTTGGTTTCTTCTTCGAGCCCAGCACTGTGATGTGGCTTCGATCAATCTCGATAACAAGCAGTATCCAGTGGAACCTGTTCATATACATATACACATGCAATATTGATATACTTATTATTAACTTGAACGGATGAAAAAAATAAGGGATGAATGACTCACTGAAAGTCGTACGGCAAAAGTATGAATTGCATGTGATGCTGCTTATACAGGAAGTTGTAAATAGTCTTCATGGTCGTATCTGGCCATTTTTTTAAGGTTTCCTCATTTATAACTTGCGGGTCCATGAAGCCGACATGATAGATCTGTTTTTTCCAGCACCGTTGAATCTCCATTCTGCATGATACAAAATAAAAGAGTACCGGTGAGATGACGCACAATTAATGTAGGAGCTTGGATGTAGAAATGAGAGCAAACACTTATAGAACCCATGCACTAATGAGGAACTTGTCAAGGGTGTCTTGATGGTACAAGTACCATACACTTTCAACCTCAATCCATATGTTATCTGACCCTCGAAAGTAATCACGATCTTGAATCCGAGCAGTGAACATGACCCGTCCATCTGCAGCTGCCTCCATGTACCATTTATAAAATGCATACATTTTCGTTGGTAGGTGATCCACCAACTGTGGCCACAGAAGAGGTTCCCCCAACTTAAACTCCCTTTTACTAGCACCTGGGTGAGTTTGGATAACATCTGCCCCTAGGAGTTTCTCTTTTGTGAGATTGGTCTCAACAATCCATTGAGCTAGAATCTCATCATCTTTTGAAAGCACTTTGAGCGAATCGATCGATTGTTGAGATTGTTCTCCGAGCTGGGTAATTGTGGGCCATGATCTTTTTTCTTCTGAAATGACTTTTTGATTGAGCGGTCATAGTCAGAGATGGGTTCTTTCACCACTTCTTTAACCCCCAAGGATTTAAAGTATTTATTTGTTGCTTCATCAATTGATGGTTCCTCAGGCTTCTTCTTTGGTACGAAGTGAGCAACAACCTTAGCCATAGATATGGCTTCACTTTCCTCCATAGTTCGTTCATATGGAAGCTTCGGAGGTGGAGGCTTTGCTTTCTTAGGTGGTGGGTTCTTCTTCTGCTTTGAAGGTGGCGGGACCCAAGCCTTCGAGATTTTATTCTTAGGAAGGGGATGCTGAGGTAACGGTGGACTCATTCTTTGGTCCCTTGTAGCTGGTGGGGATGATAGACTCATGCTATGGTCCCTTTGAGCAGGTTCATCCCTAGTTGGTGGCGACTGTGATCTGTGCCTTGAGCTTTGAGGGGATGACACGAAAACTATGGCTGCTTGCGGAAACCTTATGTAGCGCTTGGCCCAACAAATTCAGGTGTCGATGGTGTGTCCCAGTTCTTTTTCATTATCGCCTCCAGGGATCTGGAGGTCCAGGTCTTTCCATCCTGTTTCCACTTGGTCAACCTGGACTCTAGCATATCCTTCAGGAATCTGCATGCCATGAATTGTCCCGCCTGGTACCGGTACTTTAGCAATACGGTGAGCCACTCCTTGACCATTTTCCTCACCAGAGTAAGAAGCTTACATGGGGTCCTCATAGTGATGTCGTCCACGGGGTAGTGTTGGTTGTTGCCAGTAACCATGCCAGACAATTCTTCTACTGCTTGGAACTCCGTGGAAGCGATGCTGCTATGACGTTGGGAAGCGGGGCTTATTATGTCCATATTAGCAACTAATGCAGCTCTTGCTTGGCTAAGTGCACACACCACTTTAAGCCAATCCATTCTTTGATTAGTCAAAAGTACTGGTTCTTCTAGGATACACAACTTCTCTTTTGCTGCGACCTTACTTCTTTTTCGACTTCTGTAAGACTCGATACCTTCAATGAAGCCTTTCTTCCATGGAACTACACCCATGCCTCGGACATGTCCAGTGTGTTATGGATTTCCATGTGCATAAGTTAGCTCATCTTTTTCTCTATCAGCCTTGAAAGATCCTTGTCATTTAACCTTTAGTGCAGCTTGCAACCTAGTGAATTCTGCTATTAATGAATTGGTAGTGATAAATGATCTATCTTCCCTATTTAGGCTGCCGCCATGAGTGTAGAAAAAGTTATTTGCTCGAATGGCCAATCGATAGTTGCTGACATGATTCCTCTTGCCATTAGGTCATCTTCCATCCTCTGCCATTTCAGCATCGCCGTCTTATAACCTCGTTGGCCAAATCGATGAAAATGTTTCTTTTTGCTCGCATTATCATTATCTTGTAGAGCTCACTTTTTGGCATCTTCCAACAACATGTATTGCTTAAATTCTTCCCAATAAGGTGCTAGCTTCTGGAACTTGTTCTCCAAATCTGGTTCGATGCCCTTCTTGATAAGGTCTTTGTGCGAGATTTTATTGTACGTCTGGAAAGCAATTGCCATCTTCCTAAAGGCAAACTCTTTCAGTTCTTTTGCTTTCGCTTCTGGATATATGAAGTGAAGTTTCAGCTATTGCCAACACAATTCCTTCTCTTGCTCAGGGATAAGATCTTTAGGTGCATCAGTAAGTGCGGTTGCTCTCCATTTTTTTAATGCTTATGGGGATATTTTCCCGAATAATATACCCACATTGATTGACAAATGTCGTCTGAACACCAGGGGGAGCAATTGGTGTGGCGTCATCATCCACTTCTATGATGATGGTACGCCCCTCCAACTTTTTCTTCCCGCCTTGTTTCCGTTTAGGCCTCGATGATGATCCAGAAGGCTACAAAAATAGTATCATTAATTATAACCATTGTTGAGAGGTAGATAATTCAAATCATGCACATTTTTATAGGGATTCATATACCTTGGCAATTTATTCCTCCTCTTCAGCTGGAGCATCATCACCTCCATCACCAGTCATATTTAGGTACTGACTGCCATCATCCTCTTCATTAGAAGCATCATGTACTTCTGCCTTCATTAATAATATTTTGAATGAACTCGTCTTCCTCCGTGTCTCCCATTTTAACTAGCTAGTACAAGGAAAAACCATTTATTTAGAAAGTAATTCTAAATAAATGGAATTAAAAGTAATAAATCTAGATATCATGTAAGTTTCCATGCCATTTTCCACTAATCTCAATGATTTCTACCAATTTCCTATATTTTGTAGTAGTTTTCTATATATTTTTTCTTCCATATTAACAAGTAGTTCTGATCATTACTAAAAGAAATAATTGAGAAAGTAATTCCAAATAGAAAGTAATTCTAAATAAATGAAACTAAAGAAATAATTCTAGGCATCATGTAAGTAATTTTTTTTCAGTAATCTCAATGAATTCTACCAATCTCAAGAAAATAATTCTAAATAGAAAGTAATTCTAAATAAATGAAACTAAAATAAATAATCAAGAAAGTAATTCTAACCATTTTAATGATTTCTAAAGTAACAAGTAATTCAACAAGTAATTCTAGCCATTACTATTAGCCATTTTCCAATTATTTCAATAATTTCTATCAACTTCTAATTTATTTTCTAATTTCTAGTTGCTGACGTGGTCATGGGGCTTGCTGACTAGTCTGCCAAAAAGGCAGGATGCGAAACTGGGGAAATTTAGTACCAGGCAAAGCCTCTGCCCGATACTAATCTTCCTCCACCGTTTTGTTTCCTACCAACACTGTATTTTCTTTTGTCATTTCTAAAAATTGCTGCAATATTTGTTTTATGCTTAATAAATGGAGTAAACTTGAGAAACTAAATTGAAAAAAGTTTCATACCTTACTGTTGACTATCTCTACACCATACAACAATTTATTTATATAGTGAAATTAGAAAATCATAATTACTAATAGGATATGAAATGTTTCCATACTGCTGTTAATCCCACGAAAAAGGAAAAACTACTATATTGAAGATGCAAAAATATTAAGAAATATTAGCTATAGTAAATTTGACAAGTATGCCATCAGTATACAATGTACTTGTGTAATTGCCTCTAATTTAATGTTTCAAGACTTTTGATGATCCAAAATAGTGCAAATATTTAATATTTTGACCATGAAAAAGTAATTTATGAATTTGTGTTTGTTTTATTTGACCCAAGATGTACGAATAGTATAGTTAATCGAGAGAAATACCACATACTTGTTCGAATTGTACAAAATATATTACATAGTTCATCACATGACCACATAGTACCACATAATACTAAAGTTCTAAAGCTACTCATCATTATTCAATGGAACATTGATAATCTTCTTCTTGACAAATGTCCCTTGGTCATGATCGCGGTGTGAGTACGGAGCATCTTCTTTGGATAATAGGATCTTGGGGTCATCCTCAACTGAGAATGGAGGAAGGTCATCAAATTGTTCAACATCTTCTAACTTGTCCAAAATATCCTCAACTCCAATTATTTTTCTTTTCCCTAGCAGAACTATGTGGCATTTTGGCTCATCTTTTATCTTTTTTCCAGCCTTTGTCTTGGGTTTGCTTGACATGTCCTCGACATAGAAAACCTGACTCACATCCTTGGCTAGGATGAATGGTTTGTCTCTATATCCAATCTTGTTGAGATCCATTATTATCATTCCATAACGGTCTTTCGTTACGCCTCCTCAAGCAACCCATTGGCAGCAAAATAAAGGGACCTTCAAAGGCCCATAATCAAGTTCCCATATCTCCTCTATGACACATACTAGCTGTCCTTAATCCCATTATTGTCTATTGCAACTATACGAACACCACTATTTTGGTTGGTACTCTTTTGATCTTGGGCTCTCGTATAAAATGTATACCCATTTATCTCGTACCCTTGGTATTGCAATATCGAGATAGATGGTCCCCTAGCCAACTGAGGGATATGGGTACCCCACGGTTCTCCATCGACCGGGACACTGACCGGCCCTAACAAGTGGTCCCGCCCGACCAGAACGTACGGGCCAGGGACATGAAGATACTTGGAGTACTAGTCAAGGAAGGTCGGGCGATTCAAATCAGCCTGGATCTTGTAGGATACGAGTTGTAATCTGACTCAGATAGATTTCCATGTAACAACCGAATAGACTAGATTCAAACCGACTTGTAACCCTCGGTTGTCAGCCTATATAAGGCGGCTAGGGGCGCCTCCCAAGGGCACGAAACCCAATCAATCTCAACTCTGCGCATTGCATACCAGCAATAAAATTCAGCAAAATACAGGATGTAGGGTACTTCTCTCCGGGGGCCCGAACCTACTAAACCCTTTGTGTTCTCGTGATCACCTTCAAGTTCTTGGTCTCGTGATCCTCCCTACCTACAAATAAACCACTTGAGTAACCCCCTGGTGGACTGCTTGGCCTCAAAATCCAACAATTGGCACACTAGGTAGGGGCGATCGTGAGATCCCCCAGGGAGCTTGATGGCATCCTGCCCCAGCGTCATCTTCCCCGAGAGCATGAAGGACTTTGTCGCCATCCCGATCAAAATCTATTTCAGGAGCATGCTGATAGGCTCTGGCTCTATCGCTTCCTCCATCGACTAGGCACCCATCACCAGCTCGGTGTCCATCGGATCTGTTTCGATGGAGCAAGGTCTTCGCCCGAGGATCATTGCGCCACTTGTCCAGCAGCTTAAAAACTACTCGGTGTGCCTCCCATCGCCTGGTTGACCTCTCTAGTTCGGGGCAGAAGGCGACTTGATGTGCCTCCATGGTTCACTGGTCATCCAACCCGGCACCTACGGGCTGCAGTGGGTGGACGACTCAGGCATCCCCAACCCATGGAACAACCAATACCTACGGTGCTTCTACCTTTAGGACTTAAAAGCTTTGTACTCTTTCTACCTTTTACATTGAGTAAATAAAACCTCATATGTTCTTTGCGTACCTACTGCCTTCCTATTTTCCTACCCAAGCCGTTCTTGACGCTCGGGGGCTATCTGACCTGTTTGATAGCCAACTTGCTCTCAAGCTTGTTGGCTCCCCGCAGGTGCCGACCTCCAGGTCCCACGTGTTCTCCCTCTTCCTCCCGCAGCAATATGACTAACATGAGTATGGTCAGGGTCCTAGCTCATGAAACCCAAACAACCCTACATTCACCCCTTCTACAAGCTCGAGATCCGCTCTCAGCAGAATGCTGATCAGGCAGGGCTGGGTGCTTAGCGGCTACAGGCCTCACCTAAACAATGTCCTGTCATATCAACCAAAGGAGGGGCGGAAACCACTTTTTACCACACGAAATTTTACTACGTCTACATTATTTGTTTCATGACACAGATTGATACACACTACAGTTTTCTATAGGTCTAGCTCCTCGACCACAGCCTCCACGGTCTATTGGTATGGCCTGACCGACCTCTCTGGCTCGGGGCGGGAGGTGACTCAGCGTACTTCTGCAACTCGTCTGGCTCCCAGGCTCGGGGGCTGGGCAACACAGACAAGTCAGCATGCCTCCCGCTGCTTGACCGACCTCTTTGGCTCGGGGCGGGAGGCGACTTGGCATGCTTCTGTGACTTGTCCAGCTCCTAGGTTCCGGGGCTGGGTGTTACAATCGACTTGGCATGCCTCCAGCTGCTTGACTGACTTCTCTGGCTCAGGGGTGGGAGGTGACTTGGCATACTTCCGTGACTTGCCCGGCTCCCAGGCTCAAGGGCTAGGCGCTACAGTCAACTCAACATGCCTCCCGCTGCTCGGCCAACCTCTCTGGCTCAGGGGTGGGAGGTGACTTGGTGTACTTCCGTGACTCGTCCGGCTCCCAAGCTCGGGGGTTGGCACCACAAATGACTCAACGTGCCTCCCGCCGCTCGGGCGACCTCTCTGGCTTGGGGCGGGAGGCAACTTGGCGTGCTTCTGTGACTCGTCTAGCTCCCAAGCTTGAGGGCTAGGCGCTACAGCCGACTCGTCATGCCTCCCGTTGCTCGGCTGACCTCTCTGGCTCAAGGGCGGGAGGTGACTCGGCGTACTTCCATGACTCGTCCAGCTCCTAGGCTTGGGAGCTGGACGCTACAGTCGACTCGGCATGCCTCCTGCTGCTCAGCCGACCTCTCTAGCTTAGGGACGGGAGGTGACTCACGTACTTTTGTGACTTGTCCGCCTCCCAGGCTTGGGGGCTGAGCACCACAGACGACTTGGTGTGTCTCCCGTTGCTCGGCCGACCTCTTTGGCTCAGGGCGGGAGGCGACTCGACGTACTTCCGTGACTCATCCAGCTCCCAGGCTTTGGGGCTGGGTGCTGCAGACGACTCAACGTGCCTCCCGTCACCTGGCTGACCTCTTTGGCACAGGGCAGGAGGCGACTTGACGCACCTCCGCGGCTTTTTCCAGTCCTCACGCTTGGGGGTTGGGCACCTATTTCAGATCGGTGTGCCTCCATGGTCCCACCAATCCTTGTGCTTGGGCACTAGGACCTATTCTTGGGATCAAGTTCTTCTTTTTTGACCATTGGACCAAGTATTCTAATCGCTTCAATGCTTAGGGGCTGCTCCATATGGAGTGTGTCTTGCGACACCCTCCATGTCCTTCGCTTTGACCTACTGGATAACTGACATCCACCAGCTCAGCGCTCGACTTCGCTCTGTGCGTATGGCTCTGCGTTCGCTCAGATTTTCTTCTTTTTGAGCACTGCGTAGCCTCTTCGTCACTATGATGCCATCGCAACTTCAGCCGACCACATTCCAAGCTTTGCTGCAATGTCCTCAGGTTCCTATTTGCCTACAAATTGCTTGGGGGCTTGATGAATATGGGTACCCCACGGGTCCCCACTGACCAAGATACTGGCTGGCCTTGACAAGTGGGCCCGCCCAAGTAGAACGTATAAGCCAAGGACATGAAGATATTTGGAGTACAAATTAAGGAAGGTCGGGCGATTCAAATCAGCCGGGATATTGCAGGATACAAGTTGTAATCTGACTCAGATAGATTTTCATGTAACATCTGACTATACTAGATTCAAACCGACTTGTAACTCTTGGTCGTCAGCCTATATAAGGTCACCAGGGGTGCTTCCCGGGGGCATGAAATGCAACCAACCTCAACTTTGCAGATTGCATACCAACAATACAATCCAGCAAAATACAGGACGTAGGGTATTACTCTCCGGGGGTCCGAACCTGTCTAAACCCTTCGTGTTCTCGTAATCACCTTTGAGTTCTTGGTCTCACGATCCTCCCTGCCTACAAATAGACCATTTGGGGAACCCTGTGGTGTACTAATGGGCCTAAAAATCTGATACCAACCATTGAAGTTGTGCATCAATCGTATCGTTACCCATGAGGTGTCGTCGGATCCATGTTGCAAAAGTATCCATGTGATGTTGTGTAATCTAGGCCTCAGACTTTCCTGGGTTTGCGAACCGTACAATATCCTTGTGCTCCTCCATATATGGAGCCACCAAGGATGAATTCTGCAGCACTATGAAGTTTTCTTTGTGGATTTCAGACTCATGTATGTTCATATTAGCTTTCTTCCCGAGTGTGCCCTTTCCCTTCATGTGGCCCTCATGGTGTGACACGGGGACCCCTATGGGACTAATTTCATCAATAAAGTCAACACAAAATTCAATGACCTCCTCTGTTGCATGTCCCTTGGTGATGCTTCTTTCTGGATAGGTACGATTACGAACGTACTTCTTTAGGATCGACATGAACCTCTCGAAAGACCACATATTGTGCAGGTATACTGGACCTAGAATGGTTATCTCTTTTGACAAGGTGAACTAAGAGATGAGTCATAATATTAAAGAAGGAAGGTGGAAACATCATCTTAAAGCTGACAAGACATTGGACCACGTCATTCTGTAGCTTTATTAGATTGTTTGGATCGATTGCCTTCTGTGAAATTTCATTGAGGAACGCACATAGCTTTACGATTGCCAATCTCACATTCTCTAGTAGAATACCCCTCACTACAACCAGAAGCAACTGTGTCATCAAGAGTGGCAGTCATGTGACTTTAGATTTGTGAATTTCTTCTCTTACACATTTTTTATTCCCTGTATATTAGAGGAGTACCCGAACGGGACCTTCATACTATTCAGGCAAACAAACATGCTTTCTTTTTCCTCTTTGCTGAGATTGTAGCTGGCAGGACATAAGTAGTGTTGTCAGTTCTCTCTCCTTTTTGGATATAGGTCCTCTTGTTGTTCCGTACATTTCAAGTCCTACCTTGCTTCTGATATATCCTTTGGTGCCCCATAAACACCGAGGAAGCCAAGCAGGTTCATGCAAAGATTCTTTATCAAGTGCATCACATCAATTGCATTGCAGATCTCTAGAACTTCCCAATAAGGTAGCTCCTAAAATATAGACTTCTTCTTCCACATGGCTGCATGTCCGTTTTCGTCGTTCGGAATAGGTTGGCTAACGGAACCCTTACCAAAGACTATCTTCACATCCTTTATTATAGAAAATACATGCTTTCCTATATGGTGCAAAGGCTTAGCACGAGTGTCGGGACCCCTTTAAAATGCTTTCCTTTCCTTCTTAAAGGGTGATTCGCATGAAGAAATCAACGATGGCCCAGATACACCACCTTCCTACAGTGTTTCAAATACATGTTGTTGATTTCATCTACACAGTGCAGGACAATCATTGATTATTACAAAAAGCAATGCTCTGAGAATGAAAGTCTCTTGTTTGTCCTCATCCCACACACATACACCTTCTTCCTTCCAAAGCAGTAAAAGTTCATCAACCAACGGTCTTAGGTACATGTCAATGTCATTGCCAGGTTGTTTTGGGCCTTGGATAAGAACAGACATCATGATGAACTTCCGCTTCATACACAACCAAGAAGGAAGGTTGAAGATACATAGAGTCATAGGCCATGTACTATGAGCACTACCGAGCTCACAAAATGGATTCATTCCATCAGTGCTTAAACCGAACCTTATGTTCTCTATCAATGTTTCTCCACTGCGAACCATCTACAGGGTGTCTCAGCTTCTCATATTGCTTACATTCCTCTTTGTGTCATCGCATCAACTTAGCGTGCGCCTTATTTCTTAACAAGCGCTTCAAACATGGTATTACAGGGAAATACCACATCACCTTTTCTGGAACTCTATTCTTGATAGGCTCCCCGTCAACATCACCAGGGTCATCTCGCCTGATCTTATACCGCAATGTGTCGCAAACAGGACAAGCATCCAATTTCTCATATTCCTCTCAGCGATAAAGGATACAATCATTAGGAGATGCGTGTATCTTCTATTGTTACACCCGGTTTTAAACGCAAACTAGATGAATGAATTACATGTGCGCTAGGATCAAATTTCACACATGTAATGACTTCAGTAGAATATCATAGACAATGCCATAATGTAAATAGAGTAGTAATAATTATTACATAACCGAAAGTCTTTAAATAGAATAGCAATCAAGTCTTTATTCTCATAGCAGAATCTTCAACGATGAAGTCGATTGCTCCTCTAGCAGTAGATGACTACTCCACAGGCAGTTGACTGGTGGCACACGTCTACCTAGATCTCTTCAAAATCTTCAAGAACTTCTTTTGAACAACGTTGATTATAGCAAGGGTGAGTACATGTCGTACTCAGCAAGTGTGGGAATAATATGAATACAATGCTTAAACAAGGAAAGGCTGACTTGTTTATTGCGATAAGTAATTTTAGTTGGTCAAATTTGATTAGCACCTGATTACTAGGGTATATGTATATTCCAACACACAATTAAAAAAGAACATGGATAGAGATAATAACAAAACATAAATAACATCAATTTAGTTTGACTTCCGATAGATTAATCATGTGAGGGTCCAACCACTCTTAACTGTGAGCACGGCTGATATATAGTTTGACACTCTGCAGAGGTTGCATATCTTTACCCACAAGTCGTGTAAAAGTTCAAAAGAACTTTAAACCCAACCATGCTGTGTCGGCCAAGCGCAATACCACACTTCCGAGGTGTGATTGCATAGGGATGCTACGATGCCTTTACAAAGATTCCCTAATAAGAATTAGTCCGCTAAGGTTCCCGGATTAGTAGCAGAGCATAAACCTCTCAAGACTGCAAAGCAACCATAGAGCAGATCGTCTTGAGGGTCGGGTTATACCCCATCTGCCGCCGCCCCTCTTGCCCTTTCGGTAAGACTGCTTCAGACTAGATTCTCTAATTAATACGCTATGACTAGAGCCATATAGTCCTTGTGGTTGTACTATTTTCCTTTGTGGTTCTCCATGTTCCAATTAATCATGGTGATCTTGTATTAATGAAAAGGTATAGCACAAATAAAATAAGTTTAATCATTGGTTCATTAATACCACCATAACCCAAGTTGAGCAACTAAGCAAGCGCTACCCAACATTAAAGTAAACCCAAATTGATCAAGGGATAAGGATAAAAACTAGTCAAACCTTAAATAGGACCCATTAGATCAAATGTAGGGCAATGCAATGGTGATTAAATATAGTTACTAGAACAAAAGCACAAGGACACACTTGCCTTCCTGAACCTGCTCTGTCTGCTCAAAGTCTTCAAAGGCTTAATCTTCGAATCCCTCGACCTGCGGTCCTTTTACTCACATCAAACAAGTACATACAAGCAAACAATGGAACGAAATAAGAGAACAATACACCAAAAAGTAGCAACAGAGAAGAACAAGCTCATAAAACTAATCTATGCATTAAGACGAACTTGAAGACACAATAATCGTTCAAAACGGATCTAAAACGCATAAGATATGAACCAAACAAGGTGTAAGGGAACTAGTCGGGAAACTAGTCAGAACAAAGCCAACTAGTCTAAAACTAGTCGGAGAACTAGCTAGCAAAGCCAACTAGCCAGAAACTGGCTAGAAGCAAAGCTGGGAAACTTGCAAACCAAACTAAGGTACTCGCAAAGCTGATTGTGCGGTGGAAGAGACGTGGTGCTTAGCGAGACGGCTCAACGGCGACGGTAGCTACTCCGGTGAGCCTGAATGCTCGATAGAGAACTCAAGAGCATACAAAACTTCACTTGAAACTTCCTTACCACGTGGCTAAGCTCCTGGTGATGTCCTTGTCAACACGAAAATAGAGGTAGGGTGAGATCAACGAGATCGCACTAGAGTTCGAGCTCGGAGGCGGCGCTGGGGTCACAAGAAAGGGGCGCAAATTACGGATCTATTAAAACAAGCATTTTGCTAATTACCGTTGGGCCCCCTTATTATATCAACAGCATCTCCGGATTCCAAGTGTCAATTAAGCAACGGTCGGATACAACTCAGATTTACCACCATAATGTCCAACAGTTACTCTGGCCAAAAGATTGACCCCTTCATCGACTACAAGTAGTTGTCCAAGTGCTCGGGGCTGTGTATACCGTATTCGTTGGATAAAGTTTTCTATTTTTTGAAGACTACTTAAGTCGAAGCAAAATTACAAGTTTGACCCTCAGCCTGATTCTCCGATTCAACCTAAGGCTCGGGGGCTACTCCATATAGAGTACGATTGTCATCGCACTACCACATATAAAAGTTTCAAGGCAAAGGTTACTCAAAGCGAACATCAGGGACTGCTAAGAGTACCTTCCTATCATGCGACAGCACCAGAACTTGAGGGTTGGCCACATCAAGGAGTACTCAAGGAACACCAGGAAGAAATCAGGCGGCATCCTCAAGTACTCAGAGCTGTTTCTCTCAACTACAAAGTACTCGGGAGCTTGTTGGCTAGGCATCCCTGGGCCCGCTAGAAGACTTACGGACCCACTCAAAGGGGATGTACCCGAAACCTACTCGGACATGAAGTCTACTTTGCAGGGCGCGTAGGCTTCATGGTTTCCCCGAAGACTAGTCGGGTAGGAAGTAGATTACCGAGTTAGAGTAGGACTCTGTAATGTACTCGACTAGGACTTGTACACAATCCGTCCTATAACCCTGCTCCCCTGACTATATAAGGGTGGGCAGGGACCCCCTCCAAAGAGAAGACAACTCAATCAATACAATCAACACAAATGATGTAGGGTATTACGCGATCTAGTGACTCAAACCTATCTAAATCATGTTCCTTACATCACCATTGACTCCTTGATTCTCGACGACACCCACTGCACAAAATACCACCTAGGGTACTCCCTAGGTGGGTTGCCGGTCTAAAACACCGACAGCAGCGGAGCTTTATAAAGTCCCGAGAGGCAAAGCTTAGCATGCGGGCCAAGAAAAGCGGGGTGCTGCGCGACCCGAACTAGAACTCGAGTCTGGCTTGGGTACTAGCAGGAAGAAGGGGGTGACGGTTAGGGGTTACTCATGATGGGTAAGGACTACTTGTCAGCAGCAGCCGCTCAAGCGTGCACGTGGAAATAGGCTACTACTAGGGACTGGCTGGTTGGGCCGCTGTGGCGGAGCACGCCAGGCCAAAAGAGGTACGGGCCAAAAGGAAAAACTAGTTGGCCGAAAGAGAAACAAGTCAGAGGAAGAAAGAGAAAAGAGGGAAAAGAAAAGGTTGAAAAGGAAAACCAAACAAATGAATTCAATGGAAAAATTGAATTCAAACAACCAAAAATAATGCACCAGCATGAATGCAACAATGAACTGCCTAAGAGAATTCTAATATATTTTATTAATTGCAAAACTTTTAAAATTAGGGTGTTACATCTATACATCCAATCCTAGAGGGCAAACAACCTTTTTTTGCTTCATATTTGGTTGAGGGCAGTTCGTTACCCTCGAGAAGCATATTCTTTACGATTCTCAATAGCTCCCCAAATCCCTTATCGCTCACACCATTTCCTGCCTTCCACTGCATCAATTCCAGTGTGCTACCCAACTTTTTATGGTCCTATTTGCAATCGGGTTACAACAACATTTTGTGATCCTCCAACATCTTGTCAAACTTCTTTTTCTCCTTCGCATTTTCGGACTCTTCCCATGCATCTAGCAACACCTGACCTAGTTCGTCAACTGGTTCATGTTCTGCAAAATCTTCTTCAGGCTCACCCATTGGAACATCTGCGAAGGCATTGCCTTCAGCCCAATCAGCTGAAATGTTGTTATCATCATCATCATCTTCTTCCCCATCTTCCATTACAACTCCTTTTTCGCCATGCTTGCTCCAAAAAATTTAGTTTTCCATGAAACCCGAACTATATATGTGGTCATGGAGAGTCTTTCTTTTAGAGTATTCCTTATAATTTTTGCACATTCTGCATGGACAACACATGAAACCCTTCGGGGACTTGTTGGCGTCTGCCGCTTCGAGGAAAGTCTTTAGGCCATTAATGAATGCCATGGAGCACTGGTAGCCGTACATCCATTGCCGATCCATCTGCAAAAAGTTTTTAATTTACTTCTCCATTTGTAAAGCAACAAATGTAAAAAAAACCTTTCTGAAAAATATTGCTGACCTTTTATGGACCACTTTCAGAAAATTCCGGCAGCAACTTCATTTGTCCCGAATTGCCGTCAGCTTGAGCTCAACTATGTTATTTATGTACGTAAAGCATTTAAATTAGTTGATTATTTTTATTTTAAATAAAACTAAATATCTCATCCAACATGGTACTAAAAAAATTACATATTTATCATCAACCAATATGAATTTCTCAACTTCGAACATACTATCATAACTAACAAATATACATTATAACCTCCATGCATGCATGTATAAATGAAAAAACTCTACATTCATTCTTACTCTAAAAAAATACAAATTTCTCTAGCTACAAAGCATAAAATGTAGAATACTAAACATAAACATTAGAGGAGGGAGGATGAAGTTCTAACCTTTAGAACAGTTGGAAGAGTGGAATCCCCACCAATCGTGGGAAAAATGAGCAGCACCTCCCCTAGGTCGCCATGGGAGTGAAGAAGCCCGAACTCTCGGTTAAATGGTTGAGCTTGGGCTCAGGAAGGAAGAACGAGCTTTTTTTAGTTTGTATATTAGTACCGGCTGGTGACTCTAACCGGTACTAAATTGTGACATTTAGTACCAGTTGAAGCTACCAGTCGGTACATACGTGCGTGGACACCATTTAGTATCGGTTGGAACTACCAGCCGGTACTAAATGGCTTCCAGAGGAATCTAGCCGTTGGCCACCCGGTCCCCATGTCGCCATTTAGTATTGGTTGAGGCTCCAAACCGGTGCTAAAGGGTACCCGGTGGTACTATGCTTGAGGATCGGCACTAACGTCCGGTACTAATGCGTTGGACGAATGCTCAGTTTTTCAGTAGTGATGAAAAGTCCGCGATCTGACATCGCATGATGTCCCTGACCAGGCGAACGTTTGTCTGAGCAATGAATATGGAAAACTTGGCTTTTAGCATAATTAGCTGCCAACCCTGTAGCTTTCTCAAAGAGGGATAGGATTTCTCTGATCACGACGAGATCCTGGGCGACTGGATAGAAAAAGACGACCATATCGTCAGCATACAAGGAAAAAGGCGACCACAGATCTATATATGAATCTGTGGTGGCAAGGCTGAGCTGTGGTGGCAAGGCTGAGCCGATGCTGACTGGGCATATATTCTATCTTGATATATTGGTTTCGTTCAAAAGAAACTTTGCTAGGTTGGCTCGTATGATTCTTACCTCCTTACATGATCTATCTAAAATATTAAACTACCTTTGCACTTCCCATATCAACAACGATAATCTTGCTCTTAGCATCACGCAGTTTCCATTTCACAGCCTATATGTGTTAACTCTAGCATTAGTTGATCGGCAACAAGGCCGTTCTACCTCTTACCTTAAATATTGTGCCCAAATTCAAATGGCGATATTACTTTGCTGCATGACTGAGCATATATATATATATATATATATATGTTATTGTATTATGGAAAAAGTGTATTTTTCATCCCTCGAATATTGCAAAAGTGTGACATTCATTCCTAATATTTCATTTGATGAAAATCAACTCCTTAATTAACTAAATCGGTGCATTTATCATCCCTAACTTATTTAATGATGGCTTAGTATCATGTAATATCGGTTTAGGCCATGTAATCATCTTATTAATCATTGCTTAGTCACGTCTAATGCTGAATCAAAAGTTTGGTGTGATTCAGTTCTGTCAAATTTTCCGATAAAATTTTTATAAGTAGCAAATTTAGAGAATTTACTGAATTTTTTGAGTTTTATATCTTCAACTCAACATATTACACTAACTAGTGATTAGTCGGATGATTGCGTGGGCATAAGCTACCGTTAGATGGCACTAAACTATTGTTAAACTAAGATGGGATGATAAATGTATCAATTTAGTTAGTTAAGGGGTTGATTTGCCCCAAATGAAATATGAGGGATGAATATCACACTTTTGCAATATTTGAGGGATGAAAAATACACTTTTTCCTTGTATTATCATATGATCATTTACGTAAGTAAAACAACCATGTTATAATGTTCCAACGAATTGGCAATCTAGTGGTACATTGTCGTATGAATATGATCGCTGTGTATACATTCGTGTAAATATATCACTATGTGCAAAGGTATAGCCGGAGCTATGTACCATGCATTCACATGTTTAGCAAGCCAATGGTAGCATTGCTCATGGGCACGCATGCTCGCCCAATAGTTACAGAAGCGTTCAGATGGGGAAAAATGGAGATAATCAAGCGGTGTTGAACTGAGACGGACAGGTATTTAAGCTTTTTATTTGGCGCCGCCGGTCTACTCGCTGCCCGGGGGCTTGTAGGCGATGAACATGACGCACTGCACCTGCTTGATGTTGTCGAAGCCGATGATACGGATGTAACAGTCGGGGTAGGCCTTCTTGCACTCCTCGAACTCAGCGTACACCTGGGTGGCCTCGGTGCAGCCGAACATGGGCAGCTTCCACATGGTCCAGTAGCGCCCGTCGTAGTAACAGGGAGACGTGCTGTTCTCACGATAGACGAACCCGATCTTGCTGAACTCAAGGCAGGGGATCCAGTTCTTCCGGATCAGGTAGTCGATCTGCTTCAGGACCTCGTCCGTGGAGAGAGGTGGCAGGTAGGAGAGGGTCTCGAACTTCTTGTTGCCCTCCGCCGGCCACACCTGAGCAACGACACTTTCATATCAGTTCCTAAACTTCCTATTGAGTTGCATTATTTCTATGAACAAACAGCAAGAATATAATTCCAGTGTCTTGATCGATCGATTATATTACCTGCATGCACCTGATCCTTCCGCCGTTGCTGACGAAGCCGGTGCTGATGGAGCGGCGGCTCACGGGGAGTCCGGCGGTGGACTTGAGCCCCTGGAATGGAGCAACTGAGGTGGCCGACGAGGCCATCACGGTCGGCGCCATGGCTTACTAGCTAGTGCTAGTATATGCTTACTACTAGTATTATTAACCAAGGAGAAGAGGAAGCAGAGCGAGGCTTGCTTGAGTCCCTGTAGGCTCCCCCACCGGCGGCATATATATATAGCCTAGCGGCTCCATGGCGCCCCATCTTCCCATCCGGCGCAGGACGACCGGATGTGGCAGGAGTGGCCACCGTTCGCCGGTGGCGTCACCCGGCCAGGCTGGCCTATCCTGATCTCGTCTGGCGTGACGTGTCGGCACCTAGCGGCGCCCCTTATCTTCCGGACCACGGGGCGGGATGGCGATCCACGCTGGCGGCTAGCGCTTCGGCTTGGCCGCCTCTCGCAGTCGCCGCTTGCGGCTTGCCTGGCCTCTGCGGTCTCGGTCTCTCGGTGTCCGTCGTGACTCGTTAGCTGTGTGGCCAGATTTTTCTCGGGGAGCTCCGCTAATTTTTCTCACCCGGCTGCTAGTGAACCTGGACCACGGGATGGCGAGGAACTGGCTCCATCGGAGCCAAAGTCATACGGGTTTCAACGGCTGCAGGCCTCTGTGTCTGCGGGAAGAGGCCACGGGAGAGTAGAGTCACGTCGTGGAAGAGGCCACGGAATCCAAGGAGGTTGATGCAGAACGCAGCAATGGCCGGTTGCGAGAAAGATGCAGTTCCTCCATCTTTGGGCTCGTCGTTTGGTGTGCGTCCACACCATGCCATGCCGAAGATCCACTGGTGGGGAAAGCGCCATCATATTGGTTGGGAATCCCCTTTAGTACCGCTTTAGCAACCGGTATTGCTAGTTTAGTACTAAGGGGACCTTTAATACCGGTTAAAATAATTAGTACTAAAGGGACCTTTAGTACCGGTTGGTCTCTCCAACCGGTACTAAATGATTTTTTTCTATTTTTTTCTCATTTTCTTTTCTGTTTCTTTATTCTATATTAGTATTTCGTATTTGTTTCCTTTACGTATACTAGTTCTAATATGCATCAACTTTCCATTGCATCAACTTTCTATATATAGACATATTATGCATACACATATATGAATAATATTACATTGCATCAACTTTCCAAGTTCAACATTTGGGATCAACTATTCTGAACCCGAGTCCTGACGGTGTTGCAGATTTGATCCATCATTATGAAACTCCCCCGCTAGATTTACTACCTCGTCCAGAAAAACTAAATTCAGAGAGTTGTTCTTGAATTGCCCTGATTTTTTTCGTGTCGAGGAGTGCTTCCTTCATGTGCATCATCAGTGTCATTGGTAAATGTTATTATATATATAGTAGATCAATGGGTCTTCACAATTAGAGCTAATTTATTGTTTAAGAAATTTGTAAACATACTCTGAATTCGTGGTCAGTTATATGCTTGGGACCTACAAAGCCATGGATGAACTCATATACGTAATATCCGCATAAACTATTCCCCTGCTTCTGTCTCAAACACTATATATATGGCAAAAGAAGTTATGAAATATTTGTTGTGTTCAATGAAGTGTCACGAGATGTTGAAATTTAACACATACCGGGAATTCAGGCTTGAAATCAAGTTCCTCCTTGAATTCACCCGCATGATGTCGACGAAAGCGAGCCCATGCTTTGTTAAGAATGTCTATGAGATTTTTGTATTGATCTCTTGGTTTCCTCAAGAGTCCGGGATATAGACTGCGCTTTGATCAATCACGACAACAAGGAGTATCCAGTGGAAACTGTACATATATGCACCGAAGTTTTGCTAAAGGAATTGATATATCGGCTACAATTCATCGTGCCTCTTGTGCCCAATTTGTGCTTGTTGACAATTTGAAATAGGAAAGGAGAAGCAGGGGAAGTGATATTGAGCCCCGTCAGCATGTAGACGTCCAACAAACTAGGGGACATAGGACCATCACCAATAAGAAGGCATTTAATGCATCAAACCAGAAGTACCAAGCAGCAGCAAGCATGGATTCGTCTTTTTCCATATTGGCTAAAGAAAGTTTAATACAATGGCCGATGCACAATTCATCCCATTCTACTTTCTTGGTGGCTGATACCCTGTGATACCATGTCATCCAACCTTGGGGGTTGCAGGGCCATGAACAGAAATCGCCTTCCCAAACAGATAGATCCATGGAAGAAGCCTTGTACAGAATTTGTTGGGTTTCGGCATTGATTAAGTCCATTGGATCCGTATCACCCATGGGGCCAAGGAATTAAGCATCATTCACATCACTAAGAGGGATCAATACATGGTCTCTAAGCGCCTACAAATTAAGCTAGGGAAGGAGATGAAAAAGTTTGCAAAAGGAGAGATTGGATCTGAAGATAATACGAATCAGGGCGGCAATGTACTGTACCTCTGGGACGGTAGTGGATGTAGCCATCGGCATGCGATTGCTTGCGCGGGCGCGATGTTTGAAGAAGAACTCAGAAGCGAAATCTGATCTCAGATTGGCGGCAGTGCAAGGATCACTTGGCTTGAAGGGGAAGATGAACTAGAGGATGGGAGGATAGAGAAGTTTTATAATATTCCTTCACAAGGTGAATCCCGAAAATCAAGGGTGGCGCCACCACGGGAACCAAGGAAAGGGAAGCCATAATTGCGGCAACGACTGAATTGGAATTTGGAAGTTTATCAGCTCAAACTGATGAAGACAAGAGAATATTCGAATATAATGTTATACCCAAAATTGGGGGACATGTGTTGACACCGATTTTTGGCCAGAGTTAACCGTTGTTGATAAGGTCCAGACAGCTGATAGAGGAGAGAGAAAGAGACTACCGGTGGAGCCATGTTGACCAAGACCAGCCGCAGCTGACCATGCTTCCAGAAGCTGACATAAGACCAGGCGGGCCCAGTCCGAGATAGAATCGGCTCCACCAAATAAGGGAAAGCGTGGAGATTGTATCTTAGGCAGTTTGAGTAGTTTGCTATAACAGTTCATGTCATATTCGACTAGGACTTTAGCTTGCTCTAGGGTATAAATATAAACCTATGAGCTCTTGTAAAAACAATCAACAATCAATCAATACAACCTTTCAGCGCCAGCTGCCAAAACCCTTAGGGGTAAGAGTGGAGTAGTTTCAACGAGTTCCTTCCTACGTGTATGGCTGCATCAGCTTTGATCTCTGCGAGCTTGTAAGTACCGTCACCCGATCATGGCGACCTCTCGCAGAACTTTCTGAGTTAGGTCTCATATTCTGGAATGTTTTCACGTGTGGCTAGTTATTGAGTTACCTTAGATTACAAGTCAATGTCCCTAGGCTTGGTGTATACGTTGAGTTGTCATCGACGGTGCTTAAGTTATCGAGTTTTCTTAGATCCATCTAGGGGTTGTTGCTAGGCGCTCACAGCAGCTATCGAGAATACCTTTGATCTGCAAGTATTAGTCCCTAGGCTTTTGTCGATACTCTTGCTTGCTTTTTATCGGTTTCTCACCGGTTATCGAATGCTTTAGATCTGATTAGGTTGTCTTCATCAGCTTCCTAGTCCCTTTTACTGCATTCATAGTTATCAGATCACATAGGCTGGCTAGTTTTTGCGTGCTCTGCTTTGGTTTATATATGCTTTAGCCAATAGATCTTTACCCCTGCCCCTCGCGTCGCCATCCGTCTGGCCTCTAATGTCACCACGCTACCACTGGGAGTTGATGCTTCAGTCGGGTCTTATCCGCATCCCGCGGGAGCACGCTGATTTCATTGAGCCAATAGGAGTGTGCGCGAGGCCTTGCGATCGTGATACTCATTTAATTGAGGCTAGCGGGTCAAATTTAGTGCCCTCTCACGGGGTTAAATTGTCTGAGTTCAATACCCAACCATGACACTAATTAGACTTCATTACCTTGATTGGCTTATGGAGCGGTAGGCAAGAGGCCCTTGGTTTTTGTGCTCTAGTCTGATGCATTGGCAGGTAGCGGGTGACGCCTCTCGTGGGGTTTTACTGTCTAAAGGCTACAGGAGCCCAACCATGGCGTCAACCATTATCTGTTAATGTTTCTGGCTCGTGTACAGTTACCATCGGCTGATCCTTATTCTATGTTCTGGTCTTGTAAGCTAGTAGATGGATGCCTTTGCCCTCTCATGGGGTTACCTTTTCTAAGTTCAATACCCAACCATGACATTGGATAGATGTGCTAGCTTACATGATCAGCGCGTGGTGAATGGGGATCCCCGCTTTTATAGCTGCCTTGCTTTTAATGCTTTTTCTTAGCCCATCGGCTAACATAGCCCATGGCACATGCCATGATTGCTTTATTTTCTTACACCGCATGTATTACATTAATTATCTATTTATCGTGGTGTTTATTCCAAGAACACCTACCCATGAGTTCGAAAGGCTTTACAACTGATCGGCTCAGGAATTTTCAGGTCAAATTGACTGGCACGCCTTTGCACCACTCACAAACCGATTTGGAGCCTGCACTGAAGTGAAGTAGATATCCCAGGTCCTCATGTGTTGCACGGCATGGAAACCTAAAGCGCTGGACTTTTGCATCAACACCCGGCGGCACCACGTTACAATGACGTCACCACGGTGTGATCATCCTCTACCCCTGGTTCCTGCCCCCTTCCCTTTCCCTCACCCAAGCATGACGTCACACCGACTGTGCACCACATCCTACCCTTTGGCCACCCTCCTCGCCTGCACTGGAGCGCGTCGTCATCAGCTATACCTCCACCACGCCCCGCACCTGTTAGAACCCTCCCCCCTACTCAAGTACCCGACCATCCCTATTCACTCACCCGCGCTATAGAGTGCGGCCACCTGCAAGCTCACCCTGATCTCCTCCATCCCAGCCCAATTCATCTCCTCGGCAAGCGTGACACATGTGTCAGCACCAGGCACATCCAAGACCACGCTCTCCCCCGTTGGCATCCCCTCTCCCAGCCCTATCCACCCCCACCACTAGCACCACGCGCCATCGCACCATTGGCGCCTGACTAACCCGGATAAGCTCGGCCAAGGCCGCCCGAGCACCCCAGCCCCTTCCGCTAAGCAATAAATAGCCCTCCCCGTCGCTCCTCACCTCCTCTCCCCTCCTCCTTTCCCCTCTACACCACACCGGTTTGCCGCAATAGGACCATGCTACACCACCCCCACCCGCCGCTGCGCTCTATCCCCTAGAGCCGGGCCGGGTAGAAGTCGGGGTTGCTATGCAGCAATAGCCCCCTCCCGGCATTGTACCGCCGCGCAACCAGCCGCTCTTCGCCAGCCACACCTCCGCCACCGCTCCCCCCATTGCTAGCTCGCTGCCGGCCAACTCCAGCTGTCATGTTGCCTGCGTGAGCCCTCGGTGCCCCTCAGGTACGGCCGTCATGCTGCCCGCACCACCACCTCCCCTCTCACCCACTCTAGCTTCCGCTCCGCCTAGCCGCCACGCTGCCAGAATCGTGGCTAGCCGTCAGCGATGCTCTGATTGGTCGCGGCTCTTTCCAACCATTTCCCTACACGCGCTACACATCCCTACCCGCTCCCACGCCCAAAACTCGACTCCAAACAATCCCCAGCGCCCATCCACACCACACACACACGCCTTCCCCGGTCCACCACCTGGCCCTAGGGCATACCATGTGGCTTGCCACACAGACCGCACGGGCCTCCCCTACCACATCACCACCTGGCCCACCCATCAGCCTCTCTCCCTTTCTCCCCCTTGTTCCTCATGCACACCAATTTTCGCCTAGCCATGTTAGAAACTTCCAAAAATTAAATCACCAAAAATTCCTCAAAAATACTAGAGATCATTTTAAACCCAAACATACCTTGTTTGCATAAATCTCACATCTATAACCCCCAAACTAATTCTCATCCCTTTTATAAAATAGAAAAATCCATATTTCATGTGACCAGAAAATAGGAAACCACTCAAAATAATTCCAGAAAAATCCTAGAAAATTCTAGGAAATTATCAAAGCCTTCTAAACCCCAATTCTAATTATTTAACCCATGTTTGATGTATTGCTATGATTGTTTGCTTGAATGTTTACGCATAACTATGATAATGTAGAAAATGACGACGTCGGAAATGCTTTGACGACCAAAATTACGAAGAAGCTTTGAATGATCTGGACTTCGAGGAAGGCAAGTCCCACAAATCATTATCGTTTTTTATCCCAAGTTATCATAAGTAAAATGAACCAAGATAATAATTAGTTTTCTATTAAAGCTTTGCATACTTTCTACTTTTGCTTAGCTAAATCCTAATGATTTTGAGCCCTCCTTGAGTGTGTTACAACTTTGTTACACTGACCCAGGACCAAATCACAATTGAACCTGCTAAAAAACTTGGTCAAAACCGTGTAAAACAGTTAACTCAGCCTACTTACATCCCAGCGCTATGTCTGGAAAACATCCAGAGCGCGCATCTGGGCAAGCACGTTCCTACTACAAGCTGAACTAAACTCAAGAAAAGTCCCGAATAGAAGTTAGAGTCCTAAGATCGAAGAACTTTTCCTTCAATTACATCTTGGCCTGATTCAAATGGGAAGCTACTCAAAATCTGAGCCAAAGTCGGCCAAAATGCTGAAAAACAGCAAAACCAAGATCTGTCCAAGTCCCTGGAGGCCGGCATTTTGCTGAACTTTGCAAATCAATATATAAATTCAAATCCATTTTGATTTGAAGCAAACTCCTTTTGTAAAGTTTGGAGCTGGACGTTAGGTCTACATATTTTACTTTTGGAGTTTCATGAGTTCTTTTGAAAATTTTGGAGAAAAAGGCCCCCAAAACTGGCCCTTTTGGACTGCCCGGAGGCGCACCTCGCCCAGCGCGCGCCCGGAACGCGCCCGGCATGTTCGCCCGAGCGTCGCTCGCCCAGCGAGCTCGCCAACAGCCAACCGACGGCCACAACGGGACAACTCGCTCGCCGGGACGCCCAATGACCGCGTGATCCTATCCTTCCTCTGCCCGAGCATCTCCCTCGCCCAATGCTGCGCCGCGCCTCTGCTGCTCCCTTCCGCCACGCCATGGCTGCACGATGGCCGAGCTCCACCTCCCCAATCCGCTGCTCGACGATGACAGGATGACCCCCCGGGTTGCCCAATCGCTCTGCCAGATAAAGAAGATCTCGCACACCTCCTATCTCTCCCACCCAATCACCGGAAGATCTTCGCATACGCCCGCGCCATCCCTCCGCCAGTGAGTGTCGCTGGCCAATGGCACCACCCTGTTCTTCTCCCCCGCTCGCCTCCAGCCACGTTCGCCACCAGCATTGGCTCCGCTCTCGCCCTCCGCACCTCCCTGACCCTATAAAAGGAGTCGATGCGCCGCCTGCGCAGCTCCCCACACCCGCAAAGCTCTGCCGCCTCCTCTGCTCTAAGCGCCACCGCATCACCCTCCCGTGGAGCCCCTGTCTCCGTCGCTCCCCGTACCTCGCCACCTCCAGCGCCAGCTCCGCCATCACCCCGCGCTCCTACCCGAGCAGCTTGTTGCCCTCCCGGAGCCCCGTCGTCGCTGGAACTCCACCGGGACTCCGCCGCCGAAGTCGCCTCCCGTCCCCAAGCTGTTCCACTGCCACCGAGCCCACTCCGACACCCCAATCGCTGCCAATCCCTCCCCGGTGAGCTCCCGCGTCTCCAACGCCTGTTCTTGCCCTCGATTGACCCCGAGACTCGCTGGAATCGAGTCGAGCTCGCCGCCGGCCGCCGCAAGGGCCTCCCTGTGTCTTTTACCTTTTTCCAGGGGCCTTAGCGCAAGAACTAGGGACCCCCTGCGTGAATAAACCATAGACACGAGGTTTAGATTGTAAGTTGTTTTCGGTTTATTGTTTCAAATCGGCAGAAAATAGGATAAACTTTGTAAATGCACCATAAATCGTAGAAAAATCAGAAAAATGTAAAACCACTTTTGTTGGACTCAGTGAACTGTCTAGTTTTTTTACAAAAATAATCTTGCCCGTGTTACTGTTGGAAATAATACCCTATAGTTTTATTTCTTTCTTAGGCCTTTTAAATCATAATAAATCAAAGAAAAATGCTAAAAAGATAAATCCAACTCTGTGGTGTATGTTTCTGAGTATGGAAGCTTGGAAAAATAGTGAAGACCCTGGAGTAGAACTTTAACTCATTGTTTTAGCTTTATATTTGAAATCTAGGGTTAAATCTTTCTTTTTACATAAGTTTTAAACCAAAGCTGAGAAAAATATGAAACCACTTGGAGTAGCTTAGCTTTGAAGTGTAGTTCATAGAAAAAATATGAAACCTTGACTGAAGCTTAATGAAGCCCACCTTCCTTTTTAGAGCTAGGTAAATAGGAGAAAAATATGGGGAATAGATGTCCTTCTCTAAACATCATGAAAAATTCACCAAAGTCTCTGTAACATGCCTTCAATCCACTGTTAAAGTTTCACCCTCTGAATCACTGTAGGTTTTGAGATAAAAATGGTTAAGTACATACTACCCTTGGTTAATAAAACAATTTTAATTATTTTTGTACCCATCCTTTGGATCCCAAATTTTTACAGTAACTCATTGAGGATAAAAGTAAGGTTTTGTAAATTTCTCAATGTCATATGTTACTGTTTGCTTGTGGAACCAAATTTTGGATGAGGAATCAGTTTAAGTGAATAAAGAAATGTAAGTCCTAATAAACTTAATGGGTAATTTTTGGAAAGGTAAAAAAACATTCAGAAATAAATGACTCTCCAAATGAACCCCGAACAATCCTAAAAGTGACCCCACCTTCCTTGTGAACTCTAAGTCTTAAGAATCTTAAATATGTACACAATCCACATCAAAGTCAACCCCGAGTTTTAAACCACAAGCCACCTTACTTCATGAAGTTATGAAAATTAAAACCTTGTTTAGGTGAATGTGGTCGAGGTGCACTTTCATTCCAGCAATAAGTCATGCCTTGCATCATTCATACGAAAGCATGGAAAAATCTGAACTCTCTGCATGTGCATGTCGTGTAGAAGCTAATATCGCCGCCGGAACCTACGAGCTCCACCCTACGCTGGAAGAGGAACCCGCCGCAGAGCTACATCACGCGAAAGTTGAGCCCGAGCTAGATCAAGACCCTGAGGACCCGCTAACTTTTCCTGAACCTGAAGGCAAGCCCCGGTGCATGCTTCCCTATTTTAGATTTATGCAATATGTTGATGCTTATGATTGTGCATTTACGTTTGTAGGAGTTGATTGAAACCATAGATGCATGAACTTAATACCTTTGAATCTGAACACTAGTTGCTAAGGTCGAGTAGTTGCTATACTAAATAGGACTCGGTAAAAGTCGAGTGATTGTCTGTCACTCGCGAGTTATAGGAGTTGTTTGTTTACTGATGCTACAACCATAAGGATGACGGGCGGGACCGGGAATAGTTCTAATGTGGTGGTTTGCCCCGTCTATCTAGTAATGAACTTGCTAAGGTCAAAACATGTCGGCGTTCGTGATCAAGTGTTTGAAAGTACTAATCTCATACCTAGTATGGGATAGGGAAGCCTAGTACTTGATTGAACTGGGGCGTGGCTTATACTCCTGTTGTCCCTGGGTTCCCATGGTGCATCATGTGGGTGCAAGTGCGGTCACAGTACGACAAGAGGCTGGGACTATGGAGCATTGCATGCCAAGGGAAGTTTGGCCCTGACACGTGCCTGGGGATCGATGGGGGCGGCTGACAAGTGAAGCAACCCTTCGTTGTGCGCGGATATCGTGGGATTAGGTTCGCCATGCATGGTTAATAAATTCGAATTGATTCGTCTGCCTCTCACAGTTTGGGACTGCTTGATCGCTATTCTGCGCTGAGTAAAGATGGAACATGATGATATTAATCTTGATGCTTGGTCTTTAATTGTTTGGAAACAATGCTTGCTTAGTATAAGTTGCTAATTTAGACTGGTCAATAAACTTATAACTTGAGCTAAATTATTGAAAGTAAGGACCAACTCTAGGCGCTTTTGGCAAAAACAAACCCACAACCAAAAAGCCTTGCATGACTAGGAGTCGGTGAAGTAGTTATCACCTGTCGGGTCAGTCTTGCTGAGTACTAGTTGCTCAGCCTTGCTTGTGGCTATCTTTTCAGGTAGTGCTGAGTACAAGGAAATGGTTGCCAGCTTGAGTTGGCTGACCCAACTCCCTCCGGGTTGGTCGGTCGAGTGGAAACCAGCCTCAGATAGCGTGGATCGTTGAAATGGATATCATGGTCGGCTTCGCCATGGTATTTTGTATCATCGTGTAGCTTTCGCCGTTTAAATTCTCGTTGTTTACAACCTTGCAAACTCTATTTGGATTTCGAAAACTCTGATGTAATAAAGTCTTGAACTATGTTAATATGATGGAAATGTTGTAATCTCTGTGCCACTCACCTTCGCGTGAGCAATGCTTCTCGATCCTGAGTAAGTGGTTTATCGGATGAACTCCGACAGATGACCAAGTTGGCTTGCTTAAAGTGCATGATCACGTGTCAGGTGACTTAAGTGCATTTTGGTCAGGTTAATTTGGGTGGTTCCGCTACAGCCGGCAGTGGAGTGGGCAAGCAGAGAGGAGGCTGGTGGCACGTCGTCGGGGGGGGGGGGGGGGACGATGGCGGCTCATTGGCGAGGAGGCCACGTCATGGGGGATTGCAAGGAGGGGCGGCCGGGCCGGCAGCCGTGGTGGAGTGTGCGGCGGCGCAGTGGCAGACGAAATGGGACGGCCGGGGGGGGGCGGCGGCGTGGTGGAGGAGGAGGAGCGTGGCAAAGGCGTTGGCAAGAGGAACTTTGTTGTGGGCTCGAATTGACGTGCACGGTGTGGCTAAGTGTTAGGGAAGAAAGGAAATGGGGTTTTATCCCCCCACCCTAGTATCGGGGCTCGCCTTCACCCGATACTAAAGGCCTTTAGTACCAGGTGGTGGCTAGCACCAGTACTAAAGGCCATTCCTCTAGTACTGGGTCTAGCCACCACCTAGTACCAAAAGGGTAAACACACCCGATACTAAAGGGCTTTGTAGCCCACTATTTTGGCTTCCCGCCTATACATCTTTCTATTTTCTTTCTTTTACAATTGCTATTATATTAATTTATTGCGTAGTAAATCAAATAACGTTCATAAAAATTGCAAAAATAATTTCTGATCCTGATGTTGATTAGATGTACACTATAAAAATATTAGATGTAGTTAAATATCAAACATAAATTTATTAAACTTAACGTAAGAATAGGTTATAATGGCCATGATACTTATGTTAACTTTAAAATTCAAAAAAATAGATATTTTAACCATGCAAAATTTTAGAAAAATAGTGCCTGTAGTGTTATTAACATGTTTACCATGACTTAGTCTTGTACTTGTTTAATTGTACGTAAATTTATGGTTTAATATTTAATGGTGCTATAGAAAATTGAAATAGTTAATATTTAACCATGCAAAAATCAGTTCTTTAATAAGGGGAGATTTTTGCAAATAGTATTGTTAATAAACCATACGTGGATACATGACAAATCATTACAACACGGATACATGACAAATCATTATAATGGTTCTAATACATTACACAACATTATCTAATGGAACGTTAATAACCTTCCTCTTGACGAACGTCCCTTGGTTGTGATCGTGGCATAAGTATGGAGCGTTCTCTTTGGCTAACAGGATGCTTGGGTCAACCTCGACTAAAAATGGAGGAAGATCATCGAACTGATCATAATCTTCTGAAATGTCAGTCTTGTCCTCAACTCCAACGATTTTTCTTTTCCCTGGAAGAACTATGTGGCGCTTTGGCTGGTCATCTGACTTATTAGCACCCTTTCTTATTGGTTTGCTTGACATGTCCTTCACGTAGAAAACTTGAGTCACATCATTAGCTAGGACGAATGGTTCGTCTCTCTATCCAATCTTGTTGAGGTCCACTATTGTCATCCCCTAGTTGTCTGTCGTTACACCTCCTCCAATAAGTTTCACCCATTGGCACTGAAACAAAGGGATTTTGAAAGGTCCATAGTCCAGTTCACATATCTCCTCAATGACACCATAGTATCTATCTTTTTTCCATTATTGTTTATTGCATCTATACGGACACCACTATTTTGGTTTGTGCTCTTTTGGTCTTGGGCTCTCGTGTAAATGTGTACCCATTTATCTAATATCCTTGGAATGTTGATACAGAGATAGATGGATCCCTAGCCAACCATGCTAGTTGTTCTACAATCATGTCATCACCCATTAGTAATCGCCGCAACCAAGAGGCGAAAGTGTTAATGTGATGACGTGTAATCTGGGCCTCAATCTTCCCTTGGTTTGAGGACCGTACAATAGCCCTGTGCTCCTCCATATATGGAGCGACCAGGGATGATTGTTGCAGGACCATGAAGTGTGCTTTACGAAATGTACTCTCATCAATGTCCATCCGAGCTTTCCTCCCTAGTGTGCCCTTTTCCTTCAGTCTCCCCTCATGGCGTGATATAGGGACTCCAATCGAACTCAGGTTGTCCATAAAGTCATCACAAAACTCAATGACCTCCTCTGTTCCATATCCCTTTGCGATGCTTCCTTTCGGACGGGCATGATTATGAACATACTTCTTCAGAACTGCCATAAATCTCTCGAAAGGGAATATATTGTGTAGAAATACAGGACCGAGAACAAAAATCTCTTCAACAAGGTGGACTAGAAGGTGGGTCATGATATTAAAAAAGGAAGGTGGAAAGACCATCTCAAAGCTGACAAGGCATTGCACAACGTCATTCTACAGCTTTAGTAGATTGTTTGGATGGATTGCCTTCTGAGAAATCATGTCGAGAAATGCACATAGCTTCACGATTGCCATTCTCACATTCTCCTATAGAATACTCCTAAGTGCAACAGGCAGCAATTGTGTCATCAGGACGTGGTAGTCATGGGCCTTTAGATTTATGAATTTCTTCTCTTTAAAATTTATTATTGCCTGTATATTCGAGGAGTAGCCCGATGGCACCTTGATACTATTCAAGCAGTCAAACATGCTTTCCTTCTCTTCCTTGCTGAGAGTGTAACTAGCAGGATGCAAGTAATGTCCATCATCTCTCTTTTCTGGATGTAGGTCATCTCATTCTTTCATACGTTTTAGGTCCTGACGTGGTTCAATTGTATCCTTTGCCTTTCCATATGTACCCAGGAAGCCAAGCACATTCACACAAAGATTTTTCATCAGGTGCATCACATCAATTGCATTACAGCCCTCAAGGACTTCCCAATAAGGTAGCTCCTAAAATATAGACTTCTTCCACATGGGTGCATGTCTGTCCTCGTCGTTCGGAACAGGTTGGCTACCAGAGCCCATGCCAAAGACTACCCTCACATCCTTTATCATAGAAAATACATGTTTACCATTACGGTGAACGGGCTTAGTACATTTTTCTTCCTCCCCTTCAAAATGCTTCCCTTTTTTTCTTAACGGGTGCTTAGCAGGAAGAAATCAACGATGGCCCGTATACATAACCTTCCTACAGTGTTTCAAATACATGCTGCAAGTATCATATAAACAGTACGTGCAGGCTCTATATCCCTTATTTTACTGATTGGACAGATTACCAAGCGCTGGCCAATCATTGATAGTTACGAGCAACAATGCTCGTAGATCAAAAGACTCCTTTTTGTCCTCATCCCACACACATACACCTTCTTCCTTCCATAACAGTAGAAGTTCATCAACCAACGGTCTTAGATAAATATCAATGTCGTTGCCAGATTGTTTTGGGCCTTGGATAATTATCAGCGTCATAATGAACTTCCGCTTCATGCACATCCAGGGCGGAAGGTTGAACATACATAAGGTCACAGGTCAAGTGCTATGACCACTACAGAACTCACCGAATGGATTGAAGCCATCCATACTTAAACCAAACCATATGTTCCTTGCATTCTTTTCAAACTCGGGAAATTCTCTATCAACTCTTCTCCACTGGGACCCATCAGCAGGGTGTCTGATCATTTCATCTTGCTTACGTTCTTCTTTGTGCCAACGCATCAACTTTGCATGTGCCTTATTTCTGAACAAATGCTTCAATCGTGGTACTACAGGGAAATACCACATTACCTTCGTAGGAACTTTCTTCTTGCTGGCCTGCCCCTCAACATCATCGGGATCATCTCGCCTGATCTTATAACGCAGTGCTTTGCACACAGGACAAGCCTCCAATTTCTCATATTTCTCACC
Organism: Setaria viridis; assembly: GCF_005286985.2. Classification (NCBI taxonomy): domain Eukaryota; kingdom Viridiplantae; phylum Streptophyta; class Magnoliopsida; order Poales; family Poaceae; genus Setaria; species Setaria viridis. Next base: position 22,995,719 of record NC_048265.2, on the reverse strand, counting down.
GCAATAGAGATTATAATCATTAGGGCTTGTATGTATCTTTTGTACCTCCAAACCTAGAGGCCAAACAACCTTTTTCACTTCGTACGTTGAGGACGGCAATTCGTTCCCCTCGGGAAGCATGTTCTTTATGATTTTCATTAACTCATCAAAACCCTTGTTAGAAACTTCATTTTTTGCCTTCCATTGCAGCATTTCATGTGTGGTACCGAATTTTTTGTGCCCCTGTTTGCAATATGGGTACCACAATTTCTTATGATCATCTAACATACACTCGAACTTTTTTGACTCCTTCACATTCTCGTAGTCTTCCTTTGCATCTCACAACACTTGACCTAGATCATCGATAGGATCTTCTACCTCGCCCATCTCTTTTTTAGCCTCGTCCATTGGAGCCTCTGCAAAGGCACCTCCTTGAATCCAATCAGGAATATTGTCATCTTCTTCTACTTCATCATCATCCATCATAACTCCTCTTTCCCCATGTTTGGTCCAAACAAAATAGTTAGGCATGAATCCAGGATTGTATACGTGGGTGTGAATAGTTTTTCTGGATGAGTAATCCTTCTCATTTTTGCAATTTCTGCATGGACAACAAATAAAACCGGATGGCAGTTTGTTGGATTCTGCCTAATCTAGAAAATCATGCAAGCCATTAATGTACTCCATGGAACGTTTGTCTACGTTGTACATCCATTGTCGATCCATCTACAAAATATTATCGAACCAAAGATATTCTGATCATCCATACAATTATAAATGAAACATAACAAACATGAAACAAATACCATTAAACTGAAATGTTGCTGAATGTTTAGATAGAAATACAAAAATTTAAATTTTAGACCCAAACAACATGATACACTATGACAAACTCAAATGATGCTGAAAGTTTAGATATAGATAGAAATACACATATTTAAATTTTAGACCCAAACAACATGATACACTACGTCAAACCATCCACTGAGTACTATCTAGGAGGACTTAAGCATCCTTGGGCGACGAAGATGAAGGTTTCACTGACCCAGCCTCATCTTGTGGTTTATTTGTGCCTCCTGCAATGGTAGTACTAAGTGGACGTGAAACACCCGGGACTTGCGGTGGAGCATAACGACCACCAAAAGGAGGTTCCTGACCTGCCGCAACTGCATCTTCATGACATCTTTGCAAATAGCAAAGCATTATTTTCTCCCACGTGCTCATTTTCTTTGGCTTATCATCAAGGCCAACTCTGGTTTTCCCCTTGCTACAAGAGGAACGACGATCACCCCTACCATCACCACTACCTCCAGCAGCAGAAGCCATATCTATGTACCAAAATTTATTTAGCTCCTATTTGCAAATGACTAAACTATAAATAAATTCTATATTTTCCCCCACAATTTACTTAGCTCAAACATAACATTTAAATGAAAATTTTCTTCATTGTAGCTTATTGTAAAAATGACTAATTACATACCTCTATTTCATCTTATTATCTCTATGTACCACAATTTATCTCGCTCACATGTGCCACTATGAAATTATTCTTCTAATCTCATATCCATTTCTTTGACTAATATGAAAACATAGCATCCAAAAAATTATAGCTTATTCTAAAAATCACAAATATGACCTCCAAATAACACATGCATATGAATGAAAAATTTCCCCATTGTACCTTATTCTAAAAAAACAAATTACTCTAGCTATAAAGCATAAAATTAGTATACTAACCATATATCAAGAAAGGCTGAATTTTCTCACCTTTAGAACACTTGAATGGGTCCCACTAAATGCTCTTCAATCCGGCAGCACCTTCCCTATGGAGCCATGGATAGGATGAAGCTCGAGCTGTGGTGAATGTCTCGGGTAGGAGGAAGAAGAAGGAGGATTTATAGGAGAAAATTTAGTACCGGTTGGGGGAACCAACAGGTACTAAAGGGTACACATTAGTACAGGTTGGTGACCCTACCTAGTACTAAAGGCTCGATGGCACATTAGTACCGGGTGGCAGAACCAACCGGTACTAATGTGTAGCCTTTATTATTGGTTCCCCCAACCGGTACTCAAGGGGGTAACAGGGTGGCCCAGGGGTACTAGCTGTTAGGCCCGTTACTAATGCTCACATTAGTACCGCGCTCACACTGGTGCAAAACTTGCCTTTAGTCCCAGTTGGTAGGGAGCAAATCTACCGAATATCCATCCGGGATAAAGCAATCGAGACGGGGGAGGGGGGGGTCTTTAGTTCCAGATCACTCAACTGGGACTAAAGACACTCTTTAGTCCTGGTTGGAAAAACCAACCGGGACTAAAGGGGCTGCAATGCTAGGCGCGGGATAGGCCCTTTACTCTCGGTTGGTTTTACCAACCGGGACTAAAGGGGGGCCCTCTAGTCCCAGTTGGTTTTTCCAACAGAGACTAAAGTCATGCTTGAAATTTCAAACGCGCACCATGCAGGCGCTTGTAATTTCATGCATCACGTACGTACCCCTTTAGTTAACCTTTAGTAGTTGAGACTTTTTTTATAACGAAATCAAACTAGTATTTAAACGAATCAAACTAGTATTTATACAATTCCTATATATACAATTCTTAGTATATATACAATTCTTAGCATACTATACAAATCTTAGTGTGTTATACAAATCAAATTAAACTATATTGGATCTTCCTGTCGAGGTGTTGCTCGGTGCGACTAATTTTTGTCCATCGTAATAAAATTCTCCTTGTGGATTTACCACCTCGTCCAATAGGAATCCAACGAGACCTTCACATATTGCTGCTACTCTTTCCTTCCTCAAGACTCCCTGTTGAATATTATACATCTATCATTTGGAAAAATGTGAATTTTACACTAACAATTAAATATAAGGAGGTAGAAAATAATTAACTATTAATAGTTTTATTTTACATACTTTATAGTCATGCGGCGTCATCTTTCCCTTGGATCCCACAAAACCATGCATGTGCTCACAAATGTAGTAGCCACATATATTATTCTCGGGTTCCTATCTTAAGCACTTTAATGGGGAAAAAATAAGTTATGAAATATCCATACTATAGAATGTACAAAATGTGCAAACTTCATACATATCGGGAAGGCTGTGTTCCATGTAAGATTTTCTTTGTATGGACCGTTGTGTTTCCTAATGAATTCTCGCCATGCGCTGCAGATTACAATAATGAATGATATAGTGTTAGGTGAAAATTTAGGAAACAAACTTTTGCATAGAGATAAAGGTCCAAAATTATTACTAGCCTAGCATGTCTTGAATGTCTTGGTACTTCATTGGAGCTTTCCTCAATGAATCGAAGACAGTGACGTGGCTTCTTTCAGGCTCAATTATTATGAGGATCCAGTGGTAGCTGCGTACGTAAATGTTCATATATATTAGAGCTAACTAACATTAATAAAGTAAGGAAAAAGAAAATGAAAATAGACGGTATACACACACTTACTTGAAGTTGTATGGAAGTAGTATGAAATCCTATTTGTTTGTATAGGAAATTATATACTTCCACCAACGTTTTCTCTGGCTGCTCCTGTATCTGTTTTTGGTTAACTAGGGATGGATCCATGAAGCCAACATAGAGGTACACTTCTCATCGGCACGTCTGAATTAGCATCCTACATAAAATGGAAGATGAAGTCACATTTGAATTAGCATCCTACATAAAATGGAAGACAAAGTTAGTACGATGACGCACGCACAAAAAATAATGATATGAGCCAAAATTTACATATAGATTAACAGACACTTACAGAGCCCAGGCGCTGATCAGAGAGACTTCATGTACCATTCATGGAATTCATACATATTTGCTGATAGCTTCCATACCAACTCAGGCCTTACCAGAGGCTTGCCTATCTCAAATATCCATTTTGGTTCAACTAGTGGTGCAGCAGGCAGCTCAGCTTGCCCTAGACATTCAGCAAGTCCCATACCTATTTCTTCCATGAATTCAATACTTCTGCTTGTTGATCCAAGGGCATTGCTGCTATCTTTCTAGCGTCTCTTTCTGGTAGATGCCCAAGGTGGGGGATAGCACCCCTTGAAGACGACTTTCCTTTCCTTTTTTTCTTCTCATCAGCCTTGATTAGCACTCGTTCGTAGTTCGGTAGTAGTGATATCCTCTTTTTGGCTTCTCATTGCATCCGGATAAAAAAATTTAGTTCTCTTCGATGTACTGGTGGTGGCTCCATCTCCCTTGCTTTTTTTTCTTCAGCCCTTTTCCTGAACCACTCTCTGGCTTCTGCTTGGGTTTGGGCGCAGCGCTCCGCTTGACTCATTGCCTCCCAGCTTTCCTCAGGAGTCACTTCAGGCTCCTTTGTTTTCTTCTTTCTCTGTCTTGGCTTGGGAGGCGGTGGTCATGACTTCTTAATTGGTGCTACCGGTTCCTTGCTTGGGTCTGCTCTTAGTCCAAGTGACGGTGATCGGGGAGGAGTGTTGTTGTCGTTGTCGTCGCTCACACCACCAGGATGTGGTGGAGATGGAGACCTTGATTGAGCAGGAAGCGACGGTCCCAGTGGTGACGACGGTCCTAGAGCAGGTTGTGCTAGAGATGACGGTCCTGGAGCAGGTCGTGGTGCAGATGACGGTCTTGACCTTTGAGGAGATGGTCGCTGCTGGGGATCTGTGAGGAGCGGTCTTGACCTTTGAGGAGATGCCTTTGTGCCAGGGATAATGATGTAGCGTTTGCGCCATAGAATGATTACGTGAAGCGCATCTCCTAGTGTCCTTTCCTCGTTGCCTCTCGGGAGGTCGAGCTCTAGGCCTTTATATTGGCTATCAACGAGCTGCTCTAGGCCGACGCTAGCATAGCCAGGTGAAATCTCCATGCCATGGCTTGTCTGCCTTGGCAGGATTGGTAAGGCACTCCCGTACGCCACCTATACATATAACATAAATAAAGAAGTTATTAAACTCCGATCCCGAGGTGTGGATGGATTCAGAAGATTGCATAAATATTATGTATAAGTATACCTTAATGGTGAGGTTGCCGACCGGTGTATGCAGCTCACATGAGGTGCGTTGCGTGATGACATTCACACCAAACCGTCGTCCACAGGTAATCTTGGTCTCTATGGATCGGGGATCCCTGTGGAAGCATAGCTGCTCCCGAGGCATTGAGAAGGGCTGGGGATGTTTGGATCCGGCAATGCTCTAGATTGGGCCAACTCCGCAACTGCTAGGGCCACTCAACGATGATTTTCTCCTTCATTCATACTTCTTGTGAATGCACTCTGGATTCTAGCATGCGCCGCCAGCTCTCCTCAACCTCTTCCTTTCTTTGCTTGTGACTTCTGTATGAGGTGATGTCACCTCAGAAAGCGAACTTCCACGGAATGACCACGAACCCTCGGCAACTTCCTGGGTGCTTGGGATTCCCAAGGGCCAATGTGAGCTCATCATTCTCTCAGTCCACCTTTAACCTCCCAGCCTTAGCATCTTCAATGTTCTTGATAAGCCTTTGAGCCTTCTGATGTATTGTCTCATTGAAGATCAGCATCCCATCCTCTTGGCTCAAGAGGCTCTCTTGGCTCAGGAAGCCTCCATGAGCGTAATACAAATTTTTCGATCGATCAGGCCATTCAATAGTTGCTGGTACGATACCCTGATCGATCAGGTCTTGTTCCATCTTGTGCCATCTGGGAATTGCTGTGCCATAACCACCTCACCCTAAACGATGATGGTACTCCTTCTTGCCAGCATCAGCAATGTTGGTCTTGACCCTATTCGCACTGTCTTCGCTCATCTTGTATTCAACAAATGCCTCCCAATGGTCCCTCAACTTTGGCCAATCATCGAAATCCAGAGTTTGGCCCTTCTTGATGAAGTTGGCATCCAACATCTTCTTGAATGTCTGGAATTGTGTGGCCATCTTCTTCAACATCCACAATTTCACATCATCTTCATTACATCCTTCGAGAAATGTGAAATGCTTCTTGACATCTTCCCATAGCATATTCTTTTCTATATCCGGGAGCGCGTATGGATTAGTACTTTTGCCCTTCCATTCCCTGATGCTGATGGGCATGTTGTCCCTTAAGATTGCCTCGATCTGAGTCATGTACTTTTTTGCCATTTTTTCGGGAGCAACCAGCCTACCCTCTTTTGTGACTTCCATGATGATAAGCCTGCCATCCATCACCCTTGTACGACCTCGGGCCTTCTAACAGTGCGTCGATCCAGAGGGCTAACAGTTCAAGATCCATTAATTAGTACATAGTAATAACGAATAAGACATTATAGATGGGGTAAAACATTGGAAATGATATATACCTCGTCGAAACCTTCCGTCACGGTAAGGTTTTGCTGGGGCTCAGGCTCTTCATTGCCATCACCAGACATGTTGAGGAACATGTCCGCCTGGTTACCTCTTCATCGGTGTACATTACGGGAAGGTTGGAGTCACTACCCATATCAGCACTAATATGCTCCATTAGATACCTTGCGGTCTCGTCGTCTGCCATCTCAACTACTTTAAACACACATGAAATCATAGTTACATGTACGTTAAGGTATATACATGAAATCATAGAACAATCATGAAAAAAACAAATTGATTGAAATGTACACATGAAACCATACACGAAATGAAACTTACATGAAAACTTACAAGAAATACATAAGAATGTCTTGAATGAAACTTACATGAAATGTCTTTAATGTGTTACATGAAATCATAGTTACATGTACGTTAAGGTATATACATGAAATCATACAACAACATGAAAGTCTTTAATGAATCATGCATGAAGTGTTTCTTAAAATTTCTACTAATTTCTAGAAACTTCTACCAAATTTGATGTGTTTCTACAAATTTCTACTAATTCCTACTAAATCCTACCAAATTTGAAGTGTTTATACAAATTTCTACTAATTTCTCAGAATTTCTACGAAATTTGAAGTGTTTATACAAATTTCTACTAATTTATTGGAATTTCTACCAAAATTGATGTGTCTATACAAATTTCTAAGAATTTCTACCAAATTTTAAATGTTTCTACAAATTTCTACTAATTTCTAAGAAATTCTACCAAATTCGAAGTGTTTCTACAAATTTTTAATAATTTCTAAGAATGTCTACCAAATTTCTTCTAATTTCTAAGCATTTATACCAAATTTCTACAAATTTCTTGTAATTTGTAAGAATTTCTACAAAATTTCTAGAAATTTTTACTAATTTTTGAAGTATTTGTACTAAATTATAGTAACGTAATAAAAATTATACCAAATGTATAAAAAAAATAGACTAAGCATTTATACTAGAAATAAGTGTTTAGCATTTCTACAAATTTCCACTAATTTTTGAATCATTTATAATAAAACATAGTAATTTCTTAAAGTTATACAAAATTATACTAAGCATCTGAACTAAATTATACTAATTTCCTACTAATCATAGTAGTTTCCTACTGAGTTTCAACTAATAATATTAATTTTCTATTGATTTTTTACTAATCTATTGATTTGTACAAATTTCTATTGATTTTCTAACTAAAAAATAAAAAAGGCCCTTGCGTCAGCAAGCCTGTGGCTTGCGTCAGTAAGGGGCCCGCCGTACATGCGGGAGCCAGGGCCGGCGGGCAACGGTGGCCGGGGTGGCGGGCAACGAAGAGAACAGCGGCCGGCGAGGGAAGCGGACAGGCGGTGATGGGAGATCGACGGTGACGGAGCAGGCGGACGGGTGCAAATCTTGGTGGCGGTGAAAAATTTTCCTAAGTGTTGAAGGGTGGGGGTGTGGCAGAACTAACCAAATGAACCCAGCTAAAGTGTGCTCAACTTCGCCTCACATGCGAACTGACAATTAAGTTAACCTGGTAGTCTGTTGGGTTTCACCCGATAAACCACTTGTCTCGGATCGAAACAAAGCATACTCACATGAAGGCGAGTCCAGAGGTTACAACAATCCACGTAGACTAACATAGGTCCCACTTTAATTATTACACCACAAGAGTTTGAAATTGCATAAAGTAAAGTTGTTCAGAGTTCAAGCAGCGGAAATAAAGAGACAATCTAGACGTCAAAGCAGAGATGGCATGGTGAAGCCTACCATGTCATCAGTTACCGCGATCCTTGCCAACCGAGGACAGGTCCCACTCGACCGTCGAACCTGGAGGGAGCTGGGTCAGCCAAGTCAAGCTAGCAGCACATTCATCGACATCTACCATATTTCCTGAAAACAAAGCCACAAGCAAGGCTGAGTATACTAATACTCAGCAAGACTTAACCGTCGGGCGGTAACTACTCCACCAGCTTCTAGACATGCAAGGCTTTTTTGCCGAGGGATTTGTTTTGCCAAAAGCAACTAAATTAGGTTCTTACTTTCAAGTTTTAGCATCAAGTTCTAGTTGCTTATTCATTCTAAGTAAGCACCTATTCTAATCAAGATGGTGATCAAATATTTTATTCCAAGCATCATCATTATGATAATCATCCTCAGTTCTATTCTTACTCAGTACAGAAGTGCAGTCAAGCAGTCTCAAACTGTGAGAGGCAGACGATTCGAATCGAGTTTCATAACCTTGCAAGGTGAACCTAACCCCACAACATATGAATACCACACCGGGTCCATACATGTCAGCCATCCCCATCAATCCCCAAGCACATGTTAGGGACACTTCCCTTGGATACAATGCCCCACGGTCCTAGACGACATTATACCGTGACTGCCCTTGAACCCACATGATGCATCAGGGGAACCAAGTTCTAGAGAGAGTGGGGCGGTCTACTCACGTCCCGGTTCAATCAGGTACTAGGCTTCCCCATCCCAAACTAGGTATGAGATTAGTACTTTCAAACACTTGACCACAGCTCTAGACATATTCCGACCTTAGCAGCTTTCTCCTAGATAGACGGGATAAATTCCACCGAGTCAGAACCAAAAGTCCAGCCCCATCTGTCGTCCTTATGGTGAGAACATAAGTAGGCAAACAACTCCTATAACTCGTGAGTGACAGGAAATCACTTGACTTTTACCGGGTCCCTATTTAGCATTGTAGCTACTCGACCTGTCATATTACTATTCAAACATAGGTACTTAAGATCATGCAGCTATGGTTTCAAGCAACTCCTATGAACTTAAATGCACAAACATAAGTATCATAGATATTGCATAAACTTTGAATAAGGGTTATGCTCCGAGGCTTGCCTTCCTGAACTAGGTTAGTAGGAGGGTCGTCGGAAGCTTGGCTGGGGTCTTGCTCGATCTCAATCTAGTGTAGCTTGGCAGGTTCCTCCTCTGTCATCAGAAGCAGCTCGTATGTCCCGTCAGCAAGGTTCGCTTCTACACGAGATGCATATGCAATAATTCAAGATTTCATAGGCAGGATGTATTTCAGATGATATTGCAGAAGTGTAAATTGCCTTTTGACCACATTCACCTGGACAAGATTCCAACTTTCATTTAATTCATGAAGTAAGGTGTGTTGTGATTTAAAACCCGGGGTTGACTTTGATGCTGATTGTGTACACATATAATATTTTAACAACTTAGACTTCACAAAAGAAAGATGGGGTCAGTTTAGGGTTGCTCAACATTCATTTGGAAAGTTATCTTGTTTCTGAATTTTTAAACAACTTAAAAGAGCTTTTACCCTTATACCCTTCCTATTTAACATTTGTTATAATTCCATTTAACTAGATATTACTTAAAAAATGTTTTTGGAAGGACCGAATAAGATATGTTCTGAATTTTTACAGAAGCTTCATTATTACTCAAGCGATCTACTAAAAAAATTTAAGATGCATTTGGTGTTTACAAAATTTACTAAAAACCAAACAACATTAGATTGCAAAACATGAAGAAAGAATTTTATCTAGAGCTTCATCATTAGTGTGGTTCCACAAATTTTACAGAAGGGTTACCAACACTAACAGAGGCTACTGTAAATTTTTCCAGAATTTAAAGAGCATGAAAACTATTTATCACATAAAAAGTACATTAAACCACATGCATTTATTTAAGTAAGGTAAAACATGTATATTACAAAAGAAAGTATTTTTCCTAGTTAGCCATGTGCATCAGGAGTCTAACAAAATTGATTTCACATTTTTACCATCTTTTTAAAAATTCCTACACATTTCCAATGTTTCGCAGAAAGGCCCCTGGAACTGTTAAACTTTCATAGAGCGGTCCTGCTATTTTACGATTTAGACCTTAGGAAGATTTTGGGGCTCTCAAATTGGTCTTCAGACCTCGCCGGCGGCTTGCCGGTGAAATTCCGGTGAGCGGCGGCGACAACAGGAGGGGGAATGGGCTTAGGCACAGTCGTAGGCTCACCGTGGTTCGATACGATGAAGGAAACGTGGGCGGAGGAGGCTTGACGACGGCGTTCCACGGTGAGGGTTATGCGGTGGTGGGGGAGTCTCTGCTCCGGCACCGGCGGTGGTAGAGGAGGCTGGGTAGCGGCTCGTGAAGCTGCGCGGGTGTAAGAGTTGAACCGGAGGGGCTAGTAGGCGGTGGCGATGCTCGGGAGGGCTAGCTCGACGGCGAGGGCTCTGGTGGCAACGACGGCGCTTCGGTAGAGAGGGGTGGTGGTGGAGGGTTGCGCGAAGAGAGCTGGGCCTCCTTTTATAGCGTGGGGAGGGTGCCAGGAGGGTGTATAGGGCATCTGCGGGGCTGAGGCCCGCCGGGGCGCACGAAGGCAGCCAGGCACTGGCAAAGCAAAAGAGCGGCGCGCCGGAGTGGCTGGTAGTGGCGCGTGCGTGGGCGGGCTGTAGGGAGTGGCCGGGGAAGAATGCGGAGCTGCGGAGATGCTTGTTGTCGCACGCGAGAGTTGGCTTGGAGGGAGAGCCCGAGTCATCACCTCATCAGCGGTATTGGCCATCACGGCGGAGCTGGTGGCGCGGCGCGACATGGCGGTGAACGCGGGGACGTGGGCAGGAGCACACGTGGGCGTGTCGCGGCAATTGGCCAGGGAGAGATGTACGGCGGAGGGTAAGGATTGCGCGCGCAGGGAGTGGGCAGCGCTGGGGAAGGTCAGATCCCATCACTGGCGGTGACAGGTCGGGGTGTGGCGTGAGCGGGACGGCACCGCGTGGCACGACGCAACGCACCATGCGCAGTCACCGGCGCCGGTGCACGTGGGCGACGCTGTGGTGAGCGAGGGCAGCATGTTAGCATCGATTTTTCTCCAAATTTTGAATTGAAACTTCAATATTTCCAAATACAAAACTTGTTGTCCAAAGCTGACTCTATAACTCCTACGAAGGCTCATGTGTCAAAAACTCAACAGAAAAGGAGATAGAAAGCTTGGAAGTTTGGTGGAACGCCAGACATGGTTGAGTTTGAACTTTTCCCCAAATTTTCTGAATTTTGAACTGAAATTTGAAGGCCTTCCACTCAAAATCAGAAGATGTGCAACTAACAAAAGTTGCTTGTTTTGAAATGTTCTACAACTTTCATATTAGCCAAAAGTTGAGTTCTTGTATAAAATTCTATTTTTAACATCTACCCCCAAGAAGTGCTTTTTGAGGCATTTTTCATTCTTTGTGTTTGAAAAGCTTTCAAGGTTGGGATTTGAACTTTGGGGTGTTTTTCTACCTTCCCAACCTAAAATTGCTGGTTTTCACATTGGTTTCTTGCTGGGTCCCATTTGACTTCAATTTGCCTTCTTGTGAGTTTTCCAAGGTTTTAAGTGCATTTGAATTTTACACATGGCAAGGTTTAGAGTTTATGTGCGATTTGTACCCTTAATCACTTCAATTAACCTTTGAATTATTTCACTTAAACTAGGGATGTTACAATGGGGTAGAAGATGACTGTTACTTTTATCGCCCCCCCTTTTATCCCGGTTCCTAATTAAACCCGGGACTAAAGGAACTTTTGTCCCGGTTGCAAACTAAAATCAGGATAAAAGGGTACGTTCCGAGCGGGAATCGAAAACTACCCTTTTATCCTAGTTTCAATTTAAAACCGGGATAAAAGGGGGAACTTTTGTCCCGGTTGCAATTGGCACCCGGGACAAAAGGGTCTTTTCCTATTTTTCGTCTCCCACCTGTTTTTGGGAAATAGATTTTATATATGTTTTTCACTAGATTTCAGGAAAGAAAAAATAAGAACTTTACATATTTCGAACATGCAAAAATATATTAAATTAGTAAGTATATTTACAATAAGTTTGAATGAGTCATTAATTCTATAATAGTTCTTCTAGCTTCTAAAATAATTATTTTATTGCATCGCTATCATCAAATTAAATAATTTCAATGTGTGAAAAATTCAGTTGATGTATGTGGTTAACATTGTTCATATTGATTGAATAAATCTTCACCTCAACTAATTAAACACACATGAAATCATAGATACGTTAAATTAAAAATTGTATCAAGTAGTACATGAAATCATAGAACTTTACAATGTAACTTTATATAAAGGTGAAGCAAAATTAGTGTGTTACAATGTAATGTTAAAAAACTTCTTATTCATGAAAGGTCCTTGGTCATGATCGCGGCGTAAGTACGGAGCCTCTTCTTTGGATAGCATGATGCTTGGGTCAACTTCAACAGCGAATAGAGGCATGCCATCAAACTGATCATAATCATTTATTTGGTCTGTTTTGTCCTCGACTCCCATGATTTTTCTTTTACCTGGAAGAACTATGTGGTGCTTTGACTCCTATGGCTCTTCTGGATTTCTCTTGGGTTTGCTAGACATGTCCTTCACATAGAAAATCTGATGCACATCATTGGCAAGTACGAATGGTTCATCACTGTATCCAGTCTTGCTCAAGTCCACTATTGTCATTCCATATTGATCTTTGGTTACGCCAGTTATCTTCAACCATTGGCAATGAAATAGAGCGATGTACAGCGGTTCGCATTTGAGTTCCCATATCTCCTCTATGAAACCATACTACGAGTCCTTGCTATACTATTTCTGTCTATGGCATCTATACGGACACCACTATTCTGGTTCATGCTTTTCTGATCTTGGGTTGTGTAACTTGTATAACCATTTATCTCGTAGCCTTGGAATTTCACGATTGTGCTAGAAGGTCCCCTGGCTAACCAAGTGAGCTGTGGGTGAATCTCAGAGTTACCCATAAGTTGTTGACGCAACCAGGAGGGAAAAGTATCCATGTGATGATGTATAAGCTAGGTATCAGATTTCGTCGGTTTTTTGGAAACTAGGATCTGCCTGTGTTGCTCGATATATGGAGCCACAAAGGATGACTGTTGCAAAACAGTGTAGTGTGCCTTATCGAACAAATCAGTATCATTGCTCAAACTTGATTTCCTTCCAAGAGTGCCCATTCACCGCAGCCTCTCCTCATGGCGTGAAGTTAGAACCCCAATCGAATCAATTGAGTCAATAAAATCAACACAAAACTCAATCACCTCCTCTGTTCCATATCCCTTGGTGATGCTTCCTTCTGGACAGGCACAGGCACAATTAAGAACATAGTTTTCTAGGACTGACATGAACCTCTCGAAAGGCCACATATTGTGCAAGTATACTGGTCTGAGAATAGTAATCTCTTTTACTAGGTGAACTAGGAGGTGCGTCATAATATTAAAGAAGGATGGTGGAAATATCAACTCAAAGCTGATAACACATTGCACCACATTGTTCTATAGCTTTAATAGCTTGGTTGGATCAATTTCCTTCTGCAAAATCGCATTGACAAACGTGCATAGCTTTACAAGCAGCAATCGGACACTCTTTGGTAGAACACCCCTCAGTGTAACTGGAAGCAACTGGATCATCAACATGTGGCAGTCATGGGCCTCGAGATTTATGAACTCCTTTTCGTTCATATTTATTATTTCCTTTATATTCGAGGAGTACCCAGATGGGACCTTCATACTATTCAAGCATTCAAACATGCTATCCTTCTCTTCCTTGCTAAGAGTGTAATTGGCAGGATGTAAGTAGTGTTGTCCATTATCTCTCTTTTCTGGATGTAGGTCATCTCGTTGCCCCATACGTTTCAGGTCCTGTCATGCTTCCAATGTATCTTTTGACCTCCCATAAACACCCATGAAGCCTAGCACGTTAACGCAAAGATTCTTCATCAGGTGCATCACGTCTTTTGCGTTGCAGACCTCTAGGATTTCCCAATAAGGTGGCTCCCAAATATTGACTTCTTTTTCCACATGGGTGCACATCCATTATTGTCGTTCGGAACAGGCTCGCTACCAAGACCCTTTCCAAAGACTACCCTTACATCCTTTATTGTCTCAAAGACACACTTTCCATTATGGTGTGCAGGTTTTTTACGATTGTCTGGCACCCCTTTGAAATGCATCCCTCTCTTTCTCAGCGGGTGGTTAGCAGGGAGAAATTGACGATGACCCATATAGATGACCTTCTTACAGTGCTTCAAATACATGCTGTATGTGTCGTCTAAACAGTGGGTGCAGACCCGATATCCCTTGTTTGTTTGTCCTGAAAGGTTACTAAGTGCAGGCCAATCATTGATGGTTATGAATAACAATGCTCATAGGTTAAAGATCTCTTATTTATCCTCATCCCACACACGTACACCTTCTTCCTTCCAGAGCTATAAAAGTTCATCAATCAACGATCTTAGGTACATGTAAATGTTGTTGCTGGGTTGTTTTGGGTCTTGGATAAGTGCCGGTATCATAATGAACTTCCGCTTCATACACAGCCAAAGAGGAAGGTTGAACATACATAGGGTCACAAGCCAAGTACTATGACCACTACTCAACTCACCAAATGAATTGAATCCATTAATACTTAAACCAAACCTTATGTTCCTTGCATCAATTTCAAAGTCCAGGAATGCTCTATCAATTGATCTCCATTGGGCCCCATCAGCAGGGTGTCTCAACATCTCATCTTGCTTACGTTCTTCTTTGTGCCATCGCATCAACTTAGCATTCGCCTTGTTCCTGAACAAGCACTTCAAGCGTGGTATTATAGTGAAATACCACATCACCTTCTCAGGAACTCTCTTCTTGGGAGGCTGCCCTTCGACATCACCAGGATCATCTTGCCTGATCTTATACCGCAGCGCTCCGCACACGGGACAAGCATCCAATTTCTCGTATTCAGCACCACGATAGAGGATACAGTCATTAGGGCATGCGTGTATCTTCTGAACCTCCAATCCTAGAGGGCAAAAAATATGTTTAGCTTCATAAGTTGTGGACGGCAATTCATTATTCTCGGGAAGAATCTTCCTGACAATTTTCAACATCCTGTGAAATGACTTATCGGACACATCATTTTTGGCCTTCCATTGCATAATTTCTAATGTAGTACCCAGTTTTTTATGGCCCTGCTGGCAATCTGGGTAAAACAATTTTTGATGATCATCTATCATGCTCTGCAACTTTGCTACTTCCTTCTTAGTTTCGCAATCTCTATGTGCATCCCGTAGCACCTAACCAAGGTCATTAGTAAAGCTGTCTTCTGCAAACTCATCTTCATCAGGCTCGCCCATTGTAGTATCTGCAAAAGCTTGGCCTGCAGCCCAGTCCGAAATGTTGTCATCTTCCTCCTCTTCATCATCTTCCATTACAACCCATCTTTTTCCATGCTTGGTCCAAACCAAATAGTTACACATGAAACCGTATCTAAACAAGTAGCTGTGAATTGTCCCCCAGGAAGCTTGTGAATAGTCCTTCTTGTTACTGCATTTGAAGCATGGACAATATATGAACCCGTTCTTTGACTTGTTCGCTTTGGCCACTTTGAGAAAATCATGCAAGCCATCAACAAACTCCTTGCTCCGTCTGTCCATGTTATACATCCATTGCCGGTCCATCTACATCGTATTACGCATGAAAATGGATTATGCATTTTTTTCTTTTTTTATTTTTGTTGTACATAGCTAATTTTATTATGATTTTTAGCATGCAGGTCTCTAATATCTTGCCAACATTATAAATATTATGTTATATGGTAGTTGTTTTTTTACCAATTCAAATATATTGTTTCTTCATTCTTCAATGATTACAAATATTATATTCTCTTCTTGCGAGTAAGTGTGTCATTTCCGTTTCGCATCATATTGATGGTTATTTGATACGCTTTACGACTTATCTACATGCTATTCACGATTGAAATCATGTCAAACATTGTAGTGCAAATGATGCTAAAAGTTTAGATATATATAGAAATACATATATTCAAATTTCAGATCCAAACAACATGGTGCACTATGACAAACCATCCACTGAGTACTATCTAGGATCACTTTAAGCATCCTTGGGTGGCGAAGACAAAGGTTTCGCTGACCCAGCCTCATCCTGTAGTTTATTTGTGCCTCCTGCAACGGTAGTACTAAGTGGACGTGAAACACCCGGGACTGGTGGTAGAGCAT
Source organism: Setaria viridis (assembly GCF_005286985.2). NCBI lineage: Eukaryota > Viridiplantae > Streptophyta > Magnoliopsida > Poales > Poaceae > Setaria > Setaria viridis. The sequence goes on along the minus strand of NC_048265.2, from coordinate 22,979,434 downwards.
AACGACCACCAAAAGGAGGTTCCTGACCCACCGCAATAGCATCTTCATGACATATTTGCAAATAACGAAGCATTGCTTTCTCCCACATGCTCATTTTCTCTGGCTTATCACACGGGCCAACTATGCTTTTCCCCTTGCCACGAGAGGAACGATGATCGCCCCCACCATTGCCACTACCTCCAGCAGCAGAAGCCATCTATATGTACAAAAATTCATACCTTAGCACTGCTTGCATACACACATCCTCTCCATTCTTCCTCATTCTAACCAACTCATTTTTCTCCCTCTCTAAAGCATAATAACAATAAATGAAAGGAGAATGAAGTAGCTAACCTTCACAACACTTTGGATGAGTAAAATCCCCACGGAAATAAGGAAAAAAATTTGGGCAGCACCTCCCCTAGGCTTGCTTCGGTGCCATGGAAAGGAGGATGAAGCTCTCTGTCTTGTGGAGTGGAGTGGCCCGGGCTGAAGGAGGAAGAAGAGGCCTCTGTCTTACGATTTTATAGGGGAGGAGTTTTTGTCCCGGTTGAAAATTCCAACCGGGACAAAAACAAACCCCTTTTATCCTGGTTGGGAGTTTACTCCCGGTTGGAAACACCAACCGGGACAAACAGCTCCCCGTTTTATCCCGGTTGGAGTTACCAACCGGGAGTAAACCTTTTGTCCCGGTTGGTAACTCCAACCAGGACAAAAGGGGTGTGCTTTTGTCCCGGTTGGAAGCTCCAACCGGGACAAAAGGGGAGCGCCGTTGGTGGCTGGTAACTAGCCGTTACAACTGGGACTAAAGGGGGACTTTAGTCCCGGTTGCAAATGCCAACCGTGACTAAAACTCCACCCCATTTCAACTTACCGTGGTACGCCCCTTTTTGTCCTGGGCCAACTTTAAACTGAGATAAAAGTAAGCGCATGGAAGGTGTGTTTTCTACTGGTGCTAATTCCAACCGGTACTAACGGAGTGGACGAAAGTTCCTTCCTCCCGTAGCGATCGATTTACCATTAAATGTAATTCGTTACCTTGAGTAACTAAATGCCCTAAAAATATCCAAGGTCGGATGGTATGGGAATGCCTAGATTGACTACTACGAGCCCAATCAAAAGCAGTGACGCACGTGGCCTATTTCGTCTCACATCCTTTTAGGGTCATCGTCATCTGCCTTTTGGTGCTATCGATCTATGAATATGTGGTGGCAAGCTGAGTTGCTGACTTGGCATTATTCTATATCAATTTACTACTATATTGATTCTGTTCAAAATTAAGAAACTTGTTCACACAGTTCACTCTTCACTCCGATAGATACTAGGACTTCTCTCATGGAGTGGAGACACAAGAGCGTGGTTGTATGATTCTTACCTCTATGCATGATCTAAAATATAAAACACACTGCCTTTGCACTTGTCGTATCAATGACTTCATTGTTCTTATTTGAATTATACATACATTTTCCATTTCATTCACAAAGTATGTGTTTGAACTCAATGGCCTCATCCTCTTTAACTAGCTAGAATTTATAAGTCCATCAAATTATAATTACTGTCAAATCATTTGTTGCAAGTATGCAACTCTGACCGGGGGTAATAAAAAGGACAGGTATTGTAAGCCTTTATTTCCTCAACTGATCTGATACATGACATTTGATTTACGTAGAAGCGTAAGTTTGAGCAAAGATACACAAAAATTAGACAAAAACACCAGTAATTAACCATGATCTAGTATTGTCGGCGGATTGGCAGGGTATGCTCTAGTATCCATATTACATATCATAGCCGGAGCTAGCATTCACATGTTCCTCACCCAACGATCGATAGTTGTATAGTAGCTAGTCCTATGTAGATAACTCTCCGGTTGGGGGGAGAGATCCGCATGCATGCCATGGATACAGCAGAAGCAAGCAAGGAAAAAAAAAACAAAATCAAGGTGACACGAAGCAAAAAAAAAAACGAACAGACACTTCATGGTTGCCCATGCAGGAGCTGAAGAGTCTCAGTATTTAAGCTTTTTATTTGGCGGCGCCGGTCTACTCGCTGCCCGGGGGCTTGTAGGCGATGAACAGGACGCATTGCACCTGCCTGAGGTTGTCGAAGCCGATGACACGGATGTAACAGTCAGGGTAGGCCTTCTTGCACTCCTCGAGCTCAGCGTACACCTGGGTGGCCTCGGTGCAGCCGAACATGGGCAGCTTCCACATGGTCCAGTAGCGCCCGTCGTAGTAACAGGGAGACCTGCTGTTCTCACGAAAGACGAACCCGACCTTGCTGAACTCGAGGCAGGGGATCCAGTTGTTCCGGATCAGGTACTCGACCTGCTTCAGGAGCTGGTCGGTTGAGAGAGGTGGCAGGTAGGAGAGGGTCTCGAACTTCTTGTTGCCCTCCGCCGGCCACACCTGAGCAACGACACTCTCATATCAGTTCCTAAACTTCCTATTGAGTTGTATTATTTATATGAACAACGTAACAGCAAGAATTCCAGTGTCTAGATCGATCGATTATATTACCTGCATGCACCTGATCCTTCCGCCGTTGCTGACGAAGCCGGTGCTACTGATGCGGCGGCTGACGGGGAGTCCGGCGGTGGACTTGAGCCCCTGGAATGGAGCCACGGAGGTGGCCGAGGAGGCCATCACGGTCGGCGCCATGGCTTACTAGCTAGTGCTAGTATACGCTTACTAGTACTGTATTTACGAAGGAGAAGAAGAGGCAGTCTTGCTTGAGAGGCTCCTCTCCACCGGCGGCGTATATAAATAGCCAGCGGCTCCATGGCCGGATGTGGCAGGAGTGGACACCGTTCGCCGGTGGCGTCACCCGGCCAGGCTGGCCTATCCTTATCTCGTCCGGCGCGACGTGTCGGCACCTAGCGGCGCTCCTTATCTTCTGGACGACGGGGCGGGATGGCGATCCACGCTGGCAGCTAGCTTCCGCTTGGCCGCCTCTCGCCAACGCCGCTTGCGGCTTTCCTTGCCTCTGCGGTCTCGGCCTCTCGGTGTCCGTCGTGACTCGTGAGCTGTGTGGCGAGATTTTTCTCGGCGCGGCGAGCCCCGCCAGTTTTTCTCACGCGGCTGCTAGTGAACCTGGAGCACGGGACAGCGAGGAATTGGCGACATCGAAGCCAAAGTGGTACGGTCCCCGCCGGGTTTCAACACGGCTGCAGGCCTCTGCGTCTGCGGGAAGAGGCCACGGGAGAGTAGAGTCACGTCGTGGAAGAGGCCACGGGAGAGTAGTTTTCAATAAGGATCCATGGAGGTTGATGCAGCACGCAGCAATGGCCGATTGCGGGAAAGATGCGGTTCCTCCATCTTATGCATTTATGAAGAATGTGACTAAGACATTTTGAACACATTCAAAAGATGTCGCTAGGAGGGGAGCATATCTTTAATCATGTTTAGATCTAAAGTCTTTTAAATTATATCTAGAAGGAATCAACTTGATTAATTATTGAATTTTAACATGAAGCTATACCACTTGATTATTTAGATCATGCAGATCTTTATTGCAAGAATCATGAAGTTTATGTATAAAGCTTGAAGATTGATTACTATTCATATAAAGAATAGCAAATATAGAATATTATATAGCTAAGAAGATTTAATGTTGTACTCTTTTTCTCTTTATGAATTTTCACTTGAAGGTTTCCTCACATAAATTTTTGATGAGGTAACATGTACAATACAATTGCGGTTGATACGTGTGAGATGTACATCAACAGGAATACAACATAAAATGTAACGTCCACGTTTTAGAGCATTTAAAATACGTACTTTTTAAATTTTTTCTTAAACTAAACACATACCTTCTTCCCGAATATTCAAAACCTTTTTATAAATAAATCTTGCACAAAATATTAGCATATGTGTTGCACGTGATTGTTTCCCTTAGAACCCCTTTTAGAAATAGAAATTTCCAAATCCTTCCTCTCGCAAAACCTAGAAATAATATTCAAATTCCATTTGAGTATTAATAGCAACCAAAACCCTATAGGATTCCCATCTCATCTCAGTCAAATATTCCTAACTTGAGGATCCTTTTAAAAGTCCCATTTCTGTACCCTATCCCAGCCCACATCTCAAATCCCAGCCAATTTTGAAAACCAATTCAAATTTAAATTACAAATCTTACTCAAATCAATAGAAACCCTTAAACCTCTCATGAGCCGAGCAACTCCCATTCCGGCCCAACCCCTGCGCAACCAGCCACCTTCGTTCCACGGCCCACCTCAAGCGCGCGTGCCTCTAGCCCAACCGGCCATGCGGCCCAGCTCCCCTCGGCCCGCCTACCAGCCTACCTCCTCGGCCCAACTCCGCTCTGCGGCCCAGCCACTCAGCCCGCCAGCACGCGGTCCGGCCTGCCCTCACTCGCACCCCCGCCACCTGCCTGCGCCGCCGATCCGGTGCAGCTCCCCCAGCGCCGCCGCGTCGCACCACCGCTCCGCCGCGCCACACGCCAGGTCCATTCCCCCATCGCCACTGCCCTTTCTGCCCTCCCCAAAACCACCCACTCCCCTGCAAAACCACCCCAACCCGACAGCCGCCTGCCACCCACTGCCAGAGCCACCCCGGCCACCTTATCCCCGCTGCCGCCGTGCTTTCCCCTTGGCCAAGTGAAGCTTCGCAGCAGAAACCACCTCGCCAAAACTGCCATGGCCATCCTGGTAAGCCTCCACCCCGGCCGGCTCTCCTTATCCACCGCGCCAAGGCCCTCGCCCCTCCCTATAAATACCGTCCCCATCCCCTCGCTTAGAACCCGCGCCTCCTCTCGTCCCCTCTCTGGGTGGCAGGGTGTGCCGGGTGTTAGGTGCAGAGCAAGCTCTTTCCCAAAAACTATGATTAGGAACACACAAGTGGAAAACTAAATGCTCTCAGAGCTTGTATTTCTCAAAAAAATACGAACCCTTGTACAACAGGGGTGCCTCCCCTTTGATAGGGATGCTGACTTTTACATACCGAACCTAGCCTCACTCAATCACTACATTCTAGGAATATGCTGTACATAATGATAAAAAAAGAGTTCTAAACCGATTTGTACACTCCAACGAGGTCACACCATCCACGCCGTTGGGGTCACATTTGAAATGTGATTGCTTTCACTAACACATTCGTCCGAGCGAATTCGTGCTCCTTAGACTCCGGGAAGCGAGGGCACCATGGATTTTCGCTTGGTCTTTCCTAATTCAGTCGGCGTTCTTTCTCTGTCGAAATGAATCCGCGCACCTGCAATCAAATGGAAATAAATAGTCTCCACCTTCGCTCACTCCATGGCAAAGGTGGTCAGCCAACGAATGCCACTAATTGATGTGTGAAAGTAATTGAACGCGCGGAGGTGTTGACTGCCAGTGAAGGTGATGACGGGTTCAATTGTCGAAATGGTTGATCAATCCCTTTATTCAGCGTGCGAAGGTGATGTTTTAAAACCTTGATCTAGATCCCCAACAGTAGCCCCTCGGGGACGAGGTCCAATTCCAGCATGTCGAACCCTCGAAACATTGAGAGATCTTGATCAAGGGCAAAAAATGTCTCCCTCACTCACTGAATTGAGTCTCGCAACCAAGGTAGTTAATTTACTTTTTTGACCTCACTTTTTTATCATTGGACGAGGTCATCAAAATGACGCAGGAGTCCTAAATCGATTTGTACACTCCAATGGGGTCACGCCTTCCACGCCATCGGGGTCACATTTGAAATATCTCTGCTTTCCCCAACACTTTCGTCCGAGCGAATCCATGCTCCTTAGACTTCGGGAAGTGAGGGCACCATGGATTTTCGCTTGCTCTTTCCTGATTCAGACGGCGTTCTTTCTCAGTCGAAATGAATCCGCGCACCTGCAACCAAATGGAAACAAATAGCCTCCACCTTCGCCCACTCCGTGGCAAAGGTGGTCAGCGAACGAATGCCACTAATTGATGTGTGAAAGTAATTGAAGGCGTATAGGTGTTGACTTCCAGCGAAGGTGATGACTGGTTTGATTGCCGAAATGGTTGATCAACCCCTTTATTTAGTATGCGAAGGTGATGTTTTAAGACCTTGATCAAGATCCCCAACAGTAGCCCCTCGGGGGTGAGGTCCAATTCCAACGGGCCGAACCCTCAAAACATCGGGAGATCTCGATCAAGGGCAAAAAACATCTCCTCACTCACTAAATTGGGTCTCGCAATGAAGGTAGATAATTCACTTTTTTTACCTTGCTTTTTTACCGTTGGGCGAGGTTATGAAATGACACCTGTTCGTGCCTATAAACAGAGGGAGGGTTTGGTAACTTTTCCGTGTCGTTGCTTTGGAAGGGACCTCCGTTGCCCTAATTCTCATGCTTTGAGATTCGTGCTTCACTTTAGCCTCATCTTTTGCCGAATATGCAAAGGTGATGTTCATTCCTTAAGTTGATGCAATTTTCCATTTATTTTGGGCATTTTCTTATGCGTGCCTGGTTCTAATACATATAGTGGCTCGAATTAGAAGTACTGCTAGACTGATGAGCACAGAAGAAATAGCTGGCGCTGATGCTCTGAATCCTCTTGCTCAACAAGATCATGCTGCCGATCTAGTGGATTAGATTGCTGGTGACGTACCGAGCGACAATCCGGCAAATCCAGAAATTGGACCCCTTCTGAGTAGGAATCCACGCTCATCGAATTTCTCCGCGCGAACTAGGATATATTTGCATGGAAGCCCTCTGACATGCCTAGAATCCCGAGAGAAGTTGCCGAGCACAAACTCGACATCCGACCGGAAGCAAGACCGGCCAAGCAGCATTTGCGCTGGTTCGATGACGAGAAGCATAGGGCAATTAGGGAGGAGGTCGCCCAACTCCTAGGTGCCGGGTTTATAAAAGAGGTGTTCCACCCAGAGTGGATAGCTAACCTGGTTCTTGTCCAAAAAAAGAGCGGGAAATGGGATATATGTGTCGATTACACAAGCCTAAATAAAGGTGTCCCACGGTGCCCTACCCCTTCCTCGCATCGATCAGGTGGTCGATTCCACCACAGGGTGTGAAGTCCTGTCGTTCCTCGACACGTACTCTGGTTACCATCAAATAGCGATGAGGGAGTCTGACCAGTTCCGACCTCGTTCATCACCCTGTTCGAGACGTATTGTTACATGACAATGCCGTTCGGGCTCAAGAACGCTGTGTCCACTTACCAGTGGTGCATGAACAGGTGCTTCGACGTTCTCATTGGAGAGATCGTTGAGGTTTACATCAATGACATCATAGGCAAGTTGAGAAAGGCCAACCAGCTGGTCAGCAACGTCGAGCGCATGTTCACGAGCCTCCGCCTCTATAACATCAAGTTGAACCCTGAGAAGTGCATCTTTGAGGTTCCCAAGGGAAAGCTTTTGGGATTCATCGTGTCCGAATGGGGAATCAAAGCGAACCCCAAGAAGATAGCAGCCATACAGAATTTGGGCCCTATCACCGCACTCAAGGGCGTGCAAAAACTGATGGGGTGCCTAGCCTCGCTCAGCTGGTTCATCTCCCGACTGGGAGAACATGGGATGTCACTCTATAAGCTCCTCAAGAAATCGAATCAGTTCCGATGGATGGAAGAGGCCCAGCAGGAGCTCGATCATCTGAAGGAGTTTCTTGCCTCGCCCCCCACTCTATTTGCATCAACCTGGACGAACCCCTCCTACTCTATGTGGCCGCAACTACCTAGGTTGTCAGCGCCGCACTGGTGGTGAAGCAAGAGGAGGAAGGGCACGCGCTTAAGGTCCAGGACCGCTGTATTTTGTTAGCGAGGTCCTCTCGGACACCAAGAAGAGATACCCGTAGGTCCAGAAGCTGATTTACACCATCCTCATCACCAAGCACAAGCTCCTCCACTACTTTGAGAGTCACCCCATTTCAGTGGTAATGGCGATGCCACTGGGGTAATCATCCAGAGTCGCAAAGCATCAGAGTGCATTGCCAAGTGGTCCCTGGAGCTCATGGGGCACCAGATATCCTACCTCCTGAGGACCACGATCAAGTCGCAAGTCCTTGCTGACTTCCTTGCTGAGTGGACTGAAACTCAATCTCCCCCGCCTCTGACCATCACTGAGTACTAGACGATGTACTTTGACGGGTCCCTCAAGGGAAAGGGCATGGGGGCTGGGGTCGTGCTCATCTCCCCACAAGGGGACCGCTTTCGTTATGCAATCCAGCTCCATTTTCAAGTGTCAAACAACGTAGCTGAATACGAGGCGCTTGTCAACAGCCTAAGGATCGCGTCCGACCTGGGTGTTCATCGTTTGTACGTCCAGGGCAACTTAGAGTTGATGGTCGACCAAGTGATGAAGGAATCCTCATGTTCAAATGTGAAGATGGTAGCCTACTGCCGGGAGGTTTGGAAGCTGGAGGAGAAGTTTGACAGGCTCGAGCTGCAGCACATCCTCTGGTGTGACAACGAGGCAGCAGACTTCCTAGCAAAGCTGGCATCCGACCGAGGCACGACGCCTCCAGGCGTCTTCGTCAATGACGCACAAGAGCCATCCATCCGGCAAGATCCAAAGCCCGATGCGGCAGGCAATACCCCCAGGGGGACACGCCACCACCACCCGCGCTAGAAGAGGCCATGGGAGTCCACACCGACTAGTAATGTGAACCATTTGGGTTGATTCTCAATCTTTCGATGAGAGGACATGGGATAACTCGATGGTAGATGGAGACGACGTTCATGGTCCGATTACAGCCTTCCAAGGGCACTGCGCCTTAGCAACTGATACACCACCTCCAATGGCTATCATGATCTTGTGGAGCGTGACGCCCAGCCACTAGAGCACTTGTCCTGCAAGCAATCGAAGAACTAGCAAGAACAAGTAGAACAAGTACTAAATTACTAGATGTAAATGAAGGTTTCAAACTCAATCTCAATTATGACGGGGTTCCGAAGATAGGAAGATGGGTGGCTGATCTAGCACGCACGCTTATAAGTAAGTAGCGAGAGCTAAACTTGATCTAAACAAAACCCAAGTGTTCCTAGTGGCAGCTAAGGGGTATAAGACGGCGAGAGGTTGACCATAGGGGTGCTAGGGTTGTGCTCCAACCCTAGGATGCGTCCCTAATGGACCCAACTTGATACATGGCCCGTTGGACAAAAATAAGGTGATGCAGCACCGTGGAAGAAAAGGTGTCTGCAATAAATCAACGATTGTGGACGACTCTAAGCAGATATAAACTTGAGGCTAGATCCATTGAAAAGAGGACTTCAGCGGTCCAGGAGGGGGCGGGGGCTTTGCTGCTCCTCTCTTCTCGAGAGCCCCATTCATTTTCAGCACAAGGGCACTTTCCATGAAGTACTTGAATGCTCCAATCCGAGTTCGTATGCGACCATGGTGACCTTCACAAGTTGGTGTTGTTCTGCAGTCCGAATCCAACCTACGCGAATTCATTTCCCTTTCGATCTTCTCCTTGGTTCCTAAGCAAAACAAGAGTGCACGTGTCTCCACGGTCTAAACATGATGAACATGAACTCAAGAATGAACTCACCTGATCATTAAGTTGATGAACACGGGCACGAGTAATAGGACCAGAAATAATTGGTGCTTGTCTAGGTGTGATGTATCGTTGATGTTGATGCCCTCGTCATCCTTCCCTTCTTGCATTGGAGTCATCCTCGACTCCAGCTTAGCTTCCTCTCCCAAATATGGCTTTAAATCTACAATGTTGAAAGTGGGACTAACCTCAAAGTCTGCAGGCAGATCTAGCTTATATTTATTGTCATTAATTTTCTCTAGCACTTTAAACGGTCCATCAGCTTGAGGCAGCAATTTAGATTTTTGCAGTTTAGGAAACCTTTCCTTTCTCAAATGCAACTAAACTAAATCTCCAAGTTCAAACTTTAGTTCCTTTCTACCTTTATCACCAGCAAACTTATATTTAGCATTCATGCACTCTATGTTTACTTTAGTTGTTTCATGCAGTTTTAACATCAATTCAGCATGCTTAGTAGCATCAAAATTTAGTTTTTCAGAAGATGGCAAAGGCATTAATCAATAGGAGCACGAGGCAATAAACCATAAACAATCTGAAACGGGCACATCTTTGGAGTAGAATGCAGCGAGCAGTTATAAGCAAATTCAATATGAGGCAAACAATCTTCCTATATCTTAATGTTCTTCTTTAAAACAGCCCTTAACATAGTAGACAAAGTCCTATTCTCAACTTCAGTGTGACCATCAGTTTGGGGATGACATGTACTAGAAAACAAAATCTTAGTCCCCAATTTTGCCCATAAAGCCTTCCAAAAATGACGACTAAGAAATTTAGCATCACGATCATAAAAAATTGTGTTGGGCACACCATGCAAACCAACAATTTCTCATAAGGACAAATCAACAATATGAGTAGCATCATCAGTTTTATGACATGGTATGAAATGTGCCATCTTAAAAAATCTATCAACAACCACAAACACAATTTCACATCCCTTCCTAGTCCTTGGCAAACCCAACACAAAATCCATAGAAATATCTTCCCAAGGAGCACTAGGAACAGGTAGAGGCAAATACAAACCATGTGGATTTAACCGTGACTTAGCCTTTTGACATGTCGTGCAATGAGCAATAAATCTCTCCACATCTCTTCTCATCTTTGGCCAAAAGAAATGACCAGCAAGTATGTCCACCATTTTCTTTGCTCCAAAATGCCCCATCAAGCCACCTCCATGCACTTCTTGCAGCAACAACAAATGAACGGAGCTAGCTGGAATGCATATCTTGTTAGCTCTAAACACAAACCCATCACTAACGTTGAATTTGTTCCATCCTTTCCCATCTTTACAATGCAGCAACACATCTTTAAAATCAGCATCATGAACATATTGATCTTTAATTGTTTCTAATCCAAAGATTTTGTAATCAAGTTGATTCAGCAAAGTATATCTCCTAGACAAAGCATCAGCAATGATATTATCTTTCCCTTTCTTGTGCTTAATAACATAGGAAAAGATTCAATAAATTCAACCCACTTAGCATATCTACAGTTCAATTTTCCTTGACTATGAATATGATTCAAAGATTCATGATTAGAATGAATAATAAACTCTTTGGGCAATAAATAATGCTGCCATGTTTCTAAAGTGCGACCAAGAGAATACAATTCCTTATCATAAGTAGAATAATTCAGAACAGGCCCGCTCAATTTTTCACTAAAATATGCAACAGGTTTGCCTTATTGTAACAAAACACCACCCAATCCAATTCCACTAGCATCACATTCAGGCTCAAAAGTCTGATTAAAATCAGGAAGTTGGAGGAGAGGTGCATGTGTTAACTTATCTTTAAGCATGTTGAAGGCTTTATCTTGCACATTGCCCTAGTTAAAAGGGACTCCCTTCTTTGTAAGCTCATTCAAAGGTGCAGCGATGGTGCTAAAATCCTTCACAAAGTGGCGATAGAAACCAGCAAGTCCTAGAAAACTCCGCACTTGTGTGATTGTCTTTGGTACAGGACATCCCTGTATAGCTTCAACCTTGGCTTTATCAACCACAATTCCCTATGGAGTCACAACATAGCCAAGAAAAGACACTCAATCGGTGCAAAAGGTGCATTTCTCAAGGTTACCAAATAAGCGTGCATCTCCTAAAGCATTAAAAACAGCACGTAAATGATCAAGATGTTCATCCATGGATTTGTTGTAGATTAGTATATCATCAAAGTAAACAACAACAAATTTCCTAATGAATGCATGTAAAACCTCGTTCATTAATCGCATGAACGTACTAGGTGCATTAGTTAACCCAAAAGGCATGACTAACCACTCATATAAACCGAACTTAGTTTTGAAAGCAGTTTTCCATTCATCTCCCAATTTCATTCGAATCTAGTGGTACCCACTACACAAATCAACCTTGGAAAACACAACAGCACCACTCAATTCATCAAGCATATCATTTAAACGTGGAATAGGGTGTTGATATCGAATGGTAATATTATTAATAGCTCTACAATTAACACAAATACGCCATGTTCCATCTTTCTTAGGTACTTAAATAACCGGAACAGCACAAGAACTAAGAGACTCATGTACGTAACCTTTGTCAAGTAGTTCTTGCACTTGTCACTGAATTTCTTTTGTTTCTTCCGGATTTGTTTTATATGGCTCACGGTTCGGCAAAGATGCATCAGGAATAAGATCAATTTGGTGCTCAATTCCTCGTATTGGTGGCAGTCCTGCTAGTATCTTACTTGGAAAAATATCAAAATACTCCTGCAAAATGTTAGCAACAGCACGGGCAAAGATTGCTGCATATCGTGATTGGAGATCAAAGCATCCTCGCATACCAAAGCATAGGCAACAAAAGTTGAAACAACCAATTCATTAATATCAGATTTAGTAGTAAGTAACCAATGACCTTTCAATCTTATCTCATCTTTCTTATTACCAACAGATTTGGTATGTTTACCGTTTTCAGTTTTAGCTTTTGTAGCTTTAGCAACATCATCACGCATAATAGCTTCAACAGACATAGGAAGCAAAATAATTTTCTTATCATGGTGTATGACAGAATACTAATTTGATCTACCATGATGCATACAATCTGTATCAAATTGTCATGGTCTACCTAGTAGAATATTACAAGCTTCCATAGGCACAACATCACATTCAACAAAATCACGATACGAACCAATAGCAAAATTAACTTGTACCATCTTGGTTACCTTTACCTTACCACTGTTGTTTAGCCATCAAATGTGATATGGGTGTGGGTGCGGTTTGGTTGTAAGTGCAAGTTTCTCCACCATATCGCTGCTAGCCAAGTTGTTGCAGCAACCTCCAACAATGATCAAGCGACAAGAACGCTCTTTATGACACACTTTGTTTGAAACAATGTATGCCGCTGATTCTGCTCTCCATTTGTTGATGAAGCACACGCTGCACGATGAGGCTCTCATAATGCTCTACATCCTCAACACCAATCTGTTCTTCTAGTCGTTCCTCACTTCCTGCATTGTCAACCGCAAGCAAAGCAAGTCTATCTTCATCAAAATCACTAGTAGAGGAATACCCACCATCTTCTTTGACCACCAAAACATGCTTGCTAGGACAATCACGCTGCATATGTCCAAAGCCCTTGCAACGATGACAATGAACATCTCTTGTTCTACCTGTGGAAGCAACTGAAGAGGTACTACCGGCTGGTTTCTAGACAGATTTGGTTGCTGAATTTGTGGGAGAACCACGTGGTTTGTCGCTGGATGGAGGAGTTAGTGCTAGTTGACTCGGTGTGAGTTGGTGTAGGTGCACATCCGGTCAGTAAAATAGTCATGCGTGGCTGCCATGATGTAGATTTTCCTACAGAAATATTAGACTGGTGCTAGCACGTCGTCCCTACACTTCCCTTTTAGCTTTACAAGCAAGATGAAACAAACGGGTTACATTAGTATAATCTTTATAAGCAAGGATGTCCTGAATTTTTTGGTTTAAACCACCTAAAAATCTAGCCATAGCAGGTTCCTCACCCTCCTCTAAATTACAACGTAACATACCCATTTGCAATTCCTGGTAATACTCCTCTACACTTTTAGCACCCTATCTCAATTATTATAACTTATTTAACAGATCACGTGCATAGTAAGAAGGAACAAATCTAGCCTGCATGACCCGTTTCAAAGCAGCCCAAGTTTGTAGCATGTTATTAGGATTTTTCTTGTCATTTTCTATCCACCAAGCAGTAGCAAAATCAGTGAACTTACTAGTAGCAGCCCTAACACGTGTATTCTCAGAAAATTCATGACATGCAAACTTTTGATCAACAGCAATCTCCCAAGTAACGTATGCATGAGGATCATATTTACCATCAAAAGGAGGTATCTTAAATTTAATCTTACTAAAAGCATCATCATCATTATTATGTACCTCACATTGGCGGTAACCACCCATACCTCTATGATTAGTACGTTGTCATCGGCGATCAGGAGCGTCCGGGTCATCTTGTTTTGTATCAGCAACATAGTCATCCCAATTATTGTCAACACGATCATCCTTCTTGTTATCTTTATCACGCCCATCAGTAGTTTTAGCATGCATGTCATCAAAACACCTCAAAAGAGTAGCAAGACTCTTGTCAATACGAGCTACCAATGTCTCGACCCCTGTAAGCTTGGTGTTGGTGGCAATATGAGTGGCCTCCAACTGCCCAGTCTTGTCATTCATCACCTGCAAGTCATTATCAAGTCCTTCTATATGCAGCTTCATTTGCCTTTCAAAATGTTGTATGATGCCCTTGGTGCGAGGTGAATGCTGCATATTGTCCCTATCCTCTGAACCTGTCATGGTTAACAACACAGTGGAAACAAGAAAACAGGTGAAGAAATAAAAGCCATATAGCTATTAGGATGTAGCTACTATAAGGCGCTCACTCTCAACCTGTTTCGCAAGCTCTTACAAATTCTTACCTTGCTCAACAAGAGGGGACGACAACCAACAAGTCAGCAATTGTGGAACAAAGTGTATCGGTGATGCAGCAACAAGACCTGTCAAGCTATAGTCAAATATGCGGAGCTATAGGTGGGCTGAAGCAAGGAAGAACTAGCACCACGTTAGTTACAAAAGCAAGCTGAATAATCATTCAAAGACGGTACTGTGCTGGCCTAGCCTAGACCGTGCTAGAGGCGCGAGCCTGGACACCAAGGACGTCACAACGCACCACCTGAACCAAGTGAAACACAAAGAACAACCCATTTTCTTCCTTTTTCTTGTTTCTTTTTCTCTTCTTCTTTTTTTTTCTATCTTTTTCTTTTTTCTCATTTTTTCAGGGGATCCTCAAAACTGAAAATATGAACAAAGGGACTCCCAGAGAGCAATTCACCCCACACACTTTTCTGAAAGTACAAGGGTATTACGGTAAAAAAAGATATGGATATGCACAATGTGAGGAGTCGAGTATAGATTTGAAATACTGCTGCTGTTCTGGAACACCTCAAAATATTTAGTACAAGCACAACAGCAACAATATTTGACAACACGGTGCAACAAACAATTAGAACTCAAAATCGACTCCAACTCAAACTGCAACACGTCGTCGGAAACGATCTCGACCACACCCTAGCCCAAGACTGTACTCAGATTCCTAGTCGGATTTGAACACAAAGATAAACTCAGATTCAACCAACAGAGGTTTTATACGGTAGTGCACAGCTATGACTAGAATGTGACAAGATCTCGAAACTCTAAAGTACTAAAATTAACACCAGCAACTCCACACAACCGATGCAACTGATGTTGGGATACAAAGTAGGCTACGCTAGCGCAAAACAAAATTTTTCTACCACGTAAACTAGGAAAACTGCCATATATGGATCACGGGATTACCACTCGACGCACTGGTGCGGAAGATGTAGAATCACGTCGGGGCAGCGAAATCGATCAGCATAGTCGAACATGTAGTCGATCACGTCGACGTCGAGCAGCTCCTCGGTAGCTCGTCCATATGCAGCAAGATCATCCTTGTGCCGCGGCTTGTCGGCGGCTCATCGTGGCTCATCGGCGGCTCATCCAAGAGCTGCAGGTGCAATACCTCCAAGGTATCCACACGTACAGGGAGGAAGCGTCGCAAGCCGGACTACTACGTCCGCGAGTTGTAACAGGGCGAGCACATGAGCGGAGCGATGGATATGCTTTTTACAAAAGGTGTAAACCCTAGGGCGCCCCCATCCCTCTATTTATAGAGGTTCCTAACGGGCCTGTGGGTTCGAGGCCCATTAGTACTTCTAAACCTGATCCAATTCGGATCACATCCGAATTGGGCTTCTAGCCCCTTAAGTGTGTGACCCTATAGGTTCGGATACGTATAGACATAGCCCGAGTACTCCTACTTAGCCCAATAGTCGGTAGCGGCCTCTAGCAAGATGTGCCAACTCCTATACGCACACGAAGATCATATCAGACGAACCGTCACAACATCATGTACACGCTATTCCCTTTGCCTCACGATATTTGGTCTAGCTTCAAGCTGACCGCTCTTTCTCGATCCTGTGATTCGGAATCCCTTTGTAGGTTAACTCTTAACCGTACGTAGCATGGCCATGCATTTCCGGATCCGATCACTCGAGGGGCCCAGAGATATCACTCTCAATCAGAGAGGGGCAAATCCCATCTTGATTCACCATGCCTCACAGCATACTTCTTGACAAACCCGAAAACTACCTTTTTAACTACCCTGTTACAGTGTAGCGTTTGATAGCCCCTAAGTAAGTTGATCCACATCTTGAGTACATGCGACAATCTCAGGTCTAAGGACAAAGCCTACACGCTGTGTAAAGAGAGAACTACTTCTCGTGTTGGGTCAGTCCTAGCACACATGTCTCTACATGTGCCTATATTATTAGTTTGACATCTCCATGTCGATAACTTGTGAAACATAGTCATCAACTAATACATGTGCTAGTCTAATATTCATGTGTGTCCTCACATGAACTCCGACTAGGGACAACTTTAGAATAACCATACAAGTAAAGAGTTTCACATACAATTCACATAATTGCAAATCAATTCAAGTAGCCTTTAATGGATATTCAAGGAGTACAATATAAATCATGGATACAAATGGGATATCATCATCTCTATGATTGCCTATAGGGCATACCTACAACAATCTCCCACTTGCACTAGAGTCAATCTAGAAGGTATCTAATACCCATAGCTCTTACATGCGCATCATGTTTAGCCTGTGGGAGAGGCTTTGTCAAAGGATCGGAAATATTCAGATCCATGTGTATTTTGCATATCTTGACCTCACCCTGGTTAACAAAGTCTCGAATGAGATGAAATCGCCGCATTACATGTTTGTTCTTCTGGTGGTTCCTTAGCTCCTTTGCTTGCGCAATTGCCCCATTGTTGTCACAGTAGAGATTCAATGGGCTGGACGCATCCAGGAACACACCAGGCTTAATAAGGAAATTCCTTATCCAAACACCCTCCTTCGCGGCTTCCGAAGTCGCGATGTACTCAGCTTCTGTCGTAGAATCGGCCACCGTCTCCTGCTTGGAACTCTTCCAACTAACAGCACCACCGTTTAGTGTAAACATAAATCCTGATTGTGACTTTGAATCATCTCTGTGGGTTTGGAAACTAGCATCGGTGTAACCTGTTACAACGAGCTCCTCCTCACCTCCATAGACGAGGAACATATCTTTAGTCCTTCTTAAGTACTTAAGAATGTTTTTCACCGCCGTCTAGTGAGTCTCACCCGGATCAGACTGGTGTCTGCTTGTCATACTTAGCGCACATGAAACATCTGGGCGAGTACTTATCATTGCATACATGATAGATCTGATAGCCGAAGCATATGGCACTCTACTCATGCGATCCCACTCATCAGCAGTCGAAGGACACTCAGTCTTGCTGAGATGTATGCCATGTGACATAGGCAAGAACCCTTTCTTCGCCTCTTCCATGTTGAACCGTTTCAACACTTTGTCAATGTAAGTATCTTGGCTTAATCCTATAAGCCTTCTCGATCTATCTCTATAGATTTTGATGCCCAGAATATATGCCGCTTCCCCTAAGTCCTTCATCGAAAAACTATTTTTCAGTGAAGTCTTTGCGGACTCAAGCATAGGAATGTTATTTCCAATCAGCAATATGTCATCCACATATAAAATTAGAAATACTACAGAGCTCCCACTTTCCTTCTTGTAAACACAAGACTCTTCTTCGTTCTTGGTGAAGCTAAACCCTTTGACCACTTTATCAAAACAAATGTTCCAATTCCTAGATGCTTGCTTCAATCCATAAATGGATCTCTAAAGCTTGCATACCTTTCCAGCATTTTTTGGATCGACAAAACCCTCGGGCTGTATCATATACACATCCTCAGTTAAGTTTCCATTCAGGAAAACTGTCTTGACATCCATCTGCCATATCTCATAATCAAAATATGCAACTATAGCTAGAATAATCCGAATGGACTTAAGCATCACTACAGGCGAGAAGGTCTCATCGTAGTCAACTCCTTGAACTTGTCAAAAACCTTTTGCGACAAGTCGTGCTTTATAGATGTGAACATTTCCATCCATGTCATTTTTCTTCTTATAGATCCACTTGCATTCTATGCCTTTAACACCATCAGGAGGGTCAACCACGTTCCAAACTTGATTGTCTCCCATGGACTCTATTTCGGATTGCATGGCACTCTGCCATTTTTCGGAGTCTGGGTCCATCATTGCTTCTGCATATGTCCCAGGCTCATCATTGTCCAACAATAATATTGCCCGCATTTCGCGGAGCCTTGCCGACCTTCGTGGTTGTGGCGGTGTTTCTCTTGCCATGGGTATCTCAACTTGTTCTGCTACGTTAGCATCACTCGTTGATTCTTGCCTGATCGGCTCATCTCAAACTTCTTCAAGATGCACTGTCTTTCCACTCTTTTCTCCTTTGAGAAACTCTTTCTCTAGGAAAACCCCGTTCCGAGCGACAAACACTTTGCCTTCTGACCGATTGTAGAAATAATATCCTAAAATTTCCTTTGGATATCCCATGGAAATGCACTTATCTGACTTGGGTGTAATCTTGTCTGACTGAAGTTGCTTGACAAATACTTCACATCCCCAAATCTTAAGAAAAGACAAACTGGGAGTCTTTCCAGTCCACATCTCATATGATATCTTAACTACGGATTTAGATGGTACCCTATTAAGTGTGAAAGCTGTTGTTTCTGTAGCGTATCCCCAAAATGATAACGGTAGGTCCGACTGGCTCATCATTGATCGAACCATGTCCAACAAAGTTCGATTACGTCGCTCGGATACACCGTTCCTCTGAGGTGTTCTAGGCGGCGTAAGCTGTGGAACAATTCTGCAACTCTTGAGATGATTGCTAAATTCGTGGCTCAAATACTCGCCTCCACGATCAAATCGCAAGGCCTTAATTTTCTTGCCACGCTGATTTTCAACTTTATTCTAAAATTACTTGAACTTTTCAAAGGTTTGAGACTTGTGCCTCATTAAGTAGACATATCCATATCTACTAAAATCATCAGTAAAAGTTATGAAGTATTGGTACCCTCAACTGGCTGTCATGCTCATTGGTCCGCATACATCGGTATGTACGAGTTCCAACAGGTCTAATGTTCTCTCATAAAAAACCTATGAAAGGTGTCTTAGTCATCTTGCCTAGTAAACAAGCCTCACATGTCTCATATGATTCAAAATCAAACGAAGTTAAAAGTTCATCAGTATGGAGCTTCTTCATGTGTTTCTCACTTATATGATCCAAACGACAATGCCACATGTAGGTAGTACTCAAATCATTAGGTCGAGGTCTTTTAGCATTTATGTTACAGACAGGTGAACCATCAAGATTTAAAACAAACAATCCATTCACAATGGGTGCAAAAGCCATAAACATATCATTCTTAGAGATCACACAACCATTGTTTTCACTCACAAATGAATAATCATCCTTCATCAAGTATGAAGGAGACATAATGTTTCGACCTAAACTAGGAACAAAATAATAATTATTCAATTCCATAATAAATCCTGACGGGAGGTGGAGTTGCATCGTCCCGAGGGTCAACGCAGCAACTCTTGCATTATTTTCCACGCGGAAATCAACTTCTCCCCTTTCAACGCTTCTACTTCTTATCATTCCCTGCATCGAATTGCAAATATGAGCAACTGATCTGGTATCAAATACCTAAGAATTAATAACTGTATCAGCGAGAAATATGTTGTCTATAACATTAACAACAAGCGTACCTGAGGTGGAAGTACTCTTACTTCCGCCATTCTTCAACGAAGCTAGGTACTACTTGCAATTTCTCTTCCAGTGACCAAGTTCGTGACAATAAAAGTACTCTTTGTCTGGAGCAGGTCCAGGTCCAGCTTTAACCTTGGGCACTGGGTTTGGCTTGGCAGCCTTGCCCTTCTTCTTCCAAGAATTGCCCTTTTTCTTAAAGCTAGGCTTGTTCTGTATAGCCATTATATGGTTGCTACTAGCACTTTTCTTAATGTCAGCCTCTACTATTTTAAGCATGTCACACAGTTCATTCAGACCCTTCTCCGTCCCATGCATATGGTAGCTCGAGATGAAGTTCCCATAGCTAGATGGAAGAGACGAAAGAATGAAATCAGTGGCCAACTCTTGGCCCAGTGGGAAGCCCAGCTTCTCCAATCGTTGAGTGTAACCAACCATCTTGATTACGTGTGGTCCTACTACTGCGCCTTCTATCAGCTTGCTCTCCACAAAGGCCTTAGACACATTGAACCTTTCAGTCCTGGCCTGTGTTTGGGACATGTCTCTAAGCACCACGATCATATCGTGCGCCTCATGGTTTGTTTCGAACTGCATCTGCAGCTCGGGTTCCATGCAAGCAAGCATAAGGCAACTTACTTCGAGGTTAGCAGCACATGCTTTCTTGTAAGCATTCTTAACAGCAACAAGTGCATCATCAGCAGGTTCTTCTGGTAATGGGTTGTCTAGAACATCTTCCTTTTTCTCAGCCCTGAGAACAATTCTCAGGTTATGGATCCAATACAAGTAGTTTGTTCCATTCAACTTGTCCTTCTCAAGGACTGAACGCAAAGCAAATGGTGTGGTGTTGCTAGGTGCCATTTAATCTACAACAAAAGTAATGCAAAATACACTAAGACAAACATATCCATGACAGAGTAAATCATATTAAACTATTTAACAGAATCTACTCCCACTAAAATCAATATTCTTCTATTGATACTTAGTGATTCAGGATCCACAACTAACAAGTCTACTAGTGAGCTTTAGCATCACCGCTACCAAACAAGGTAGATCGGCAAGCAACTCCTTGCTAATCATATCACATATAATTCCTATTGTTGGGTGACATCTCCATGTCTCAGTGCCCAACCTTTATGCCCCAAGGTCCTTAACCGTTAAGATAACCTTGTTAAGTAAACCAACCCTTACGTGTGTAAGTGTCCGACACAAACCCGTCTAGTAAAGAAAACTAGTTGCACCCTAATTTCATAGACCCACCACCAATTGTACAAGATATGGGATGGTGCAAGTTTTAGTTGGGAGGGCATACAAACTTAAACTTTGTGAGGGATTTTTCTACTTCTAACATCACATTATGCAGGAAGTAAAACATAAAGAATAGCATTCACACAGTTGTGACACGATATGGCCCATTTTCTTATGGTGATCTCCATCTCTATAGAACCTGTTCACCATGGTGATCTTCGTCTCCATGTTCTATGGGTGCCATTCTCCTGGTGATGAGTCCTCCAAGAACTAGAACATGCTATTACACCTAATAGCTAGTAATGTATATTACATAGTTGCTTGGATCATCACAAATTGGTACGCAGACCATTAAATAAATTAACGTGACAACACATATGGCTCCACCTGTGTTGCTGTACGCGCGACACGCAGGTCACGAATGAGTTACACATATGCATCACATACACAAAGGGGCCATACTGATCACAAAATCATAGCATCTTGCAAAACAGAGTTAGGCGTTCTAACATTCCAAACATCAGAGGCCCGTAACTCCATCTTCCAAGCCAAATTTGGGAAATCTAATTTTTCCAAAAATGGCAAAGCCATTGGATTTTATGTGTAACTTTTTATTTAGATCAATTTTCATATAAAATTCGCCTCAATCCGAGATCGTACCGAAAAGTTACGGCTGTTTTACCGAAGCACATGCATACGGCAAAAATTCCGACCCGATAGTAGATCCAATCTACTATTGTGCATCTCATGCGCCTAGCGTATGAACCTGGGTTTTGATTCGATCAATCACATTGATCTTCGCTTGCTGCAATTGGCATTACGTGTATCACTTAACTCCGATGGAGGAAATCCGACCGATAGGAGGATGTCGTTACACTACCATTGTAGCAAGAACACGAAACCAGATCATAGATCAAACTGAAAACTCGCATATCTCCATATGCACACATCCCGAATCCATAACAAAACAGCTACGGCTCTAATACCACTGTTGGGATACGAGGTAGGCTACGCTAGCGCAAAGCAAAATTTCTCTACCACGTAAACTAGGAAAACTGTTGTATATGGATCACGGGATTACCACTCGAAGCACTGGTGCGGAAGATGTAGAATCACGTCGGGGCAGCGAAGTCGATCAGCATAGTCAAACACGTAGTCGATCACGTCGACGTCGAGCAGCTCCTCAGCAGCTCGTCCACGTGCAGCAAGATCGTCCTCGTGCCGCGGCTCGTCGTCGGCTCGTCGTGGCTCGTCGGCGGCTCATCCAAGTGCTGCAGGTGCAACACCTCCAAGGTATCCACACGTGCAGGGAGGAAGTGTCGCAAGCCAGACTGCTAGGTCCGCGAGTTGCAACAGGGCGAGGGCGTGGGAGGCGCGATGGATATGCTTTTTACAAAAGGTGTAAACCCTAGGGCGCCCCCATCCATCTATTTATAGAGGTTCCTGACAGGCCTATGGGTCCGAGGCCCATTAGTACTTTTAAACCTGATCCAATTCGGATCACATCCGAATTGGGCTTCTAGCCCCTTAAGATGTGACCCTATAGGTTCAGATACGTATAGACATAGCCCGAGTACTCCTACTTAGCCCAATAGTCGGTAGCGGCCTCTAGCAAGACGTGCCAACTCCTATACGCACACGAAGATCATATCAGACGAATCGTCACAACATCATGTACACGTTATTCCCTTTACCTCACGATATTTGGTCTAGCTTCAAGCTGACCGCTCTTTCTCGATCCTGTGATTCGGAATCCCTTTGTAGGTTAACTCTTAACCGTACGTAGCATGGCCATGCATTTCCGGATTCGATCACTCGAGGGGCCCAGAGATATCACTCTCAATCAGAGAGGGGCAAATCCCATCTTGATTCACCATGCCTCACAGCATACTTCTTGACAAACCCGAAAACTACCTTTTTAACTACCCTGTTACGGTGTAGCGTTTGATAGCCCCTAAGTAAGTTGATCCACATCTTGAGTACATGCGACAATCTCAGGTCTAAGGACAAAGCCTACACGCTGTGTAAAGAGAGAACTACTTCTCGTGTTGGGTCAGTCCTAGCACATGTCTCTACATGTGCCTATATTATTAGTTTGACATCTCCATGTCGATGACTTGTGAAACATAGTCATCAACTAATACATGTGCTAGTCTAATATTCATGTGTGTCCTCACATGAACTTCGACTAGGGACAATATTAGAATAACCATACAAGTAAAGAGTTTCACATACAATTCACATAATTGCAAATCAATTCAAGTAGCCTTTAATAGATATTCAAGGAACACAATATAAATCATGGATACAAATGGGATATCATCATCTCTATGATTGCCTCTAGGGCGTACCTCCAACAACTGAAAACTCAACAAGCCCTAACTAAAGAAGTATTAGTAAAGGCACAAAGGGTTTATAGGATTGCGGGTAAACTAATCTACTATTTTTTTAGCTTTTCTGGACTATAGGAAAAAAAATAAAATAGCGAAGGATTGTAAGTCTCTCATCAATAAACCTTGCTCTGATTACCAACTAATGTGAACCTGTTGAGTTGATTCCCGATCTTTTGATGAGAGAGCATGGGATAACTCGATTGGTGGATAGAGACGACATTCACGGTCCGACTACAGCCTTCCAAAGGCACTGCGCCTTAGCAACCGATACACTACCTCCAATGGCTGTCATGATCTTGTGGAGCGCGACACCGAGCCACTAGAGCACTTGTCCTACAAGCAATCGAAGAACTAGCAAGAATAAGTAGAACAAGTACTGAATTACTAGATATAAATGAAGGTTTCAAATTCAATCTCAATTATGGAGGGGTTTCGAAGATAGGAAGACAGGCGGCTAATCCAGCACGCACGCTTACAAGCAAGTAGCGAGAGCTAAACTTGATATAAACAAAACCCAAGTGTTCCTGGTGTCGGCTAAGGGGTATAAGATTGTTGGAGGTCAACCACAGGGGTGCTGGGGTCATACTCCAACCCTAGGACACGTCCCTAATGGACCCAACTTGATACACGGTCCGTTGGGCCAAAATAAGGTGACGCAACACCATGGGAAGAACAGGTATCTGCAATAAATGAACAATTGTGGACAACTCCGAGTAGACTTGAGGCTGTATTTGATGGAAAGAGGACTTCATAATCTTTCCACGAAGTACTTGAACGCCCCAATCCAAATCTATATGCAACCATGGTGACCGTCATAAGTTGGTGTTGTTCTGCAGTCCGAATCCATCCTGCGCGAATTCATTTCCCTTTTGATCTTCTCCTTGGTTCCTAAGAAAAACAAGAGTGCACGCATCTCCATGGTCTAAACATGATGAACATGAACTCAAGAATGAACTCACCTGTTGATTAAGTTGATGAGCATGAGCACGAGTAATAGGACTAGAAATAATTAGTATTTGTGTAGGCGTAGATGTATCATTGGTGTTGATGTCCTAATCAACTAGACTACCCCGATCATGGATTGTCTACTCCATGGCAAGCTCCCCGATGATCAGGCGGAGGCACTGCGCATCGCCCACTGATCCAAGTCCTTCATAGTCATAGGGGATGAGATCTACAAACGAAGCCCTATGGGAGTCTTGCAGAAATGCATCCCCCACGAATAGGGGAAGCAGCTTTTGCAGAAAATTCACTCGGGAATCTGTGGACACCATGTCGTCTTGTAGGAAAGGCCTTCCGACACGGTTTTTATTGGCCCACTGTGGTCGGCAACACAGAGCATATAGTGTGTACCTGTGAGGGGTGCCAATTTTATGCTCGGTCGACTCACCTGCCCACCCAAGAGCTCCAGATGATCCCCATCACTTGGCCGTTTGCGGTCTAGGTATTAGATCTGGTCAGACCCTTCAAAAGGGTGCCGGGTGGCTACACGCATCTGCTTTTCACTGTCAACAAGTTCACAAAATGGATTGAGGTGAAACCCATCATCAAAGTGACATCTGCGCAGGCGTTCGAGTTCTTTCTCAACATTGTATACAGGTTTGGGGTGCCAAACTCGATCATCACAGACAACGGCACCCAATTCACAAGGAAGAAGTTCACCCGCTTCTGTGATGACTACCACATCCATGTGGACTGGGCATCGGTCACGCACCCACGCGCCAACGGGCAGGTCAAGTGGGCCAACAGGTATGGTCCTAGAGGGCCTGAAGCCGCGAATTTTTTATCGGCTCAACAAGTTCGCGGGGCGCTATGCTGGCGAAGTCCCGGTGATGCTCTGGAGCTTAAGGACCACCCCCAACTGATCAACGGGCTTCACCCCCTTCTTCATGGTGTATGGCATGGAAGTTGTGCTCCCCACCAACCTTGACTACGGCGTGCCCCGAGTTAGAGCCTTCGATGAGGCTCGAACCGAGGAGGCGATGCAGGATGCAGTCGATCAACTCAATGAGGCACACGATGCCGCTCCGGTCAGCCAAGTACCAGCAAACCCTTCATCGCTACCACGAACGGTGCGTTCGCGAACGGCCGTTCACGGTGGGCGATTTGGTCCTACGGAGAGTGCAAACCACCAAAGGCAAGCACAAGCTAACGCCACCCTAGGATGGGCTGTACGCCATCACCCAAGTCCTGCGCGACGCGGAGGGCAACGTCCTCACCAACGCATGGAACATCAAACAGCTATGTCATTTCTATCCCTAACACTCTAGCACGTTCCTCTCTTAGCCGTGTCCTACCCCCACTACTAGAAATAGTTGCTTACATGACGTTTGAGCGTGATGTTTTAAAACTTCATCATTGAAAAGACCACATCTATGATGAAAATTCCAGGTTCGTCATAGTTCAATGACGCCAGGCCTCAGCCGCTACGGATCTATGACAAAAGTAAAACGAGCATCATAGAACAACATCTCATATCATCACAAAACGGTGTGCCACCAGCATCTCTTATTTGCGATGCCAACAATTGGTCATATAACCGGTGGCTGCCACGTGTAGCAACCCGGACCTGCGGTGGTCCACAATATATAAATTATTGATAAAATATAAAAAATTGGAGCCACAATATATTAATTATCTGAAAAAAATAAAGTAAATATAAAAAATGGAACACAATATATTAATTATCTGGAAAAAAATAAAAAAGGGAAGCTTGCCGGACGGCACAAAGAATCAAACCTGGGACTAACACCATTCTAGTGTGCGTGCGCTACCATTGAGACACTTTGATGTTACTAATTGCTTAAGCGTTGTGAGATTTATTATTTAGTAAAAATGCTCTCGTGGAATTAAAAAAATGTGGCATGGAAAGGTGGGCACAAGCGGAATCGAATCTGAGACCTGGGGTATCAACCTATATACTACCTTTAAAATAGGACAATATAGTATGTTTGTGGACTTGTAGTGCTTTATTCTCTTGATATAGCATAAGTGCCCTGGTGGAAAAATAAAAAAAATGTGGCGGGAAAAAGTTGGGCTACTAGGAATCGAACCAAAGACTATGTTGCGCAAGAGGCATGTCTTACCACCATCGTGCAAACATTTGCGTGGCGCTGAAAGTGAACTATGCTCCCAACGTGGCAGCGGGCAATTGGCTGAGCAGCTAGGCAAGTTAAGAGAAACATTTAAATTTAAACTTCTTTAAAAAATAATTTATTCATCTTATGAGGTAAAGTTGTATTGTTACCTATCAAATATCATGGGAACAAGGCACAGATATATATGGTTCCAATCGTAATGTCATCATTCCAAGATGGATATATTTCATGGCACGATCATACATTCTAGCAATCTTCTGTATTCTAGGAAGATAGTAGTAGGATGGATGATTATACATAGGATTATGATAAACTGGAGAAGGGTCAATTATAGCTATCATTCTAGCATATTTGTCCAATACAAACATGTCGAAATTTCCGCATGCATAGTAAGGCACCACAACCTACATTGGTAGGTGTTAAAATGTGTTCCATTCAATGTTAGCTGATACACAGGTTGAGTTCAACTTACTAGCCGACATTCGGAAAACGAAACTCCACTTTGAGGCCAATCATCAAAGAACTTTGCAAGCGACATAGGATCATGCTTGACACGATGATGAGGATGGCGTCTGTAACCACAATGTACTGCAGAGAGGCAGAATTATAAACAAAACAATATCAAACAAATAATATGAGTATGCAAATCAATATTTTTATTAGAAGATAACTTACGGAAAACGTCAAGTCCAAAAAGTGAGTCTTTGGTTCTCTCAGCACCATTGCCATATCACATGCAAGCATGTGCACAGCTGGGTTGAACACATCAACGTGCATAGATCTATTGACATCAAGTATGTCTTGGAGGTTTTTCAAACTTAAGCTTATAGGATAAGGGTCTGAACTCCGAACCCATTCTTTCATGTTAAAAGACAATGTTTGCATGATAGGACAATGTTTGCATGACTTGTAGAAACAGCTATAATTAATTGACACCTGTACAAATTAATGACGAAGTCATTTATATATGTGAGACTTGCACTAAAGTATCTGCATCTTTGATGGACAGGACATAATCGCAAATTGCTACAGCTGTATCTTTGTACCTAAAGCACATTAGTTGGGACAGCTGTTTTTGATTTTCAGTGACAAATTCAGTGGTGTCAAATGTGTAGTCATCTGTGATGCCATCATCCGGTAATTCCTTTGTAGTGTTAAGTGTTGAATCACAAAGAATGGCAGCGAGCTTCAATCTGAAGTTTGTCATGTCGCTCTGCGCAGTAGTATATATCTTGTAATTTGTAACTGCAGGCTGTCCAACTGTGATTTCAAAGAAACGATAAGATATCTTATAAATGCACTTTATTAAAGTGCCAGTAGAATTTAATACTTACAACATGACCTAGGTCATCACAGTTCATTGGTCCCAACGAGTCGAGGACTTGTATTTCACGTCTTTTGCGGTTAACCACGGCAAGGTACCAATGCATTTCTTCGATATTAATTGGAAGAAACACCTGATGCAATCAAATAGCTCGCATGACATGTCACATGTAAAAAGTATACGAGCACCAAACACACCTTTGAAAAAATATACAGTAAAAACTTACCAAGTCATGTGCCACATATTTCGAAAAATGTACAGTAAAAAATTACCAAGTCATCTGCCACGTATTTCATCACCCTTTCAACGATGGAGTCCTCTTTAATATTTGGTTTGATATTTTTCCTTGTTCTTACCATCACGTTGGAGAAGGCCAACAATCAAAGTATTCTCTAGGTAAATCGTTGATTATGCCCTGCACAGCAGATGTTTTTCAGCCCTGCTTAGGTTTATGTAGGCGTTTATAACCTGCAATATAAATACATCTATTGTTTATAAGTATTGTATATTATATAGTAGATGAAAGTGTGCATCAAAGAAATTATACATGTATAAAGTACTCACGTCTCCATTCACATAAGCATTACGTCTTAGACAGCATTTGAAGGTTTTGAAATTAACAAAAATGTCATCCACCCTCACTACAACATGCTCTTCTCGGCAGCCACCAATTAATTTAATAATGGATTCATCTTCCTCGTCACATGTATAATCTGTATTAGATGGAAAAGGAAACACGCAACAGTGAGATGAAATACAAAAGAAATTTTTATTTAAAATAGTCACATAACAAGTACCTTGGGGTTGCACTTCCTTCACGTGGACCTTCTTTGGTTTGTTATGATGGGATACTTTGGGATCTTCCAATTCCAGGTCAACAGCATTCTCCAACGTATTAACTCTATTAATGAGGTCCAGAAGGTTATTAGCATCTTCGGACTCCAGCACGTCATCTTCAGCTTTGATCTCTTCGTTGGTAGTGATGGCATCTGATGCATCCACACATATGGTGATCTCTAGATTCCCGTGGCTAACAATGTCCTTTGCATCAACCGTGTCATCTCCGCAGGGCACCACATCATCATCTAATGTCTCAATCTCTCCCAACAACATGGCAAACAAAATCACATCCATCATAAAGTATAGAAACCACTGAACAATCACATTATCACATTAAAGACTAAAACTGAAATGGCATTGTACCTGGCTTTGGATGATAGTGGATCCATCTGATGGGACCACGTCGAGTATAGTTTCATGTTTTTCTTCATCGGCAACAATGTAATTACCATCTGGTGCAACAAGGTTGAGAGTGTTTTCTTGCTTTTCTTCATCGGGAACAATGCCAACACTTGAGTCACTGCCCTGTAGGCAAGAAACAGTGCTAGCATGTGATGTCACCATCTCTACCTGCATCCATGGGAGCAGAAATCGAGATGAAATACGTATAAAACCTACCGAGTAATCACAACAGCATATAAGTATAGATATGGATGGAGTATATATGTACCAGGCATTGGGTGATAGTAGACCCATCTTACTTGAACACGTCGATGGTGGTTTCTTCTGGATCCCCATTGCCAAGACTCCTTCACCTAACCCCGTGTCCTGCTCGGAAGGAACATCGATATCATCTGATGCAGCAACGTATCCCTGCATTATATTATAATAGTGAAAATCAGGAAATCCTATAACATAAACAAAATCACAATCACTAGAAGTTTTCATCATCAACTTAAAGTGATAAAATTTTGCGGCATTTGGAGAGTAAAGGAACATGAACCTCCATTTGTGAGATGCGCTAATAGGAGACGTCAAAGAGCAAACTGCAGGTACACGTCTGGGAATATATAGGCAAGTTGTGTCTGCTTTATAGAAGGAAAGGAATAACAAAATTGGATATACCGGAGGTCAAGTGGAGCAATTATAACGGAGATAAATTACCAAGGACGAATTAAAGACTATACAAGGAAATGTGAAGTACAGAAACTTGATAATCATAATCAGGGGAAAAAATTGTGGGGGTAGAAGAGAATAATCGTCGATACCTATCACTGAAACTTTGCCATATATTAGGACTGGCTGCCACATTCTTTGCCATATATCAAGGATGTGCACCTCGAATTAGGAAAGGATGATTAAATCTCCCACCCGACAAATCAGCGCCATGTTTCCTTTTTTTTCAAGGTGCGTACACACATTTATTTGAGTACTTGCCAGCGCTATCTACTTGTGTATTCTCCTAGTTCTCCTAGCCCAAAGAAAGTACTTCTCTGCCATCTCTGCCTTGGCAGCACCTTCAAGAACTCTATCATGCCGTCCTCCATCGTGCTTGCAGTGCCAACTGTCCAATGGTGCGAGCTGCCTACCAAGATATGTGGTGGGATCATCAGCCGCATTGACGTGTTGGACGTCATGAGCTTCTCTTCGACCTGCAAGTCATTGCAGTTGGTTTGCAAGACCCTCAGAGCTACTGTTCTGAAGTCAGGGAGTGCATAATGGGCACATCTCAACCAGATCAAGATGGCTGGGGGATTGAGGACGATTTAAAAATAGGCAAGTTTGGTTTACATGATGTCTCCAATGCATTGTCCTTTTGCTGTGTGAATGAGGTGTTGCAACATAGGATCTGGTTAGGTGGCAAGGGTGATTGGCTAGTTACTACAAATACAAGCCTCGACTTGGAGCTCCTAAACACAATAACCATAACTAAGGTTCCACTACCATCCTTTGGTAATAATCTGTCCGGTATAGAACTACCATCATACAGGGAACTTACTGTAATATTTTCTCCATTTTCACGTGATGTCCGGCGTGTCGTCCTTTCCCGGATGCCATCCCATGCGGATGGCTATGAGGCCATCACACTTTTCTCCAATGGATTATTGACACACACAGCACAAGGTTAACACGTTTGGAGGGTGTTGAAGAATCCAACTGACCATAATGACAACGCCTACAATTATTATCTAGAGGTTTTCTTGGATGTCATAGTTAACCATGGATTGGTGATTGCTGTTGAAGAGGATGGTGACATATTTGCATCGGACATGAGTGGTCTGGACTTGACACCAGTGCAGCTGCCAATGCCAAAAACTACTCCAAGTGAGGAGGAACTTGAACGTGTGTTATACCTTGCCATCTCCCCTTCTAATCAGCTAATCCTGGCATGCCTGTCTGGTCATGATTTTGGACACAATAACAAAGCGAGCAGAATGGTGTGGAATGAACATGATAGGTTTGAGCAACTGGCCGATAGCATTTCCATGTTTGAATTTGACGATGCAGATGTGACATGGAGAAGGATTTCATCCATTAGGAAGGACCGGTCATTATTCCTTGGGCTAAACTACCCCTTTTTTGTCACTTCAACTGACTTGAAGGGTAATAGCGTCTATGTGGCCTATGTGGGGAACTTTGATGTTGGCATATGCAGCTTGGATACAGAAGGGCAAGTCTCCATTACTAATCAAGGTTTTCTAGTTGATGAGAAGGCATGTTTGCTCCAAGGATGGACCATTCGCACCCCAATGTGGTTCGGTCCTTCTACTCATGCGAGGAAACAATTAGTTTATATTTATAGTATAGATTTTCTTGTTACTTTGCTCGTTCTTCACTCCATTGTAATGCTTGATGATTGATTTAAAGGATAATTTAAGTTCACAAGTGATTTTGAATGATTGATTCATCCGCTATATATAATAATACTGGTCTACACGTTAATTTAAAACACAATTTACATCCATAATCAATTAGATCTTAATCGATATAATAAATAAAACTGCCACTGCAATGCTGGCTGTGTGATCTTATCTAAATAATGAATCAACCATTTACCCTCCCTACTATATTTATTGTATGTTTCCAAACACATCTCCACAAATTAGGCTGGTTATCCGTGTGATTGGGGTATTGGGTTGTAAATACGAAACTAAGGATAGTATGAAAGGAAAAAGGAAGGTGTGAACACATTCAATGGGGGCGCTGTGCAAGAAGATGAATGGATGTCGATTCATTTCACCACACACACCGCGATCCATTCCATGCATATAATAACTACCTTACAATGAACCATGGGCCAGCGTTTAACCCACAGACTTAGACACATAAACGACAGCCCATTATAACCATTACAAACTTAAAAGGTAAAATATTATTATGGCCCATGTCGATGGCCTGGCCCGTTATATGTCCTAGATTGTTCAACAATCTAGATGACCCCAGTATAGGAGGAGACCGACCATTCACCTCCTAGAAGCTGTTGTTGATTCCTCTTTCCACATTGTAGCATGGATCTACGGAGGATACGCACAAGCAGCACTGTCTGGCAAGGACGCCTTCGATCAAGGTAACTCAGCAACTTCACAATGCACTTCATCCCTTTTTTGCGCTCTCCATTAGCTAGGATCTGAATCTTGCAACCTTTGTTTGCCCACAGAATCGACACACAACACCACAGCCGCCATGCGGAACAACCTCTGCTAGCCATCAGAACCATCTTCCGAGGAGGAAGAACATTTGCTTCCCAGCGAATAGGTCAGCACCGATGACAACCGAAGTGACTCTATTCCACCATCGTCACCTCTATGGACGGCTTATGAATGGGAGGAAAAGCCCCCATTGGAGACCAATAGTGACATCAGTGCGGCTCTTGCCCTGATGGAGATGGACCCCTCCATCACACTAGACGAAGAAGGTTAGATAGATATAGATGAAGGGTAAGGCGAGGGATATGAAGCTGATGACATCGAGGACTACAAGCATCGACCACGCAAAAGAATCAAGACTTGCTCGAGTGCATCTGCTTGGGACACCGTCGACGCATCAACCAACAATGACAGCATCCCCGACACTCCTGCTGGCTTCTTCGGATGCGATTGTGTGTTCGGTGCAAGAGAGAAACCACGCAACAAGCCTGGAGACACCGCTGAGTCTCCAATCAACCTCGACAGATCTGATGATGAAAAATAAGATGCATAATATGCGCATCATGTCTTTTTCAATTCCTTGCATGCAATGTTATCAGATACTATATCCATATTTTCCTTGGCGTATGTAAATTACCATATCATGAATTGATGAACTCACCATATGTAAATTATCTTGGTGTGCATGTATGATTATTTAATGTGGGGATATAAATCGTTAAAAAAATATGCAAAGCAGCCCTTAGAAAAAATAAAAAAATTCCTTCTTTATTTCATACTCGCCATCTTAACATTACGGACCTAATAAAGGTCTACTCCACAACTGTAGACATTTTCATACTCATCAATGACATGTTCCATACAATTACCATTTATCATGTACTCGTACACATCAGCTATGGAATATGGAACGCACACTCTCCCTAAGCCTGCACAATCAAGGTAATTGATGTGTTCTGGCACTCTTTGAAGCAAGCTGCAAAATCTCAGATTTGAAAATCGATCACAGATCTACACGTGGGCTCTTGATGAGTTCATGTATTTTCATACACACCTCTATCTCGGTTTACACAAACTCTTGTTGCAACCAAAAAATCATTGCTTAGTTCGGCACCAATGAGTTTTCCACAGGCCATCAGATCGTAGTCAAATAAGATGCGTAGAAATCCAATGCGACTGCACCACACACAGGGGTTTGAAATTCCACCCTCTCATGCGGCTCTTCACCATCATACAGACCGCTATCCGCGTAGACTTTGACTAAAGCACGGGTGGTAGCATGGAAGCGACAACATCAATAGACGCTAAGCGACCATACATGAAACAAGAGAAAAATAACCTGAGAACGTGTAAAGACTCGTAACAATACACGGGCATTTCTACTAGTAGATATATACACGCGACTTGGGAATTCAAACTAAACTATTGTACCTTGTACTATCCGACTATTTTAGCCTATACATACACATGCAATCGTAGCGAGCTAAGATAGGAGTCACGTTCTCCTAATCTCTCTTCTCTCACGTTCTCCTAATCTCTCTTCTCTTCTCTTTATCTCTCTACTTAAAAAAACCAATCTTGTCTCTCTTTCTATCTACTAGCAAAGATGCCCGTGCGTTGCTACGGGTTTTGCACTCGGAACAATAATAATAGTTTCGTCGTACACACAAACATTTTTCTTGATTTTGCGCGGTTTCTTATATCACTTTTTTAGTTTTGGGCATACACCGCAGGTGAAATTAAACCCTATTATTAAACTATAAAAAACTATAAATAAATGATTCTTAGAAGATGAACTCATGCCATTTCCATACACAATAGATGAGCACGTGCTTGTGAGAAATTGAAGCTAATATATTGAGTCAAGGAGAAAGAAGTGGTTCAAACTCATCACCAACGCCCTGCTCTCCACGCCTATCCTGGAGGCCTGGACACGCCTGCGCCTGCCTACATGCCGACAATAATGGTTCACCGGTGTACTTGGTACTGGAGCAGGATGGACAATGCAAGTGATGACAATGCCATTAAGAAAACTCTCAAAGCCCAGATGCACATTGTGTATGAATCGTATGAGAGCATTTCTAGTAAATTCAGATTACATGGCCTTCCAACTGTTGGAGGTATGCCCTAGAGGCAATCATAGAGATGATGATATTCCATTTGTATCCATGATTTGTATATTGTGTTCATTGAATATCCATTAAAGGCTACTTGAATTGATTTGCAATTATGTGAATTGTATGTGAAACTCTTTACTTGTATGGTTATTCTAAAGTTGTCCCTAGTCGGAGTTCATGTGAGGACACACATGAATATTAGACTAGCACATGTATTGGTTGATGACTATGTTTCACAAGTCATGGACATGGAGATGTTGAACTAATAATGTGGACACATGTGGAGCATGTGTTAGGACTGACCCAACACGAGAAGTAGTTCTCTCTTTAAACAACATATACGCTTTGTCCTTAGACCTGAGATTGTCGCATGTATTCTAGATGTGGATCGACCTACTTAGGGGCTATCAAACGCTACGGCGTAACAGGGTAGTTATAAAGGTAGCTTTCGGGTTTGTCAAGAAGCATGCTATGAGACATGGTCAATCAAGATGGGATTTGCCCCTCTCTGATTGAGAGTGATATCTCTGGGCCCCTCGAGTGATCGGATCCGAAAATGCATGGCCATGCTACGTACGGTTAAGAGTTAACCTACAAAGGGATTCCGAATCACAGGATCGAGAAAGAGCGGTCAGCTTGAAGCTAGACCAAATATCGTGAGGCAAAGGGAATAGCATGTATATTATGTTGTGATGGTTCGTCTGATATGATCTTCGTATGCGTATAGGAGTTGGCACGTCTTGCTAGAGGCCGCTACCGACTATTGGGCCGAGTAGGAGTACTCGGGCCATGTCTATACGTATCCGAACCCATAGGGTCACACACTTAAGGGGCTGGAAGCCCAATTCGGATCTGATCCGAGTTGGATTAGGTTTAGGAGTGCTAATGGGCCTCGGATCCAGAGGCCCATCAGGAACCTCTATAAATAGAGGGGTGGGGGCGCCCTAGGGTTTACACCTTTTGGCTGAACACACTTGCCGCGCCTCCCACGCCCTCGCCTGTTGCAACTCGCGGATCTAGCAATCCGGCTTGCGACGCTTCCTCCCTGCACGTGTGGATACCTTGGAGGTGTTGCGCCTGCAGCACTTGGACGAGCCATCGACGAGCCGCCGACGAGCCACGATGAGCCGACGACGAGCCGCAGCACCGGAGGCGATCTTGCTGTGCACGTGGACGAGCTGCTGAGGAGCCGCTGGACGTGATCGACTACGTACGACTACGTTGTTCGACTACGTACGACTACGTGATCGTCTTCACTGCACCGACGCATATCTACATCTTCCGCACCAGTAGTGCGTCGAGTGGTAATCCCGTGATCCTTATACGGCAGTTCTTCCTGGTTATACGCGGTAGAAATTTTGATTTGCGCTAGCGTAGCCTACCTCGTATCCTAACAGTGGTATCAGAGCCTTAGCTGCTTAGTTTTGGATTCGGGATGTGTGCATATGGAGATATGCGAGTTTTCTGTTTGATCTATGTCCTGGTTTCGTACCCTTGCTGCAATGGTAGTGTAACGACATACTCCTACCGGTCGGTTTCCGCCATCGGAGTTAAGTGATACACGTAAATCCAGTTGTAGTGAGGGAAGATCAATATGATTGGTCGAATCGAGATCCAGGGTCATACGCCAGGCGCATTAGATGTGCAATGGTAGATGGGATCTACTGCCGGGGTCGGGATTTTGCCGTATGCGCATGCTTCGGTAAATCAGCCGTAACTTTTCGGTATGATCTCGGATCGGGGCGATTTCTATACGAAAATTGATCTACAAAAAAAGTTACACGTGAATTTCAACGGCTTTGCCGTTTTCGGCGAAATTAGATTTGCCAAATTCGGCTTGGAAGATGGAGTTTCGGGCCTCCGAAGTTTGGAACGTTAGGACGCCTAACTCTCTTTTGCAGGATGTATCTTGTGATCAGTATGGCCCCCTTGTGTATGTGATGCATGTGTGTAACTAATTCGTGACCTGCGTGTCGCGCGTACGGCAACACGGCAGGAGCCATATGTGTTGTCACTTTATTGTATTTAATGGTCTGCGTACCAATCTGTGATGATCCAAGCAACTATGTAATCTTCATTACTAGATTCTTTACTAGCTGTTAGGCGTAATAGCATGCTCTAGTTCTTGGAGGACTCATCACCAGGAGGATGGCGCACATGGAACATGGAGATGGAGATCACCATGGTGAACAGGTTCTATGGAGATGGAGATCACCATATGAAAACGGGCCATACTGTGTCACAAGCTGTGTGAATGCTATTCTGTTTATGTTTTACTTTCTGCATGCTGTGATGTTAGAAGTAGAACGATCCCTCGCAAATTTTAAGTTAGTATGCCCTCCCAACTAAAACTTGCACCGTCCCATGTCTTGTACAATTAGTGGTGGGTCTATGAAATTAGGGTGCCACTAGTTTTCCTTGACTAGATGGGTTTGTGTCGGACACTTACACGCATAAGGGTTGGTTTGCTTAACGAGGTCATCTTAACGGTTAAGGACCTTGGGGCATAAAGGTTGGGCGCCGAGACATAGAGATGTCACCCAACAACAGGAGTCATATGTGATATGATTAGCAAAAGTTGCTTACCGATCTACCTCGTTTGCTAGCGGTGATGCTAAAGCTCACTAGTAGACTTGTTAGTTGTGGATCCTGAATCACTAAGTTTCAATAGAGGGATATTGATTTTAGTGGGAGTAGATTCTGTTAAAATAGTTTAATGTAATTTGCTCTATCATGGATACGTTTGTCTTAGTGTATTTTGCATTACTTTTGTTGTAGATTAAATGGCACCTAGCAACACCACCACATCGTTTGCTTTGCGTTCGGTTCTTGAGAAGGACAAGTTGAATGGAACAAACTACTCGGATTGGATCCGCAACCTGAGAATTGTTCTCAGGGCTGAGAAAAAGGAAGATGTTCTAGACAACCCACTACCAGAAGAACCTGCTGAGGATGCACCCGCTGCTGCTAAGAATGCTTACAAGAAAGCATGTGATGCTAACCTTGAAGTAAGCTGCCTTATGCTTGCTTGCATGGAACCCGAGCTGCAAATGCAGTTCGAAACAAACCATGAGGCGCACGATATGATCGTGGTGCTTAGAGACATGTTCCAAACACAGGCCAGGACTGAAAGGTTCAATGTGTCTAAGGCCTTTGTTGAGAGCAAGCTAGCAGAAGGCGCAGCAGTAGGACCACACGTGATCAAGATGGTTGGTTACACTCAACGGTTGGAGAAGCTAGGCTTCCCACTGGGCCAAGAGTTGGCCACTGATTTCATTCTTTCCTCTCTTCCGCCTAGCTATGGGAACTTCATCTCGAACTACCATATGCATGGGACGGAGAAGGGATTGAATGAGCTGCGTTGTATGCTCAAGACAGCAGAGGCTGACATCAAGAAAAGCGCTAGTACCAGCCATGTGATGGCGATACAGAACAAGCCCAGCTTTAAAAAGAAGGGCAATTCTTGGAAGAAGAAGGGCAAGGCTGGAACGTCCAAGCCAAACCCACCGCCCAAGGTTAAAGCTGGACCTGGACCTGCTCCAGATAAAGAGTGCTTTTACTGTCATGAACTTGGTCACTGGAAGAGAAACTGCAAGCAGTACCTAGCTTCGTTGAAGAACGGCGGAAGTAAGAGTACTTCTACCTCAGGTACGCTTGTTGTTAATGTTATAGACAACATATTTCTCGCTGATACAGTTATTAATTCTTGGGTATTTGATACCGGATCGGTTGCTCATATTTGCAATTCGATGCAGGGAATGATAAGAAGTAGAAGCGTGGAAAGAGGAGAAGTTGATTTCCACGTGGGCAATAATGCAAGAGTTGCTGCTTTGACCGTCGGGACGATGCAACTCCACCTCCCGTCAGGATTTATTATGGAGTTGAATAATTGTTATTTTGTTCCTAGTTTAAGTCGAAACATTTTGTCTCCTTCATGCTTGATGAAGGATGGTTATTCATTTGCGAGTGAAAACAATGGTTGTGTGATCTCTAAGAATAATATGTTTATGGCTTTTGCACCCATTGTGAATGGATTGTTTGTTTTAAATCTTGATGGTTCACCTGTCTGTAATGTAAGTGCTAAAAGGCCTCGGCCTAATGATTTGAGTCCTACCTACTTGTGGCATTGTCGTTTGGGTCATATAAGTGAAAAGCGCATGAAGAAGCTCCATTCTGATGGACTTCTAACTTCGTTTGATTTTGAATCATACGAGACATGTGAGGCTTGCTTGCTAGGCAAGATGACCAAGACGCCTTTCACAGGATTTCCTGAGAGAGCAGTAGACTTGTTGGAACTCGTACATAGTGATGTATGCGGACCAATGAGCACGACGGCTAGAGGAGGATTCCAATACTTCATAACTTTCACTGATGATTTTAGTAGATATGGCTATGTCTACTTGATGAGGCACAAGTCTGAAACCTTTGAAAAGTTCAAGGAATTTCAGAATGAAGTTGAAAATCAGCGTGGCAAGAAAATTAAGGCCTTACGATCTGATCGTGGAGGCGAGTATTTGAGCCATGAGTTTAGCAATCATCTAAAGAGTTGCGGAATTGTTCCACAACTTACGCCGCCTGGAACACCTCAGAGAAACGGTGTGTCCGAGCGACGTAATCGAACTTTGTTAGACATGGTTCGATCAATGATGAGCCAGTCGGACCTACCGTTGTCATTTTGGGGATACGCTCTAGAAACAGCAGCTTTCACACTAAATAGGGTACCATCTAAATCCGTAGTTAAGACACCATATGAGATATGGACTGGAAAGGTTCCCAGTTTGTCTTTTCTAAAGATTTGGGGATGTGAAGTGTTTGTCAAGCGACTTCAGTCGGACAAGATCACACCCAAGTCGGATAAGTGCATTTTCGTGGGATATCCAAAGGAAACTTTGGGATATTATTTCTACAACCGATCAGAAGGCAAAGTGTTTGTCGCTCGGAACGGGGTTTTCCTAGAGAAAGAGTTTCTCAAAGGAGAAAAGAGTGGAAAGACAGTGCATCTTGAAGAAGTTCAAGATGAGCCAATCGGGCAAGAATCAATGAGTGATGCTAACGTAGCAGAACAAGTTGAGATACCCATGGCAAGAGAAGCACCGCCACAACCACGAAGGTCGGCAAGGCTCCGCGAAATGCGAGAAATATTATTGTTGGACAATGATGAGCCTGCGACATATGCAGAAGCAATGATGGACCCAGACTCCGAAAAATGGCAGAGTGCCATGCAATCCGAAATAGAGTCCATGGGAGACAATCAAGTTTGGAACTTGGTTGACCCGCCTGATGGTGTTAAAGCCATAGAGTGCAAGTGGATCTATAAGAAGAAAAAGGACATGGATGGAAATGTTCACATCTATAAAGCACGACTTGTCGCAAAAGGTTTTCGACAAGTTCAAGGAGTTGACTACGACGAGACCTTCTCGCCCGTAGTGATGCTTAAGTCCATTCGGATTATTCTAGCTATAGCTGCATATTTCGATTATGAGATATGGCAGATGGATGTCAAGACAGCTTTCCTGAATGGAAACCTAGCTGAGGACGTGTATATGATACAGCCCGAGGGTTTTGTCGATCCGAAAAATGCTGGAAAGGTATGCAAGCTTCAGAGATCCATTTATGGATTGAAGCAAGCATCTAGGAGTTGGAACATTCGTTTTGATGAAGTGGTCAAAGGGTTTGACTTCACCAAGAACGAAGAAGAGTCTTGTGTTTACAAGAAGGTTAGTGGGAGCTCTGTAGTATTTCTAATCTTATATGTGGATGACATATTACTGATTGGAAATAACATTCCTATGCTTGAGTCCGTAAAGACTTCACTGAAAAATAGTTTTTCGATGAAGGACTTAGGGGAAGCGGCATATATTCTGGGCATTAAGATCTATAGAGATAGATCCAGAAGGCTTATAGGTTTGAGCCAAGATACTTATATTGACAAAGTGTTGAAGCGGTTCAGCATGGAAGAGGCAAAGAAAGGGTTCTTGCCTATGTCACATGGCATACATCTCAGCAAGACTCGGTGTCCTTCGACTGCTGATGAGCGGGATCGCATGAGTAGAGTACCATATGCCTCGGCTATTGGATCTATCATGTATGCAATGATAAGTACTCCCCCAGATGTTTCATATGCGCTAAGTATGACAAGCAGACACCAATCTGATCCAGGTGAGAGTCACTGGACAGCGGTGAAAAACATTCTTAAGTACTTGAGAAGGACTAAAGATATGTTCCTCGTCTATGGAGGTCAGGAGGAGCTCGTTGTAACAGGTTACACCGATGCTAGTTTCCAAACCGACAGAGATGATTCAAAGTCACAATCAGGATTTGTGTTCACACTGAATGGTGGTGCTGTTAGTTGGAAGAGTTCCAAGCAGGAGACGGTGGCCGATTCTACGACGGAAGCCGAGTACATCGCGGCTTCGGAAGCCGCGAAGGAAGGTGTTTGGATTAGGAATTTCCTCATTGAGCTTGGTGTGTTCCCGAATGCGTCCAGCCCATTGAATCTCTACTGTGATAACAATGGGGCAATTGCGCAAGCAAAGGAGCCAAGGAACCACCAGAAGAACAAACACGTAATGCGGCGATTTCATCTCATTCGAGACTTCATTAACCGGGGTGAGATCAAGATATGCAAAATACACACGGATCTGAACATTTCTGATCCGTTGACAAAACCACTCCCGCAGGCTAAGCATGATGCGCATGTAAGAGCTATGGGTATTAGGTACCTTCTAGATTGACTCTAGTGCAAGTGGGAGACTGTTGGAGGTATGCCCTAGAGGCAATCATAGAGATGATGATATTCCATTTGTATCCATGATTTGTATATTGTGTTCATTGAATATCCATTAAAGGCTACTTGAATTGATTTGCAATTATGTGAATTGTATGTGAAACTCTTTACTTGTATGGTTATTCTAAAGTTGTCCCTAGTCGGAGTTCATGTGAGGACACACATGAATATTAGACTAGCACATGTATTGGTTGATGACTATGTTTCACAAGTCATGGACATGGAGATGTTGAACTAATAATGTGGACACATGTGGAGACATGTGTTAGGACTGACCCAACACGAGAAGTAGTTCTCTCTTTAAACAACATATACGCTTTGTCCTTAGACCTGAGATTGTCGCATGTATTCTAGATGTGGATCGACCTACTTAGGGGCTATCAAACGCTACGGCGTAACAGGGTAGTTATAAAGGTAGCTTTCGGGTTTGTCAAGAAGCATGCTATGAGACATGGTCAATCAAGATGGGATTTGCCCCTCTCTGATTGAGAGTGATATCTCTGGGCCCCTCGAGTGATCGGATCCGAAAATGCATGGCCATGCTACGTACGGTTAAGAGTTAACCTACAAAGGGATTCCGAATCACAGGATCGAGAAAGAGCGGTCAGCTTGAAGCTAGACCAAATATCGTGAGGCAAAGGGAATAGCATGTATATTATGTTGTGATGGTTCGTCTGATATGATCTTCGTATGCGTATAGGAGTTGGCACGTCTTGCTAGAGGCCGCTACCGACTATTGGGCCGAGTAGGAGTACTCGGGCCATGTCTATACGTATCCGAACCCATAGGGTCACACACTTAAGGGGCTGGAAGCCCAATTCGGATCTGATCCGAGTTGGATTAGGTTTAGGAGTGCTAATGGGCCTCGGATCCAGAGGCCCATCAGGAACCTCTATAAATAGAGGGGTGGGGGCGCCCTAGGGTTTACACCTTTTGGCTGAACACACTTGCCGCGCCTCCCACGCCCTCGCCTGTTGCAACTCGCGGATCTAGCAATCCGGCTTGCGACGCTTCCTCCCTGCACGTGTGGATACCTTGGAGGTGTTGCGCCTGCAGCACTTGGACGAGCCATCGACGAGCCGCCGACGAGCCACGACGAGCCGACGACGAGCCGCAGCACCGGAGGCGATCTTGCTGTGCACGTGGACGAGCTGCTGAGGAGCCGCTGGACGTGATCGACTACGTACGACTACGTTGTTCGACTACGTACGACTACGTGATCGTCTTCACTGCACCGACGCATATCTACATCTTCCGCACCAGTAGTGCGTCGAGTGGTAATCCCGTGATCCTTATACGGCAGTTCTTCCTGGTTATACGCGGTAGAAATTTTGATTTGCGCTAGCGTAGCCTACCTCGTATCCTAACACCAACATCAAGTGCATATTGCTGCTGTTTAGATCATAGTATTTCAATAAACAAATTCAGTAAAGACGATCAAGTTGCCTATTTGGTTATTTCACGAGAACATACCTGGCAACGGGATCGCGAGATTGTCGCCTGGTGCGGCCACAGGACTCCCCATGGCATTCACATTCATGACATCCGTGACAGTGGTCTCGTAGCTCGAGGCGATGGCGGGCAAGGTGTCCCTGACCTGCACGACGTTGGAGAGGTACACGACGGATAGGTTGTTGTCGGATGAGTTGAAGCAGACGCAGGGCAACGGGACAACGAGCTTCTGCCCAGCGTCAAGCGGTGCCCGTGCGTTGCTACGGGTCTTTACACGTTCTCAGGTTATTTTTTCTTGTTTCATGTATGGTTGCTTAGCGTCTATACTAATGTTGTCGCTTCCACGCTACCACCTGTGCTTTAGCCAAAGTCTACGCGAATAGCGGTCTATATAATGGTGAAGAGCCGCATGAGAGGGTGGTGTTCCGCTACTTGATGGCGTCCAGCCATCCACCAACTACTGGACTTTCACGATTTTCTTAGAGTTTCTCATTTCGTAGGAAGATTTAGAGCACCCAAGAGAGATATATTAAAATAAAAAACCTCATGATGTTTGAAGTTTAGATAACTTGATATTGAATACAAAGGTAACTAAATGAAGCTCTAATGTGAAAATGTTAAATCACCAAGCATTGCACAACGAAGTTCGTCATAAGGTAAGTAACTCTTCTGGGCAATATACAAAGATATGGAATGGCATTCACGTGTACCAGCTCAACTGCCTAAGGCAACCCAAACCGGCCTACCACACCTAACCGGCCAACTTAGTTTACACAGAAAAGAAATTACCGATCAATTTCAAAAGTAATTCAAGGAAAGCCTCGAGCTCAAGGGAAATAGTTACTGCAATATTTCTCAGTGAAAAATATGTTCCTAAAACACCAGAAACTGTTCAAAGATAGAAGCAGTAGGCAGAGAGCAGAAGAAGCGCATTTACATGGTATTTCATGGATTACTGACAGCTCATTGGAGCTATACGCCATCTAATATACAGAAAACTCAACTAAAAATCATAATTATAGCAAATAGTTACATAGTTTCTAGTAGGGCCGAAGACATTTAGAGAAGTAATGTGCTGAAATGCTGCTTCTATCCAATGCCATAACCTTTGTAAGAATTCTGATGGGCCATCTGACAGGTACCAATTAAAATGTACCTCCGCATTGACAAATATGAATATATGATAACCTTGATTATCGGAGTAGTTGGCCAAACAAGTCAAAGTCAATGCATTGACCATAATATTCCTTTATATGCTTTTTATCGCTAGGGGAATATGCTTGCATTGTGCTAAGCATATTCCTTATTTCTAAGCAAAAACATCAGGATATTGTGGTAGGAAAATTCATGTTTGTAGAAAAAAAAGAAAAAGAAGCAGAAAATACTTGTGGCTCACATTAGTGTTGTCCTAGTGATGTGCCAATACAAGGTAATGCTGATGCATGTTGTGCCTGTTAAATATTTCAGGCGTGCTTCATACTTATCTTTTAACAAAAAAGCGGGGCAAGTCCTAGTATATATATTTGTATGGGATTGTTCCATGAATATGTAGAAAAGCTGAACACAGCAAATTTTAGCAATTATCGTGATTACATTTACAACAGAAGCAAATTCAAAGGGTAAGCATCAGATCCAAAAAAAAAACGGAAGAAAAATAGTTATGGCCCACACGATTGCAGTCCTAAATATGTGCCAAAACTCTGCAATGTAATGCTGATGCATGTTGACGCCTGTTAATTATTTCAGGCGGGCCTCATACTACCCAACAACCATAAAAAAAGGGGCAAGTCCTATCTTTCCGCAAAAAAGGGCAAGTCCTAGTATATATGTTCATATTGGATTGTTGATCCATGAATAGGCAGGCAAGAATAACTACACAAAAAAATGTAGCAATTATCACGATCAAATGTGCAAAGACATGCACTAATTCACTGCCAAGCCGATGCAATCATGCAAGGGTAAGCAGTAAGCACCAGAACAAAATGTTACAAGAAAGTTCATGTAGTTTACCTTGATGACATTTCGATGCTGGAGCCTTGCCAGAATGGTAACCTCTGCAGTGAACTGCTTCTCAAGCCGAGCAGACAACTCTTCATCCTCACCATCATCAGGCTGCCTGATAAATTTCACAGCAACAGGTTGCTCCTTGTAGATCCCACGGAACAACCGGCTATACGCCCCGGACGCTAATCTATGGCCGATGAGCAACTCCGAGCGGTCGACCGTCCATCTCTCGAGGATCTCCGATGCAAACCCCGTGAAGACGACATCGGCGACGGTGGCGAGCGTGTCGGCGGGGCGCGCGGCGTAGCGGACCGCGACGGACTTGC
The DNA here is from genome assembly GCF_005286985.2 of Setaria viridis. Lineage (NCBI taxonomy): Eukaryota > Viridiplantae > Streptophyta > Magnoliopsida > Poales > Poaceae > Setaria > Setaria viridis. The sequence goes on along the minus strand of NC_048265.2, from coordinate 22,934,596 downwards.
GGACGCCGTTGGCGCAAGAGCAGTGGGTGGGCACGCGCACGAAGAGGCCCATGGGCAGGATGCGGTGCGCGGCGCCGGGGCCCTCGAAGTCGAGCGCGTTGGCGGCCAGCAGCGCCGCCGGGTCGACGAAGAGCGCGGCCACCTCGAACACCTTTATTTCGGCGTACAGCGTGTAGCCCAGCTGCGCCTGGCAGGGAGGGGGCCGCCGACCGCCCGCTCCACTGGCTGCCGCGAGGCCGCTCCGCCGCCCGCCCTCGCTACGCGCCGCCCCTCCCTGCTCCCGCTGGATCTGGATCCGGCGCAGGGTGCGGCTCGGAGGGAGCGGGAAGCGAGCGGCCGTGGCGGGCGGGCGGGCGGCTGTAGCCCAGCAGCGCCTGGCAGGGAGGGGGCCGCCGGTCGCCCGCTCCGCTGGCTGCCGCGAGGCCGCTCCGCCGCCCGCCCTCGCTCCCCGCCGCCCCTCCCTGCTCCCGCCGGATCTGGATCCGGCGCAGGGCGCGGCTCGGAGGGAGGGGGAAGCGAGCGGCCGTGGCGGGCGGCGCGGCGCGGCGTGGCCGTGAAGGGTGGGCGCGCGGCCTGAGCGGCCGAGGCCAAGGTCGGGGAGAAGTTTTTCCCCTTTAACCCCTTCCCTTCCCTCCTTTTACCACCCGCAGTCCATTATTATGAATAGTCTGGGTGTCGGATTGAAAAAGGAGGAAAGAGAGGGGGTTTAAAGGGAAAGTTCTTCTCTAAATTACGCCCCCCCCCAAACCCACCCCGTCTGCGCCACCCACGGTTTGGTGCCGTCGCGGATCGGAGTGCCCCATCGCTCCCCCCCCCCCCCCCCGGTGAGCGGCGCGCGGGGTGGGAGATTGACGGCGGTGGGGCGGCGGTGGGGCGTCGCGACCTCCGCTCCCGTCTCCGCCTCCCCCTCCCTCCATCGCGCCTGCTCCATCTCGGCCTCGGCGCCCCCGCGCGGGAGGCGGCGTGGATCGGCGGCGGCGGCCGCTGCCGCGCCGCGACTCCGGCGGTTCGAGCCGACCCGGCCTCGATCCGCGCCGGTGCCCGGCGGCCGCGCCCCTGTCTCCGGGGGGCACGTGTTCTGGCGGACGGAGAAGGATGAGGATGAGAGGGGCCTCGAGGCAACGGAGGCCGCCGTGCGCGTGGTCGCCACGTCCGACTGCATCGAGGAGGATAACACGGCGGCCGCATCCACGGCGGTGTCCCTGGCACGCGTGATGCGCCGAGCTGCAGCTCGCGGAGCTGGTTCGCCTCATCGGCTCCGCCGACTTGAAGAGCGGGCTTGACAGGGGCACCAGGGCGGCGGGGCTGTCGTGCCTCGTGGCCGTCGCGGCGACGCGGCGGGGCCCCGACTCCAGCCTTCCCCATCGATCCATGGAGAGGATGCACATCGGCGACCTCCCTAACTTGCTTGTTCAGCAAAAACTTCTTTACCCATTTCGGAAGCAGGTAAATGTTTTGTTGTCTTTTGGTGCTCCTTTGGCTCTTAATTTGGGATGTTCAAAGAGCATGCTGAAGTGAGCTTTTACCTTTTAGGTGGGTGGCTCTGTTTTATCAGCCAAACTTGCACTAGAAAGGGGATGGGCTATCAACATTGGTGGAGGCCATCACTGTTCAGCAGAGGAAGGGGGTGGATTTTGTGCATATGCTGATATTTCCCTGTGCATCCATTTTGCTTTCGTCCGTTTAAATATTTCAAGGTAGGATAACTATTCAGCTGTACTAGACATCTACAGCATATCTCCTGTAACTATATGCACTGATAACTGATAAGTATGCTGACCTATCATTATGCTTCCTTTTTTCTGTAATGCAAAAAAGGCAGTTCCCTTGGCATTATAATTTATCACTGTCTGCTAAAAGTACTCTAAGGAATGATGGAAACTATTGATATGAGACTACGATAGAGCTATCTTTATTTCATGAGTCACTCACTCACTCTTCTCATTTTCAGAGTAATGATCATTGATCTAGATGCTCACCAAGGAAATGGTCATGAAAAAGACTTTGGCGGTGATGGTGAGAGGCTGAGTGCTCTATTATTTTCTTGTTCATACTTTTGTACGTGCTACTATTTCATGGCTCGTTGGCATTTATTCTTCATTTGCAGGAAGGGTTTACACTTTGGACATGTACAATTCTGGAATATATCCTTTTGTAAGTACTTAACCCTGTTAACCCTGAAACGGTTCCTACATCTATCACCATGATACCTCCTTCCTGAGGCTGTTCATTAACTTATTATAAAGTATAAATAACAAATGTGTACTGCTGTTTGATATTTAGCTAATCTCTGCACCCCCCCTCCCTTCTGAATTTCTTGTTTTTTTTTCTTGCTGATAGTGCATATATTTCATTCTGAGAAATATAAATTATTACCATGGGATTTTGTCTACCACATATGGCATACCAAGTTCTGCATCCTGCAGGGCACTGGAACTTAATACTTGTAAGTTGTACGACATAAGAACAGGACAGCTAGCTTTGTCTGTGTGACTGACATTGATAATTCTGTATCTTTCAAGTCAGTCTTCTGCATTGCAATTAACTCCAAACTGAAGTTAAATGTTCATTTGTAATAAACAAAAAAATGCTATATTAATTCCCTGTACTTTTACATTGCATCTGGTCTCAGCCTGAACTGCAAAATTGAGAATTGTGCTTCATAGTTCCTATACCCTAAACTTTCCCCCGTTAGTGGTGCAAGAGAGTTGGGAGAGCGGGATGGAGGGCTGTGCCGTATTTGTGCTCTATTTTGGTTTTCGGGTGGGGTTCATCCAACTTTGGGGGGGGGGGGGGGGGGGGGGGGGGGGTATTTGCATACCTATTGGAAGTTTTGGGTGCAGTATATCCAGTTTTGTTACTCAGGAGGTTCAGCAGATGCACTGTTAACCTTCAGAGCGCATGAAGGCCTATCCATAAAAAATGTGCCTGGTCCATTTTTGTTCCTTTTCTTTTTTAGTATAAAGGGACATCATTTTGTTTCAGGATCATGTGGCTAAGAAATACATTGATCAAAAGGTCAAGTTAGATGTAAGTAGCACTTTTTATCCTGTTCTCTGTTTGTTATATTTTTTCTGCATCTGTTTCATGTTGGAGTTGACACCTGTTTGCATTTTAGAGTGGGACAAAAACAGAAGATTATTTGGAGAATCTTGATAAGGCTCTCAATGTAACCTGTACATTTTGATAGTATCTTAATCTTTTTGAGTTCACCTATAATATCAGTGGTTATATATGTGTTGCTTTAACGGAAGTCCTCATGTGTGCATTTTTTTTTACTGTGAATGTGATATTTTGCATGACTCGTTGCGTCAAGGATCTGGACTGCAGAATATGATATTTGAGTTGCATATTTCTGTATGCTTCATATTACATTATATTGTATAATAGTTGGGAAATTAGATGTATGGTGTGATGATATCACCAGGCACTGATGCTATTAATACTATATTTACACGGTGCTTTGCATGCTTAGACCCTGACCAGCCAATTATAGCGGCCCATGTTGCTTAGGATGGTTAACTAAACCAATGATCAACTTTCGTGAGTACAGGTGAAAAACCGTATTGTATGACTAAGGCTCATTTCTTTTGAAGCCAATATAGACACTGCCTATTCTGGTGTTTGAACGTATCTGAATGCATATAGTTTCAGCCTATTCCTTACCCAAGACTGGAGTGCAGATGCACAACACTGAACTAAGAATTGGTTGGAGAGAATTAGGAATGAGCACCTCATCAACTTGTGGGCTTATGGGAGAACCATGATGGACCCTTATTTCAGCACTGACAGTTGCTGTTTTACCGTTTAGGATGCCAGGAATTATGAAAAAGTTCTCAGCAGTGATCCAGTCATAGATCGAGCTAACAATATAGTATGCCTTTTTGTAGTTTGAAGAAAAACTAAATTTTGATTAATTTATGGAACTTTAAACCATGAGGATTCAATTCTGCTGGTAGAAAAAAAATCCATAATTCTAGATCTAAAATGGGTGTATTTCTACCTTCTGTTAATAAGATGGATTAAATAGCTATGTACAGCTGGAGAAAGGGAATCAACTGAAGGAGCTCTCTTGATGGCAGTTTGTGGACTTCAGGTTCAGCTGATTAGTTACAACCTGTGTTGAGCTTGAGAGGGCTGCAACCATAAAATTGCTCAAAAAACAACCCCATCAATTTCCATTACTTGTAACGAGAATATCAGAGTTTAGTTACATTGCCAGATAAAGGAAACAGAGGAAAGAGCAGACACCCCCTAGGAGTTCTAACCTGATTCAAGCTAAAATCCTAGGTGCAATTCTGCATTTTTATTGGTTCGTTGAGCTTGTAATCAAAATATGAACTGTAACATTCAAAATCTCTTGTCAGTCAGCTTCTAAACATACACCAACTCCAATTTTACATGTTCTGATTCTAGCTAGACTGGAAATGCCTAACGAGTAGCTCTTTGCATGTATGTAGACTCACATGAGGACGCAGGATGACGATCTGCCTAAATGTATGATGGTACATTTTTCTCCTCTGATTTTTATAAGTTACTGAGCACAAAACACCATGAACCATGCTCATATAGTTCCAGCAATAGGCAGAAATCTACTTTTATCACAATACATTCATTACCCCGTGCAATCTTCTTTCATGCAGAGCCTATAGTGGCTGATCAACTACGCTTCGTGATACCCGTGACTCCCAGGTGACGAAATTGATCCACAGTTTCCCGATTCCAAGTTACACAGCACAATTCAAGCGGTCAGACGGGCATGAGGATGTGTAGGCCATACGTGAATCTTAGCATTAACAGATTATTCTGTACATGCCATAAGCCAAGGCAGCATAAAACGAAGCCGGTGATTAAACGACTTTCTGGCTAGGAGCAAGGCAAGGATCGAGAGTTTCGTATTGAGATGTCGGCCTTTAGGAACTACTGAATGATCTATTGGGCTGTCTATTATCCTTGGGTAGGCTTGGTTGTCGCCACGTCGGGGAAAAAATGGGGAAAGCAGACGGTGGTTGGTGGATGGATGACTGTGCTTCACTGCACTTGTGCCATGCCACGACTTCTACTGTAGTTTACTGCAGTTGATGCGTGTGCTGTGCACGTAGATAGATGTTAAGGCATTCAGTATTACTGATGATGTCTCTGTTGTTTCATATGTAGTATTTGCTGATATCTTCCTATAAGTTTCATATTTGGTGGTAATTATTATTTCCTTCGTAATGGTGATGGAGTAATGGTCTTTTCTGCCACTCATCTTTGATGAATTGTCTACCACATATTATGAAGCGAAGCTAACATATTATGAACAAACGTATAATAACGTGAGAGCAAGTAGTGACCCGTAGCAATCGCATGGGCATTTCTACTGATCTACTTTAAAAAACCAAAGAGGTGAAAAAACATCGTACGTCCCCTATCCTCCACTCGGTTCACCCGTCCGCTAGCACCCTGCGTCCTCCGCGCTTCACGCTCCGCCCTCCGATGGAACGCTTCAGAAGCCACCGCGCGCGCCGTCCGCTGCGCCTCCGCCAGCCCCGCGCTTCACGCTCCGCCCTCCATCTTCCGCTCGCTCGCCTACTCATCGTCGCTCGCTCTGCATCGCCGCCACCGCCCGCAATCCGCCTCTCCTCGGCTCGCTCGCCCTGCTACGCCGCTGCTGCCGCCACCGCCGCCACTACTTGGTCGCCCTGCGCTGCCGCCACCGCTCACCATCCTCCTCTCCTCGGCTAGGTCTCCGTGCGCCGCCACGCCGGATTCGTGGCGGAGGAGCCCCGGGACTCCAACGGCCTCTCCTCTCCTGCTGCTCGTTGCGCTCTCGGGCTCTTCGCCGTCCACCACTTCACTGGCCATCCCCGTCTCCCTCCCTGCGCTGCCGCCGGGCCGCCGCCGATTCCTCCCTGCGTCGCCGACGCCGTCCACCGCATCGATAGGTCCGTGGTTCTGCCCGCCCACGTGGGTCTGCCTCTCGCCAACCGCCATCCTTTACCCATGGTCTGCAGCACTTCCTCGCCGCCCCTCTTCCTCCTCACCGCGCTCGCCCTCTGTGCTCACCGCGCCATGCCGCCCGGCGCGGCATTGCCTCGCGCGGGATCCCCTCCTCGCCAAATCCACCGCCACCATCAAACAAATGCCGTCTCCCCTTCCCCCGTGCTGCTCATCCTTGTGTTCCCCACCTCCACCTCCCCAATCAACATTCGCGTCTGTGTCACCTTCGACTGGCTTATCCTGCGGCATCTGCCCCAACTCATCAGCTGTGCGATTGAGAGGAGCTGAGGTGCAGGCCATGGCTTGAATTGCCCATGAGGGAGATGGGTTGGGAGGAGCCCGTGCTGGATTTGTGGCTCGGGTAGGAGAAGAAGCTCAGGAGATGTCGTGCTTTGGTTGGAGGTGCAGCAAGAATCGATGGAGATCTAGAGATGAGGTCATGGCGGTGCTGTTGGAGCTTGGGGATTTTAGAGATGGATTTAGCGTGCTGCTGCTGATGCATGCTGCTATTGGAGGGAGAGAAGGTTAGCTGGGTTCATGATCAGCTCGTCCTGCTTGCCAGCAGGAAGAAGGGAGAACTACTGGTTGCTGCTGCAATCATGGTGGACAGAAGAACTGAGAAGAGGTGTGCTGATGATTATATTTGACCTGTTGCTTGCTAATTTGGAGGAAGAAAAGGAAAGAAACTGGTTGGCAGGTTGCTAGCTATCGAGGATTGCTTGCTCGGTGGAGGCAGAGGGAGAAAGAGAGGTGTGAAGGAAGAAAGATGCTACTATGTGTTTATTTGAGAGGAGTTGGCTTGCTATAAGAGGCGGGAACATTTGTAGCGTATTCTTCAGAACATATCACAAGTGCTAGCATATTGAAGATTTGGAGGGCCTGGAGGACTGTAACCTGCTCTGCGATGTGGTACTGCAGATGAGGTATCCAACTATCCATCGTTTGCTTTGAGTCTCCCTGTGTTTATGTGCCTTTAGATGACAGTAGCTTTAATCTTGCTCCTAATTTGATAGAACTGAGATTTTTTTTCTAACATAAATAGGCTAATTTCTTAGAGCCATTACTTCATCCCAGTTTACACTTATACATACTCGCCAGATTGAACCATAGTTAGACCTACAGGAAATACCTTTTTATGCTCTCATATTCTGAATATGGGAATTATGGACTACTTTATTTTGTGCATGTTAATTTCTCGATAATATTTCTTTAAGATTTGCAGTTAGGAGACTTTGGCCTTTTGCTCGTCAACTTTCTATAGCAATCAGTGATGATATATTAATATTGATTCTTGAGCCAATCTTCTTGTTACTGAGGCCACTTATTGTACTTGTGCCCATGCAATGTATCTAACATGGTAGATAACATGCAGGTTCCATGTTAGAGGCGGAAAAGTTAATTTTCAAACAAACATATAATCAGGACTACATGCAGTTTATTTTGTGAATTTTGGTTTCAGGGATACATGCAGTGGTATTTATTTCATATCAGCTTTAGGCTCTCCAATCCTTATTTATTTTATGAATTTTGGTTTCAAGCCTACAAAGCACTGGCATTTGTTTCAAATTTAACTTTTGGCTCCCAACTCTTAATCTGTAAATGGGTGGCTTTAGGTATCAAGAACTGCATTAACCATTGTATTTGTGAGGACTAATGCCCAATCATTTGCCTTCTAGATTTTAGGACACATCATTTTCCTTCTTTCCCTTGTACAATCAATACCAAATGTGGTTTATTTTGCTGTTATTGATTCCTTCCTGTCCATGCTATTCTGCCAAGAAAGTTAGGTTATTGGTTAATGGTGGTTCAATGCAAAATATTACGATTGTTCATATCTAGGTGTACTGTTGTCCAAGAAGGTTGCTTGAGTTACAATTTACAAATAGTGTGCACTGTTGGACTGAATTTTTTATGAAGTCTTAAGTTGTACAAACCATAGATGGATCAGGCCATGAATTTTATTACTGTACTGGTTGCTACACAAGTTATCAAAATTATTTAGCAACATATCAACTCTAGATTATATAGCAAGAAAATGCTATTCAACTTCATTATAAAAAACAATTTCATTCAAGCAAGGCTCTGTTGAACTCACTTGGCCCATCCTTTTATTTTCTTTGTCTATCTAGGTTCTAGAGAGGTTGGATGGAAGAAAAAATGTAGAATCTTTATCGTCTGGGTTCTCTGCCAGGTTTGGTTTACTATAAGCATGCATATTTAAAAATATTTTTCCTGGTTAATGTACGTTATGTGGGATGCTGGTGATTAGGGGGTGAGATTTGGGAGGTTTGTCGAGTAGTTTAATTTTAGTTTGGACACATACCTCTGTTCCTTGAAAAAAGTTTAATTTTAGTTTGGGAATTCTCCATTCTTGATTTCACTAACCTATCTTGGTTCTTCTGATCTTCTCCCACTATGATTATGAGATGTTGCGATCAAATAAGTGGAGGTTATTAAATTACATGAACTTATAGATATATTAGCAACTGTAATGGAACCTGTGCTTCTTTATCTAACTACCCTGTCATGCCCCTGTTTTATATAAGTTTTCTGGTTATTTGAAATTTCACCATAAATATCTGTGCTGTTTAAGTATACAATCATCAAGCATCAAGCCTCAAACCCAATGTCTTTTATACAACTCTGCAGTGAGAGTTGTGTCCAGAGAAACGGATGCTTTATTTAATTATTTCCATCCCCAACAGATGCAGGTCTTTTTTGTGTGCAGCTTGTTGGCAGATAAGGTACAACTCTGCCTATTTTAGTTGTTCCTTGAGAGCCATATGCGCAATACTTCTCCTACTTATGATTGCATAAATACTTTGATGTAGGTATGCATAATCACACCTGACATAGCTTGGAACATGGGAATGGATGATAACGGTGACAAAGACTGCCTGCCATTTTGCGTAAACCATGAATCCGTGATGGTTTCAACTTTGAAATATGTCTGGCCTTGCAGGCTCCAAATCTTTTGGAAGATTTGACTTGGAATCAGGGTATGGTCATTGAGTCTCGCTTGTTAATACCATGTTGTTTCTGCTGCTTTGTTTAGAGAAAACAAATATGATTAGTGTTTTATGACTATGCCAGCACTGTGTTTCTTACATTTTGTTTCATGGTACATTAGCATGTTGTACACCCAAATTGTAGGGGATGGGGTAGGGCTGGTGATTGGTGGCTCCATTGATATTTCTGATGAAGAAAATAGAGAAAGATTATGTGTTCATTGAGTTTGCTGTTTATGTGAAATCATGTGATGTGGTCATTAGCATGTTGTACATCCAAATTGTCGGTTGGAGTAATCATCTTTGTCGCAATCTGATATTGTTATGTTTTTGTCTATTACACATGCAATTGCACATGAATTTTAATTTTGTTTCATTCTGTGCTTGGTATCTAATGGTATGCCCAATGGCAATTTCATGTCATGTGATGCGATTCTACATTTGTTTTGCATGTAGGGATAATTTATTTTTCCCGTAGCAACGCACGCTCTCATGATGCAGCTGGTGGTGGAGCAAAACTGTTGCTAGACGCATGATTCTAGCAAGTGTGCGAAGGTGCTGGCTTTCTCTGCACACAATCTCTTTCGTTTCTATGCTTTGTTTTCAACCAGTTTTATTTTCTTAATGTAGCTCAAAATAGCATGTTGATAAGATCATATTGATTTTTGGGTAATATGTTTGTTAATTAGGATTTGCCTGAGACTAACTTATGAATTAATCATATGTCCTTGACTAAGTAACAACAACAGTACCTTTCTTGTAATGAAAAAAAAATCAGATCAATCTACATACAACCTTGAGGTTATAATGCATTCTTTGACATGGCAGGTTAATGCACAACATGGTTGTATCATTCATGGTGAATGCAGGAATATGATGGAGAAAAGGGGGCTGCTGGATTTGGCCCCCTATAATCCAACTCCTATGTCAAGGTTCATGGCGTTTGTGCCATCGGAGATAACTGAGGATAGGATAGCATAGCTATCTAGCTTCTGTTTTTGAATGTGATTATTCTTAATTACTGATTATGCAGGTTTCTTGCTGCTTACCTTCAAGATCCTTACTGGTGGCAGTATAATAGGTGATAGACATTAGGTTTAGCGGGGTTTGTTCTAAAACCATTTCTAGACATAAGCTTTTCTCCTATCGATCTTCTGACTGTCCTTTTTATATAACTTAATGGATGACTCTCCATGATGTTTGATTTGTGTTGCACCTGTAATACGAAGGAACATGAGATGTCATGTACGCTTGTTTAATAAAGTTGGATGTATTGCATTTATGTTAGTTGTCCACTAAGATTAGAATGGTATATATCTATCTATGATTTGTGTTGCCCGTAGCAACGTATGGATACGATCCTAGTTCTTTCAAAACCATCAAGATCTCGCAGCTGTTTATGACCGGAGCCTAGGGGAACAAAGGTCCGTGTGAGACACCTGAGTGCATCCCTCAAGACTTGTTTGGATAGTAGATTGAAGTGGAATGGGTGAGATTGTAGGAAAACTTAGTGTATTTTACACTCAATTCCCTTCGTTCCACTTCAATCATCTCCTATCAAACACGTCCGCAGGGATGGACCTCAGGCGGTCAGGACGAACACGAGCAGCATGGGCGCATGGCTACTGACCACTGCGCTACAAGCGCGTCCTCCTTCGACGCCGACTTGGCGTACACGAGAGCAGATACGTGTGCTTAAACTTCCTTCAACGTCAAAGGTGTCCGAAAATTCCTTGAAACCACTTGCCAGCGACGAGGGACAAGATGCCTGCTTCTTTCTTTGCACCTCCGCTCGATCTCTGATGATGGATGGATTATGCACTTATGCCCTGGATTGGCTGAATGATGCACTAGACCAAAAGAACCCGAATCGATCTACGGCTGAAGGTGAAGTTTGCACGGATTGAAGGTGGAGACAGCTCGAGGAGCACTGGATCCAACGGTTGCCGACCAAGAGCCGAAGGTTTCGCGCGAAGCGGTGCGTGTAGCCCCAGTGCCCGACGCGCGCGCATGGCGATACGCTAGCGCACGTCACCCTGCCTCTTCCACCACCTCACCCTCGCGCGCGTGTCGTCGTCCGGCGCTCTCCGCAAAGCCTACTACCTCATCGTCGAACACATCACATATCTCCATAGTTTCTATCTGGCTTCCTCCACCTACTACTTGCTCGAGGAGGAGCACGCGCGCGCGGAACGAAGATGGCCGAGCACCACCTCCCGCCGGATCCCACCGACTACCACCACAGAGGCGGGAGGAAGGGCGTCCACGCCGACGACCTCTCCCGCGGCCGCTGCTACAGCTACTACTACGGCTACGGCGGCGGCGGCGGAGGTGGCGGGCGCGCCCTCTGCTTCGCCTTGCTCGTGCTCCTCCTCGCGGTCGGCATCACCTGGCTGGTGCTCTACGTGGTGTACCGCCCGTCCCACCCCAACCTCGCCGTCACCTCCGCCGCCGTCCTCGCCCTCTACAACGCCACCGCCAACACGGCGGGTGGCGCCACCGCGCTGGCCGCGTCGTTCCAGTTCACGCTGGTGCTCCGCAACCCGAGCGCGCGGTCCGCGGCGCGGTACGACCGGCTGGCCGCCTACGCGGCGTACCGCGGGGAGCCCCTGACGCCCGCGACGCCGATGCCTCCGCTGGCGCAGGACGCCGGCACCGCCGTGGAGGTGGCGCCCGTGCTGGGCGGCGGCGTCGCGGCGCCGCCGGTGCCCGTGTCGCCCGACACCGCGGCGGCGCTGGCGGCGGACGTGGCGTACGGCGTGCTGGCGCTCCGCGTGGTGGTGCTGGGCCGCGTCCGGTTCGTGTCCGGGCCGTTCCACAGGGGGTGGCACTCGATGTACGCGCGCTGCGACCTGCTGCTCGGCGTGCGCAAGGCGGCAGGGAACAACGGCGCCGGTGGCGGGCCCCAGCAGGCGCCGCTGCTTGGCGACCCCGCCTGCAACGTCGACATGTGATGCGATGATGATGAGTTGGGTGGGTGACATGGATCACTAACGTAATTCTCGCGTGTCAGAGCAGGGCATACCAGGATAGGTAGTACATACATAAGATATGTGTGGGTTGTGAGTGTGTCTGCGTGCGTACATATGCAAACATTTAGGCGAGATTAGTCTTGATTGTGTGGGCATATGGTGTAGATACGCGCTAAACTTATAAATAAAGGAATTTTAACTTTATATTTTGTAATGCTTCACAGCGCTGGACTTTGGAACACTTGCCTGGCTCTGATTGACATGGGGAGCTTCGCGACAAGAACGCTGTCAAACTGTGGGGCACTTGCGGCTTGTTGCTACATGCTACGACGGTGACGGACTCTGCTAGATGTTTGCCAACAGGACTCCTACCTGGTGGAAGCTGGATAAGAGTAGCAACTTTAAGGTTTATTAGAACCAAAATAGGAAATTAACTCAACATTTTAACTTATTAGATTCAATATTTTTTAAAACTAAAATCAACATCTCAAAAGAGTAGATTCAACATTAGTAAAAGGTCAACACTTTGAAAAAATATCACGTTCAACATTTCATGCAACCTAGTTCAACATTTTGGAAAACTCGATTCAATATTTTTCTAAACCTAATTCAATATTTCAAAGCATCATTTTTTAACAGCTTCTTCATCGTCTGCAGTGGGAGTAACAGCTTCTTCATCGTCTGCAGTGGGAGCATAGGCGGCGTTGCACCCGCCCGAGCGCAGGTGCGGCGTGGTGGTGCGAGGAGCAGCACGCCGCACCGGCAGCTTTGGCACTTGTCGCAACGACGGGCGCCAACACAGGCGCGCGGGAGGCGCAGCGTCATCCTGGCCGTGGGCGCGAGGGAGGAGGAGCAGGCGTGTGCGGCGCCGCCGGTGCACCGAGGGCTGGTGCAGCCGCAAGAGGTGGTGGCGGAGCGGCGGCAAGGACTGCGCGAGGGCATGCGCAGGGGTGGTGGTGAGCTGGCAGCACCCGTACGTTGCTACGGGCAAAATCAAATTACCTCCATAAGCATCATTTTCATCATATGAAATATTTGACATGTCTTAATGAAAGCATTCATTTTGCCTTAACATAGAAGTACAAATTGTAGTTTGTATAAAGACTGGAGCTTACGAATGTCACATTTCAATTATCATTTACTACCAACACAACATTCACAGTAATACTTAACTTAGCAAATCACAGCTCTGTTGAAAAAAGTAACTTTGTAAGATAGCATAGTGTGTACATATACAAATTTCATCAATTATCAAACTTGCTAAAAGTTGAGGAAAATGTATACAGATAAACAAAAGTGTATATTCCTACAGTGAACAATATGAAATTTTGCAAACAATTGAAACATGAGTTTTGACATCTAATTTTATCTTAGCAGTTCACCTGAGCTGAATTACAATGCTCCATCCCCAGTGAATTGAGCATTCGAAGTTGGTACACGAAAACTTAAGTCTGTCAGCAAATCTTTCTGCAGTCAAATCAAGAGTTGAAATGAGTTATATCATTTATAATAATCAAATAAAGACCATTAGAACTGCGGCTGTTTTTATAATAATAAAAACTTCAGTTATCATCAATGCATTTGTGGATATTTGGCCAAGTCAGATACTTGAAAACTTTATCTGAAAATTATAGATCATTTACTGTTATACAGGATCCTTTTTTACTGGCAGTGGATCATTGACCATTTTAAGAGAGCCTTGTGACATGCCTACAAAGACATTGGAGTACTTAGAAATATCGAGAGAAACATTAGGAATCGGCATCCACTGCCCTCTCCCAGAAGAGATAACATGAACTCACCAGGGTTTGAGCTTTCTCCATGAGGAATAGATATGTGGTTAAGCTATCCAATTTCCACATTGCCGGCTTACATCCTAAGCTGCAGCTCTGATATATGTTTTCTGCAACAATAGTATACTATAGTTCCAAATGTCATGTGAGAATTTCCCATAAGCTGCAAACTATTGTTTATTCTTATTCATGACTAAATTAATCAACAATAAAGACAAAAGTAACTGCATTCAACTTGCTTTCTACTGCTCAAGCATACTTGTTCTGTAACTACATATTCACTTGACTTATGAGTAAAAGACTTTATCATCAAATAGCCATGTGACAGGAACATTTCAGGCTTTTAGCTAAATTGTTCTTTTTTAATCAAAGCTGACAAGTCTGTATACCTGATTCGAGGTTTAGCTGATGATATCAAAGCAATAGAGGAAGAACGCAATGGCAAAAAGAAACAAAATAAAGAAAGCAGTGGACTGCATTTTTTTATAAGAATCAAGCATCATCTTACCAAAGAGCAGGAAGCTAGACCATGTGGCAGTGATATTCAAACTCCATGTTCTTCAGCTCTGTTGCGACTGCAACTGGTCTACTTGCCATTGAAATTGTCAACTGCAGGTTCAACCACAAAATGGAACAAAAATCAGCCACAAAAACCATATGAGAAAAATGGAAAATTGGCAGGCAATCTACATTTCTGGCAGAACTATTTAGATTGTAACAAACATTTATATTGTAATAAATGAAGCATTCAATAAGATAATAATAATGTTAAAATAAGCACAAATATTAAAAGGAACACCATTTAAAGGAACTGCAGAATTGCAGACAGAGACACTCTATTTGAACTGCATATTCTAGATGATAGGCATTGGATGTGACCTCCCCTGAATCCACAAGATAAGTGCATTATTGTCAGCACCATGCAGAATATAATCTTAAATGCTGAGGGAATTAATCCGGCTTCTCAGTATAGCATAACCAGAAAAAAGCAACGTTCCCATTAACAATTACCTATATCATGACACTTTTTTTATTGGTTAACAATTAGCTATATCCTACTAGCAATCCCAATGTCATATGTGGATTTAATTAGAGGCTGTACCCACAAAGGGAACATGTATTCTGTAGGTCCAAGGCAGCATCCAATTGTACTCTGATTCTAGACGATGCAAATTAATAGCAGTGTAGATGCACTAAACTTATTACTTCATGACCCCCAAAACAACAGCATTAATAACCAAAGAAAAGAAGTGCCCGCAGATGTTGGAATATTGAGTCCCACCCATGGTTATTAAGGCGGTAAGGCGAGGCGCGGCAACACACGCCCTTCCAGACGCCTAGGCGACTAAGGCGCGCGGCGAAGCCATGCCATACACATACCCCCAACCTTCAATGGGGCAGCACAAACATACCTGATGCTAATTTATCAATCTCAAATTCACACAAAGCTGCCTTGCTATATAAACAGCAGAGCAAAGCAGAGCAGCCCGTGAGGCTGTGACAGTACTGTTCGTGTCCTACCACAAACAAAGACGCAGCATAGCAGATCAGCTATCAAACAATATATTTTCTACCTTGATTGGTGTTATTTGGCAGATCCCGAAACGGAGCTCTAGCACTGTTTCTTTCAACCGGATCCATCTATTTTCAACTGCAAATCCATCGCAATGTATTACATGAGCTTAAGCATGTAAGTAGAAATCTGAGGCCAATCAAGATGTAGTAAAAAAATGCATGGCTTCCCCAGGAGTTTCTTTTTCAACCAAGGTAGCTATATTAGAACCATATACAGACAAATACTTAGAACTCCAACACAGGCAAAATTCTATATGTGCTGTCTTGTAGACTTTATATCAAAAATGCAAGATAAAAAAAATGCTAAGTTGTGATGACACAGGACAAGACTGTCATTAAAAGTTGGCAGGGAAGTATTGTTGGTGTTGGTGATGTTGTTGTTGTAAACGTTGAATGGAGTAAATATGTCAGTTAATTCTTTGTGTGCAAATTTATGTTGAAATGCTAAATTCATTTTCTGTGACATGAATATTAACTCACGTCATAATAATATATTGAAAGCTACCAGTACACTGAGACTTTAAGCTTTCATAAGCAACTAACCAAGTAAACAAGTCTGGCAACAAGAGCTTAAATCCAGTAATATTTAATAAGGTTATGTTTTAGCCGAAAGCTCCCTGTACGGTGCCACTCAAGTCTCAAGGAACTAAAATGGCGAGTAAGGTTCCAAATCTTAATGTTAGTAGTCACTAACCAGGAAGCCTCCCCTCTGGTGGGCATTGTTCAGGGGCAGTAATGTCAATCCTTCCATAGATCATGGGAATTTTGGGGCCACCAGCTTCCTGAAATGAAAGAAATCAAAACATCCAGTCATTATTAACAAGAAGCATTTTCCAACAATCATCTCACTTAAAGCTGAAGTACAATAACAGACCTCAATGGCTGTGGCGCTCGCAAGCTGAAAGAGATCTGCATATGTGACACCTGAAAACTTGTCCTTGATCGGTTGGATCAGCTTAGAAGCATTCACAAGACCTGTCGCAGAACGAAATATAAGAATGGCAATTCATCATGAAGCTACAGATGATTAATGGAGGAGAAGCACTACCAGCATTAGCCCCGTGCTTTAACTCAATTTCAAATCTCAAGCTACCATTAGCTCCACCGCACTTGGGCACTCAGCAATGTTCTTGTCATAGGTACCAGCATCATGCCAACCCAATCGAACCTGAACCAAACGATAAAACATCACAAAAGCCATACTCGTATCTAGGCAACTCAAAGGCTGAATCATCTAATGCTGAATCGAGAAGATGCAAAAAATAGTGCACACAAAGCACAAAGATCAAAATTGATCTAGCATAAACAGACCAGTACATCTGCCAACTAAATCGCACGAGTCCGTTCCTTACCCAAAACAAAAGGACGCAGTATTGGTTCATCAATTGCACGAAACGTGAGAAAAAAAAAACTTAACTTTTGTACAGATGCAGATTTCCATCAAGCCGAACACAATCACTTGTCTGCTCAACCCAAAAAAAAACAGCGACCGGAGGGGGAGATGCCCCCTACCGTGGAGCCTAGGAATTCTTGTCTGCTCAACCCATATGGAGCCTAGGAATTTGCAGGAGGAGAAATACCGTACCAGAATGGGATGGCAGGAAGTGGTCTTGAGCAGCTGCTTGACGTCCTCCCGCGCGCCCCTCAGCTCGGCCGCCGCATCCCCTGCCGCCGAGCTCAACGGACGCCGCCCGAGCTCCTGCGCGACCGGGGGTAACAATCTTGCTAATCGAGAACTTGAAATAGAGCTTAAGAGGTAACAATAAGCCAATAAGCACAGCATAATTACCCAGTACCCCCAAGCAACTTCTACAGCCTCCACACGCCTGGCCTCGCGTCGCCCCTCCCCAAGCCAAGAGCTGGCCGGGCCTCAGTCTCCCTTTGTCTCCCTTTCTTTTCTTTCTTCCTGCATCTTCTTCCTGTGAACACAGACCGAAACGAGCTCGACCCAGACAACTTCGCCGGTCAAATCCAAGCACCTCCGACCGTCCCCTTCAAATCGCTGCCATCCACGCCTTCCTCATCTCCCAAGCTCCACCCTCCACTACTCGTAGGCGTCGGGCATGGCCCCTTCGCCCGGGGATTGAGGTTCCCCGACCCGCCATTGCCCCTTCGCAGGGAGAGGAGCAGGGCGCGCGAGGCGGAGGGACGGCTCGGAGGGCGGCGGCGCCGGGCGTGCGAGGAGAGGAGGAGAGCGGCGGCGGCGCAGGGAGAGGAGCAGGGCGCGCGAGGGGACGGTTCGTGGGCAATCGGACGGAGCGGAGCGCGGAAGGAGGCGGCGCAGGTTGCGCGAGGCGGAGGGACGGGCGAGCGAGGATAGTGCGCGGGATCGGACGGAAGGTAGCGTACGTTTGAAGTGTTTCATGTTTGAGAAAAATATTAGGCCTGGTTTGATTACTCTATCTTATTTTTAACACCCGTTACATTAAATGTTTAGATATTAATTAGGAGTATTAAACGTAGACTATTTATAAAAATCCATTACATAAGTGGAGGCTAAACGGTGAGACGAATCTTTTAAGCCTAATTAGTCCATGATTTAACAATGCGTTGCTACAGTAAACAATTGCTAATGATGGATTAATTAGGCTTAATAGATTTATCTCATCGTTTAGCCTCCATCTGTGTAATGGGTTTTGTAAATAGTCTACGTTTAATACTCCTAACTAATATCTAAACATTCAAATGACACGTGCTAAAAATAAGCAAAGGGAACCAGACACCCCTAGTGTTTCATGTGGATGTTGTAAAGTAGATTTAGATGTTGCATATGTTTCACACACATATTGTAATGTTTTATTTGGATGTTACATTTTCAACGAGAGATTTGAATGTTCCATGCATGTTGCAGCGAATTTTTTCCTCATCATCAACAAACGGCTAATAAAGTTTTTTCAACATGTTTTTTGATGTTGCAAATAGTGATTTTCTATGTTACAAATGTTTAGTTTCTATATTACAAATGTTATTTTTTGATATTACGATGGACCAACGGAACGTCCAAGAAGTTTTCTTATCCGATGTCCGAGCGCCAGTAACATCGGAAAAACTATACCGATGTGAGCGCACGAATGTGATCTCATCTCGTTCCAACATTTACGCGCCATATTGTAGCACGGGCGGGCGAGCGATCTGCCTGGCTGCACGACCAAGCCGACGGGTGACATGACATGGGCAGATGGCCCTGCCCCAGTGCCTCCGTGGCCCCGTGTGACCGACAATGTCCGCCCACCGACTGATCGGCGCCAAGCTGCACCGCGTGCGCCGCCGTGCCACGGCGAGCTATTATAACCGTGTCACGGCGACCGCCCGGTCCTCCAATGACCCGAATATTCGGCGGCCAGGAGCAAGGCGACCCGTGTGCCTTCCGGTTCCGGGTGCCGTGAGCCCCGTGACACCACCCCTGCTGGCGTCACGGCTGCGACGTCACCCGCGACGAGGACCGGCGCCTTTCCCACCCGTCGAGGCCCGGGAGGCCAGCAACCAGTGCGCACGTCGGGACTTGGACGGATTCTCGTGGTGCTCTGCCCACTCTACCCCCGACCCGTGGAGCGACCGTCGCGTGGGCAGTGCTGGCGGAAGGGCAGTTTCGTCAGGCCCGGTTAAAAAAGGGGAAGACCTCAGTACCTGACAGCAGAGACCGCACAGTGCAGGCAGGCAGGCAGCCTCGGATATTTGGTAAACAAAGGCGACCGACCCCTGGCGTCCTACTCAACGGGAGAAAGTAAACGCATTTCTCTGCCGGCGTACTGCTGTTCTTGGAAGACCGGTGTGCCAGTCTTGGTTTAAAGTAGACGCTCAATGGCTCAATGTGTATATTTTGACTAAGCCCATGTCAACTTAAAAAGATTTTAAAAACCGTACTGTGAAGAAGTACATTATTAGGACCAACCTGACCTCGTTTCTACTCACCGATTTACATTGGATCGTGGTTCGCGAGGTTGTAAAGGATCAAAATCATATGCCCTTGGAATTCAAATTCCTAGGCTGTATGTCATGTGTGTGCTCATATTTTGTCGGTATTACATCCTAGTTATGAATAGGAGTATTTGTGTCTATACTCCTACTTTGAAGTGTAATAGTGATTTTGCCCTCATTTTCTCAACTTTTTAATTTTGCCTTCAAAGTTAATGCGATTTTGCCCCTAGTTAATGGTTAAAATTAGGGCAAATACGCAAAGACCAAGAGCAAAATCGCATTGACTTATGAATAGGTGAGGGCAAAATCATAAGGAGGTAAAAACATAATTACACTTCAAAGTACGAATATTATGCATACATAGTTGAGTTTAGATAGCTCGCTCGATCGTCTTGTTTAGTTTTTTGCTAAAATGTGCTCCTTGCTTTTAGTGTAAGGTGCTTTCTATTTTTTTAAGGATAATTCAAGCTTTATATCTTTATCAACCATTAGTCATATTGTTGTCATGTTTAGCATATTCAAATTTCTTTAAAGAATTTGTAGATTAACAATACCTGTAACAGAAATTAATAATTGAATTGAAATATACTTTTAAAGAGCTTATCTTACCAAAAGTACTATATATGCCTTATTTGATTGGACCAAGTCTTTTCAGACTTCTGAGCGTGACGCAGGTGTGTGAGAGTCCGATATATCCACACTTCATATAAAAATAATTCAAAACGTACTCGTAGGCATTTTTAAATCTGCAACAAAAACAAAAGACTACAAAAAAGTCTGAATGGTCAAGTTGTGACTTGTGAGTATGAGACACGTTTAATTAATCAGCTTTTAGTAACGAAAAACTTCAACCTCGGAATGGCCCTCTATTTAAGAGCACCCTGCCTACGGCGTCCTTCTCCACTGCCTTTCCTTCCACTTCCCTCCCCCTCGGTCTCTCTCACGCATCAATTCTCGACCCAAATATCTAAGCGCGATGGATGCAACGCCACTCAGCAGCAAGAAGGTCCCGCCGGCCGCCGACGCCGACGCGCTCCCGTCGGCCGCGCAGCAGGCGGTGGAACCGTCCTCGCCCAGCGACGCGGCGGCCACCGTGAAGACGAGCGCCGGCGTCCGCGGTGGCGACGACGACGACGCGCAGGTGGAGAGGTTCTACGCGCTCCTGGACAACATCCGGGCCATGAGGGGCATGCTCGGCACCGGCGCCACGGCCACGGCGTCGGGGAGGAAGCGGGCGCGGGAGGCCGAGCCGCCGTGGCGGCCGGCGTTCAGGATGGAGGACTTCGAGCTCGAGGAGGTCCAGTCTGACGCCCCGTGCTGCGACCTGAAGGTGGCGAAGAGGGAGAGCAGCTGCTGTGCGGGGTGGCCGCCGGCGGTGCGGAGGGAGACGACGGACGGCGGCGCCGAGGAGCAGGAGAACGGCGAGGTCGTGGAGGCAAAAGGTCGCCGCCGGCCGCAGCACAAGGCGCGCCGCGCGGGTGTGTTGGTAGTTGACGGTCCAGGCAGTAGATAGTTCAGCTGCGGGGTCCGACTGCACGGATTTCTTGTTTATGATGATGATGTTAATTGTGTTTTAGGGAACATGTATCATGTGTTGTCATTAAACTCTGCCATGTATAATTATATATAAGATTTTAGTGTCACGTACGGACACATTAGCAGCCTTGTCCTGTTTATCTGCAGTAAGTAAGTGCGGCTGCCGTTGTTCTTTCGTGCATCACTCAAGAAAAACATTATAAACATCGCAATAAAAAAAAGAAAGATGGAAAAGGAGTAATTCCCCAACAGCAAACATGGTCGTCATTTTCAAAAGAAAAAACATGGGATTTTGAAGCCAGCTCACTCGCAATACTATTTTTATGATAATTGCAAATATACCTAACTCGTCTGCCAATCCCATGATCTCCACCGCACAACCTTTCATATGTCTAAGGGTGGTAAAAGAGTCTAACAATTTTAAGGATTGGGCTTAATAAAAATCATGCTAAAATACTATTTACTTTTGAACTAATATTATTTAGGCCTACGGTGGATTGTAAAGTAGGTATAAGGGCTACGATCCATTACCATCTTACATATGCCTCGTTTTCCTTTTGCAACCTCCCGGCGGCGAGGAGGAAGGGAAATGTCCTTCAAAATCTACTAGCTAGTAACATGGTAATTGAAAGTATAATTTTGGTGACATCTTAGGTAGCATGTTTTTTGAATTTATTTTACATGATGCCATTAGGAGATGATCCTAAGACCCTTTTGTGTCCTCTAGCCAATTTTGTGATACCATGGTTTCCTTTAATGGATTATATGACACACCTCACTGTCCTCACATGGTATATGTTTTGTTCAACTTTTCATAGTCGGGGACTAATAGTTGCATCATTTTTTTGGACTTGCCTCATGAGTTAATGGGTGTTGGCCCGATAACAGTTGACCGCCGGCCATTTGAGCTTTTGGTTTTGGTTTGAATCAAAGACGATGAGCTAGCATAGTGGGTTCAGGATGCTTACTTTTCTGCTTTCCATGGGTTATTAGTGGCTCCAGTACTTATGTTATGGGGGTTCCGTTTTTTTTACGTCAAGCTTCGATACAGCGTGTCGATGGTCCGCCCAACTGGCTGGAGACAGAAACCAGCGATGCCAAAGGATAAACACATATCACATATGGGAGCGATGCCAACGGATAAGCACTTATGGGCTTTAATTTAATTTGGGTTGATGTTTTTTAAGTCGCTTTTGCCATTTTTCACCAGATACACAGGCCAGTCTACTAGTGGAAAAGAAACTTGTAATAAAACATGGCATCTTTTTAGTTTTAAAATTCCTACCAACACTACTCCTAAGTCCCAAGTCCCTAGCAGAAGGAAAATATATTGGGAAATGGTGTGTGAGTGTCAGTCCTTTGCTGAGCCATTGATTATGAAGTGTTACTTGACGGGAGCACTGGGGACATTGTAAGCAGGCAGGACCAGTGCTACAACCCAATCACCAATCCCAGCTCCGCCCCCTGAATATTACCTTCGTTCTAGCGCGTCAGAACTCACGGAATGCAGGAATCGACAATTGAACGTGAACTTACATCACACATAACTTTGCTCTAGCCCTGATTCTTTTGCTGCTCTTGGTAGTGAAAAAAGACCATTGCTGCTCTTGGTCCGGCGCGTTCACACATACGTTTCCATCAAGAGGGGACCCCGATCGGTCGATTTTCATCAGAGAGACTTGAGCACAACATGGCCTAATAATAGGTCACCGGCCGAAACGGAGGGAAACCGAGCCGAATCCCAGCCCCATGCCGGCCCATATATGGATTGGTGCCGTGGAGTCATGGACCACCAGTGTTTTGCCGCGTCGCACCGTCCCTGGTATCGCCCGTGCGACCGTGACACATGCACAGGACACCACGAGTGCAGCGTGCTACGCGAGAGAAAGCTGCAACGGGCCGCTCCGGCGCGGACCACCAGCCACCGGCCACCGGTCACCTTGTCGCCTCACGGGCGTGGCACGCCGGGGAGGACGCCGCCGTACGGCCACTTGGTCCGCCGGCTGCCTGTGGCTCAACGACGACGGCGACCCGCGGCCGGGCGCACGGCGGGTGACCCGTGGACGCGTGGCCACCGGTCCGCCGCGCGCGTGCGCCGTGACGCCACCGCGCTGACGCCATCGCAGCGGAGGTTGTTCTCTACTGCTCCGTTTCGTCGTCTCGTCCCCGTCCGCGCGACGTCGCCGTCGCCTGACGTAAGCGCAAGAAGACCGCCGCTGTTAATTTATTGGAGGGGTGACCGTCGCTTCCTTGCTGTGCCCATCAGGCCATCACCGACCCGCTGCGCGGCGACCATAGGGACCGGCAGGATGACGCACACACCGTTGCGTCGGCCGCGTGATTTTGAGGGCGGTTATTATTACTTGACACAGCAATCAAATTCGTCCTCTTTCACTCACATTCAGTGAGGAGGAGAAAAAGCGGTGAAAACAAAAGGAGGAAAGTTCATAGTCTCCTCCTCGAGAAAACTCTTTTCATGCTTCCGAAAAGCAGAGAATATCTCTCTTCTGAAAGAAAATTCTCCTTGAGCAGTATCCGCCACTATTACCGCTGGTGTTGTTATCAGTCTCTCTCTCTCATGTTACCATTTGTTTGCAAAAAGTGACATTGAGCTCTCCCTTTATATGCACGTAGATATATATTATTGTTGGCGCTAGAAATCGGTCAACCGAATCCCAGCGACCGACACACGACCCGGGAGAATCTGCTTAGCTCCTGTTCGGGTGAATGCCCTGGTACGGTTCGTGCGGCGTGCCAGCCAATCTGACCTGTTGATTGGCAAGGAAGATTACGTATCAGGTCCAGAAATCACGATCGGCTAAGTTTCCGATCTCGAGAGAGTTTATCAGCGAATCGGCCGATTTACTGTAACAAAGAAATCGGCTATTAGGCAGCCTGATCTCTGTAGCCTTATAGACAGGGAATTACTAAAGTAACCGATACAAAGCTATGATAACAACACTAGGAACAGATCTAATCGGCAAGAGATGAATTTAACAACAGAAAGTAAAGAAAAGCCGACACTACCGATTCCTAGCTGGATAACTGGTGATAAAGACTAGAAAAACAGGTAAAACCTATGAATCTAGCAAATATCGATAACTAATGAATAAATCTAAACGAAACAACAGCGATACGCCCGAAGTTAAAGCTTAGATATTACTCGATAATCGGAACTTACAGAATCGGCCGGAGATCAAGATGATGCAGCCCTGCCAAGCCGCACGAACTCGTGAGAAGAGAAAAGTAATGGTGAAATCGCCTGCTTGAAAGTAAGTACGAAGAAAAAGTAGCTTGTTGTATTGATTGGATGATGATTACAGATTTACAAAGGTAGCTATTTATAGCCCCATACAGATATCTTCTTAACCGACTAGAATTCTATCCCTAATTCAAACAGAAAACGAATATCTACAAGCACGATTCGTGCTAGGTTAGTTACTCCACGCTTCGTGGGCTGATTCCCAGCTCACCCTTCTATCCCAAGCCCATACAGGCCCAATTAACCCATCCTCCTAATCGGCCGATTCCTCATCGGCAAAAGGCTACCGATTGGGACTCTGGTATATTCGACCCGAAACGAGACAGAAGTCACCGGCCGATCTCACACTGTAGCACCACTTGGCCGATTCCCAACTGTGCTCCTCCGATTCCCTCTCTTCTTGGCGCCGATTCTACTAGTGACGAAATCTGGCGTCAACACATGCCCCCAGTTTCGGAGTAAAACATAGTCTTTTACTTCGAAATTCTTTATAACCCCCTCTCCGAAACGGCCGCAACGAAAATATCCCTCCGTTTCGCGGTCTTCCAGCGGATCATTGCAATTTTTCGAAACGGGCGCCCACGACAGCCACTACTCCCGAAAAACTCGAAGCGCCGGCGCGGTGAAAATTCCACTTTTACCCCCCTTCAGGCATCCTTTAAATAGCGCTTCATCCGCACCTCATCTTCAAGCTCACGTCTCCTTTTCCAGCGCGCGCGCCTTCTTCCTCCTTCAGCATCTTTCCCTTGCCGCCGAAGCTTCCTAGCTCCACCTCCTGTTACTCTTCCCTCTTCTCTTTCAATGGTGGCTCCTTCCGGCAGCTCTCTCGCACGCGACGCCCCAGAGGAAGCACCTCCGGTGGTGGTGGCGACAACCGTCACTCCATCCACAGATGAAGGAGCTTCATCGGAGATCCCAATGGCGATCCCCATCGTGGCCCCGTCGTCCACATCCGCACCGGCGACCACGCCGATCACTCAGAACTTCATCCCAGAGGTAAATTCCGAATCCTTCTCCTATCGGCAATATATTCACCTTAGATCTGTTTCTTACTTTTCTACACTCCCTTCTTTTTTTTAGGCAGTTAGGCATCGAATTACCATTCACCTTACGGGAAATCCCGGCCTTGTTTGTCTCGGTCCCATGGGGAACCCAGATCCAATAGATCTCATAAATTTGGAAACCGACCGGATACCCTTCAAACTGTCTGATATGAACTTAGATCACTGGCTGGGCACTTTTAGATCCTGGCCGAATGAAACCCCAGGTTGGAGGAAGTGGTACCAATGGGTGGCCGTATCAAAAAGCGTCTTATGGGAAGAGCTCAAAATCGGCCAGTGCATCAACCTTTCCTTATCCCAGATGGAGAAAAATGAGCCGTTAGAGATGGCGGCTTCTTATTTTTGGTTTGATGCACTTAATGCCTTCTTATTTGGACACGGTCCTATGACCCCAACACTGGCCGATGTGGTCCTCTTGACCGGCCTTGACATATCTTCCCCGGACACACCCTTCCACCTTTTAGCCGTAACGTCATATCGGCTGGACACAAGGGGAATCGGCGGGTGGAAGGGCTTCATTAGAAGTAACAAGAGGACCGGGACTGTTGAGAATAGGGAGCACACAGCTTTCCTGATGATGTGGCTAGAAAAACACTTCTTTTGCGGAAGAGCCGCCGGCCCGACAACCAATACCCAGGCCTTAGCTGAAGCACTGTCCAGGGGAAACCATGTCCCTCTTGGGAAACATCTGTTAGGAGCCGTATACCACATGCTACATCAAATCGGCATAAGACTATCCAAAGGAGAACCGATCGGCAATCAAGGCGGGCCCTGGTGGTTCATCAACTTGTGGCTGAACCTTTATATGAGCAGAATTACTCAGCAGCTGGTGGATCGCATGACGTTCCCCAACATCGAATCGGCAGAAGACCCTACCGAACGTCGCCGATGTATGTCCTTTGGTGAAGCGGCATCGGCTTTTCCAGGTTGCATGTATTCTGCTACAAAGGTAGCCGAGTACTTCCGATGCTTCTATAATGGCTTCAGTGAAGATGCAACCATTTGGTTCCCGTATCAGCGAGACGACCCGGTCTTTGAACTCCCCACTTGCTTTGATTCGGCTTCTGGCCGATTTGATGAAGAGCTCTATGACGAGTTGATCAAGCCAGGGCTCCTGCCAGCCAATTTCTTCTCGGGGAAGGATGCCCCTACGTACGAATTCTACAACCCTTCTGCTGCAGCACGTCAATTCGGCATGGGTCAACTGCCGATTCAAGTATACTTTGCTGGCCGAATCAAGTTTAGGGATGAGCTCACGTCTGGTCTGGATTACAGTCGGTTACGAGACCGAATCCCAGACTCCAGTACAATTGACCTGAACGACTGGCTAGTAGCTCCCTTTGCTGTTCAGCCGTTCAAACTCTGGTGGGCCGATTGGAAGCAATTTCTTTTCTGCAACTCGGCATCGGCATACTGCAACCTTCTGGACCCAGCCAACATCGACCCGAACGCCGAGGTATTTCACTTAGCCATTCTTATTCCTCTCAACATGACTAAGCACTAATGATTTTATTATCTTTCAGGCCGAGAATCGAACTCCTCCGACACACAGCCGCAGCGGACGGCTAATAGAAAGTCACCCATACACAACTTATCCTCTTATCGGCTATGACACTCCGTCTGTTGACGTGATTGCTGGTCGATCAAAACAAGTCCATAAGAGGACTACCAAGAAAACCAGTCGCCGAGTCCGAGCTCGTGTAGAATCGGCAGATCCCCCTGTGCTCGTATCGGCAGAGACCCTGGCCGCGTCACCTTCTCAGGTCACCCAAGATGCCAATACGCAAGCCGTTGCGCAAGCTGGAGCAGCCGTCGCATCGTTGTTGTTGGAGGCCATACAGGTAAACCTGAATTTTACTGCTTCCGATTGTTATTCTGATATTAACCCTTCTTTTCCTTAGACTGCACAGAGCACCCCTATGGAAATACAACAATCGGCAGCAACTCAGCCAGCCATCGGCGCGCCCCCGCTTCGATCCGTTGAGGTATAGTACTACTTTACCGATTTCCTTTGGTACTTGCATAATGTACTTATTCAATCCTCTGACACAGGCCATCGGCACACCAAGCGCTCCTCGACCACCGACCTCTTCTCAGGGAGCTGGTCCAAGCACCGCGCCGATTATTGTGGAATCTTCTTCATCCGATGAACCTATGGCGCAGGCTCCTGAGCAAGGCGTGACGGCTTCACAAGTGCAGCATGAGGAAATTCGCTTCAAAATGGTAAGTTTTGTTTCGGCTTCTATCCAACCGATTTGCTTTTACTTCCAGCCGATTTATTTCTTTTCTTTATTATCTCCAGGAATAGGACACCCCCGACAACAGCCTCTTTTCTTTTACGGTCGCCCTTTCGACGACGAAGAGGTTGCCTCTCGCCAAGTTGCCTTGAGCTCTGTCCCTGATGACGTCCGAGCCAAACTTTCCAGCATCCGATCCCTACTTCAAGGGAACATCGGCCGACTAGTAGAGGACGCTTCGCCGATTCGGCAGCTCTTCAATGACGTCAGCGGACGAGTACCAGAAGAGGCGGAGGAGGCCCTGGCGCCGGCGGCCTTTATCGAGTCCATGAGGATCCCAGTCTTCAGAGCCCTTCGTCATATGGCCGATCGCGCCAAGCTGGCCAAGACTCGCGAAGAGGAAGACGCTTTCAAGCGTCAGGCTCAAGAGGCGCATCAGCGTATCCATGTCCTAGAAGATTCCCGCCCGGCGATCATCGGTGAGATAGACCGTCTCAAGCGTCGGAGGACGGAGCTTGCCAAGGAGATGGAGCAAGTGACTAAGGCAATCAGTGCCGAAGAGAAAAAGCTCCAAGAGCTACCTTCTGTCATTGCCGATTTGACACGGGAGAGGCAGCGCTTTGCTCACGAGGCCCTAAAGCTCCATCGCAGTACATCAGAGATCCCTGGATCGGCAGATGAAGACCAACGGGTTCTTGACTCTGCCGATCAGATCCGGCGTTGGGCTATCACGGCTATCGATACCCTTCTGGGTAATCTGTAAAACACTGACCATTTTGTACGAACATTTACTATCTTCTTTGACCGTCTCTCGCGACGCCCTTTCTATTTATTGCCTTTCTTATTACCGATGGGACGTGGCCTTACCAAATTTCCATGCATCTTTTTCCATAAATACCGACCTCGGCGCTTACTCCCGATAGTACCAATTTGGCTTTCGGTTTACTTTCTTCTTCCTCTTATCGGTGCGACTCTCTGTCATGGCTTCGTCGGCTTCTTCTTCTTCTGTTAACCAGGTGAAGTCTTGACCTCTACCTTCCCTTCTTTTTAGATCCTAGGAAGAGAATGTCCCTTCTCATTCCTTCTTTGTTTCAGCCTCAACATCTTAGCCCCGAGCTCGTGCGCGCCATCGAGCGCATTCACTCCGAGGAGCCGTTGACGTCGGAGGACAAGGCGCTGATCATGGCTCACCGAGAGGAACTCCGGGACCACATTACTGCGGAGGCTCATGTGGTCTTGGATTTCGTGGTGAGTGAAAGTAATCGTCGATCTCCAACTGCCTGGAGCCATCATTGTGACGACCTTGAAGACGACGTCGCCATGGCAGCCCGTACGATCTTGGACTTCGTGGAGAGGAACGGCAGCCGGCGACCTCCCACCGACAGGAGCCATCCGCTTCCTCGGCAAGTCGTTCTCGAAGACGCGGCGGTAGGGACTTCGCGCCCTCCCATGGATCGGAGTCATTTTCTTCCTCGTCAAGTTGAAGCGGAGACCTCAATGAAGGCAATAGAAGAAGAATACCTCCGCGTCATGAGCGAGTTGGAGCGGAACGGGAAGGCGCCCAAGAAGAAGAATAATTAGTTTTTTGTATTTTTTGTTCTAAGGGCGACTAATGTTTTGTCGGCCATGTAACCCTTCGCCCGTTCCGAATGAATGCAATCGGCCGATCCGGTCGACTATGTGTTTGAACCGATTTGCATCGGTTATGCGTTTGAACCGATTTGTATCGGCTATGTGTGGTCGTGTCATGGTTAACTTCCTACGCCCCGACCCATATACTGGGGTAGTATCTTTTTAAGTACCTTCCGTTCAGAGCTCTAGTGAATTCCTCTCCTTCTATTGTTTCCAAAATGTAAGCATTTCCTGGAGCGCATCTGCCGATTTTATACGGCCCTTCCCAGGTAGGGGACCACTTTCCGAATTTAGGATCTTTCGACCCAATCGGCAATACTAACTTCCATACCAAGTCCCCGGGGAAGAATTGTTTGACTTTGACCTTCTTATCATACCACCTGGCTACTTTCTTTTTATTTTCCTCAATGCTTATCAGAGCCCTCAATCGTTGGCCAGCCAAATCGTCAAGTTCCCTTTTCATAAGCGATGAGTAGTCACCGGCTGATAACTGGTCTTGGAGCAAAATACGCCTCGATCCTGCTCTTGATTCCCACGGTAGTACTGCATCGTGACCGTACACCAATCGGTAAGGAGATAACTTGATAGCTCCATGACAAGCCATCCGGTACGCCCATAAGGCCTCTGTCAAACATAGATGCCACTTCTTCGGTTGTTCCTCGACTTTTCTTTTGATCAATTTGATTATCCCTTTATTGGAGGATTCTGCCTGACCGTTGGCTTGGGCGTAATACGGAGAAGAATTCAACAATTTGATTCCCATATCGGTCGTAAATTCCTCAAATTCCCCTGATGTGAACATTGTTCCTTGATCGGTTGTTATAGTCTGAGGGATGCCGAATCGGTAGATGATGTGGTCCCTTACGAAGTCGGCCATGATAGCCGATGTCACGGTTCTCAACGGGATAGCCTCTACCCATTTGGTAAAGTAATCAGTAGCCACCAGAATAAATTTGTGCCCTTTGCTTGATGGTGGGTAAATTTGGCCGATAAGGTCTATTCCCCATCCCCTGAACGGCCATGGCTTAATGATGGGATTCATGGCCGATGCGGGTGCATGCTGGACATTTCCAAACTTTTGACACACCTGACAGCCCTTATAATATTTGAAACAATCTTCGAGGATCGTTGGCCAGTAGTACCCATTATTCCTGATCATCCACTTCATCTTATGTGCCGATTGGTGTGCTCCACATACCCCTTCATGGATTTCTCCCATTAGCGTCTTGGCCTCCTCTGTCCCAAGGCATTTGAGAAGAACTCCGTCGATCGTTCGGTAGAATAGGTCATCTTCGAGCAGTACGTATTTGGTGGCATGAAAACGTACTCGTCGCTCCACCTTTTTCGACGGATCCTTCAGGTAGTCGGCAATTTCTTTACGCCAGTCATCGGCCGTGAGTTCTAGAGCCATAGTGCCTAGAATTGGCCGATACCCAGATGCATGCTGGGCGAGTTTGTTGGCGTCTTCGTTGCGGTCTCTTGGGATGTGCTCGATTACTGCCGATCGGAATTCTTTCAAGAGCTGTAAGCAATCTTCGTAATAAATTCTTAATACGTCATCTTTGCATTCAGACCTTCCGGTCAGTTGATCCACAATAAGCATAGAGTCTCCGAAGACTTCAACGGAATCGGCCTTGACTTCCCTTAATAGTTGTAGGCCTTTCAATACAGCTCGGTACTCCGCTTGATTGTTAGTAGCGGCGGTTTCTATCGGCAGAGAAAAATCAAAGCTTGCCCCCCGAGGCGATATGAGAACGATGCCGATTCCTGATCCGACCCCACATGATGACCCATCGAAAAATAAGGTCCAAGGTACCGGCTCTACAAAGGCAATCTCCGGTCCGCAGTGCTGGGCGACGAAATCGGCCATGACTTGACCCTTGACGGCTTTTGCCGATTCATACCGCAGGTCAAACTCTGATAAGGCTAAGATCCATTTGTCGATTCGACCTTTCAATATCGGCAGTGATAGCATGTATTTTACTACGTCGTCTTTGCATACGACTACACATTCTGCCGACAGTAGATAGTGCCTGAGTTTGGTGCATGAGAAGTAAAGACATAAGCACAAACGCTCCACCGGAGGATATCTTGTTTCACCATCCAAAAGTCTTCTACTGACATAATAAATTACCCGCTCCTTGCCTTCAAACTCCTGGACTAAAGCCGATCCAATAGCTTTTTCATCGGCTGATAAGTATAGTTTAAACGGCTTACCAGTTTGAGGGGGAACCAACACTGGTGGTGAGACCAAGTATTGCTTGATATCTTCCAATGCTTTGCGCTGCTCTTCTCCCTATATAAATTCCTGGTCCGGTTTTAGCTTCAAAAGTGGTGTGAACGCCTGAATCCGTCCAGATAGATTAGATATAAATCTTCTGATGAAATTCACCTTGCCGATTAGAGACTGCAGTTCGGTTTTGTTCTGTGGGGCCACGACTTTGTTGATGGCCGCTATGGTCTTCCGATTGATCTCTATGCCTCGTTCGTGTACCATGAATCCTAAGAACTGTCCGGCGGATACGCAGAAAGCACATTTGTTGGGATTCATCTTAAGACCGTGTTTTTTGGTACACTCCAGCACTTTTCACAAATCGGCCAGATGTTCTTCGTGACCTTTAGACTTGACCACGACATCATCGATGTAGATTTCTACCAGAAGGCCAATGAGTTTGTGAAATATGTATTTCATAGCTCTCTGATATGTAGCGCCAGCGTTCTTCAAGCCGAAAGTCATCACCACCCACTCGAACAAACCAAGGTGGCCTGGACATCTGAAGGCCGTTTTGGGTATATCCTCTTCGGCCATAAGTATTTGATTGTATCCGGCGTTTCCGTCCATGAAGCTAATGATTTTATGCCCCGTGGCAGCGTCGATCAGTACATCGGCCGTTGGCATGGGGTAACCATCCATCGGTGTGGCCTGATTAAGATTCCTGAAATCAACGCAAACGCGTAGCTTCCCATTTTTCTTGTATACTGGTACGATGTTAGAAATCCACTCGGCATAACGACATTGCCGAATAAATTTTGCTTCGATTAGCCGAGTTATTTCAGCTTTGATGTCTGGTAGAATTTTAGGATTGCAGCGCCGTGCGGGTTGTTGGTACGGCCGATACCCTGGTTTTATGGGTAGCCGATGTTCAACAATGGATCGGTCTAAACCGAGCATCTCGTGATACTCCCAAGCAAAACAATCCTTAAATTCCTTTAATAAATTTGTCAATTTACACTTGTACTCTGGATCCAAATTTGCACTAATATAAGTCGGCCTTGGTTTGGTACCATCGCCTAAATCTATCATCTCCAATGAATCGGCCGACGTGAACCCGTGCCCTAGCTTTCCATCTTCACGGGCGAACTGATCCATCTATTCTGAGTCCTCGGAGCCGACTGCTCGGATCGGCTGTGGGCCAAAATCGGTGACCTTCAGGAAATCGGTCTCCCATACTCTGCCCGATATGCACCTGACGGTTTCGCAGCTCCACTGCTGCGTGTCGGCTGCCGCGATGCTATACGCGGAATCAGCGTTGACCACCTCGATGTTATCGCCGACCCATTGCACGAGGCATTGATGCATTGTTGACGGGATGCAGCAGTTTGCGTGTATCCAGTCTCGGCCAAGTAGCATGTTGTAGGACCCCTTGCCATTAATAATAAAGAAGGTGGTAGGAAGGGTCTTACTACCGATGGTGAGGTCGACGCAGAGAGCACCGCGAGCGTTTGACACCTTGCCCTCGAAGTCCTTGAGCATCATGTCTGTCTTGGTCAAGTCATCGTCGCTTTTCCCAGGTTTTCAGAGTACGGCGTACGGCATGATGTTGACTGCCGCTCCTCCGTCTACCATCAGTCTAGTGAGGGGGCGGCCGTCAACATGCCCTTTAAGGAACAACGCCTTCATGTGTTGTCGTTCGTCGTCTTCGGGCTTCTCGAACGTGGCCATCATTGGCTCTAAGGCCAACTGTGCTGTCTGTTCTTCTATTGCCGACACATCCTGTTGATCGGCGGGGGTCATGAATTCCATCGGCAGTATAAAAACCATGCCGATCTCGGCTGCCGATTCGTCACCCGCCGATTCGTCGTTCCCTGTATCGTTTCTTTTGGGGCGCCACACCCGAGGCCTTCCTTCCTTCTTATCTGTCGCGCTTTCTTCTTGTTCCCATTGGCGGAGATGTTGGATTCTTCGTTTTTGAGACTTGGTCAATCCATCAGGACACCACCTGGGGTTTATTGGTCTTCCCCCTGACTTGGCGCGTTCCCACTCCGGTTCGCGTCCTAACGGGTTTTCATCCGTCACCCGAGCATCGGCCACCTCTTCGAGCCGGCTGTGAATGCTAGCCTTGTTTTCTGACCGGTCATACCGATCAGTCCTGCCCCCCTGCCTATCATGGCGTCTATCTTCTGATCGATCATATCGGTCACTTCTGCCGCCCAGCCGATCACGCACGGGAGGGCGCTGGTCATCTTGGTTGCGCCAGTTCCTGCTGATCGGTTCTGGCCTTCCTTCCCTAGAGCGAGACCTGTTGAACGGCCGATTACCTCGATATGGACCGTTGCATTCTGGGCAAGTATCGGCCGAAGGTAGCCTGAGGTTGTTTTCCCAACAGTGAATGAAGAACGGGCATCTCCAGTGCTCCTCGTGCCGACGCATTGCTTCTTCCCGGGACCTTGAGCGTTCATGCTGACGTTGGTACTTCTGGAGCAGGAACTGGGAAGTAATGCGTGGCCCTTCTGATTCGCCAACGTCGTCTTCCATCCGCCGCTTCCCCTTGACATCTTCGGGCGTAACTTGATTTCTGGGGTCGACGGCGCTACTCTTTTTGGCCGATTCGGACGTCAGCACTTTTGTTTGGAGTTAATTTTTTCCCGTATCAACCATGTTGGTGGGGAAGGGGTGTTGGTCGATCTTCATTGGCTTGGCCGATTTTGTTGGCACTTTAAATTTAAGTCTGCCTTGCTCAATGGCCGACTGTATCTGCTGCCTGAAGATCTTGCACTCATTGGTATCATGGGATGTGGCATTGTGCCACTTGCAATACTTCATCTTTTTTAGTTGTTCGGCAGAAGGTATTGTATGGTACGGCGAGAGTTTAATCTGCCCTTCCTGGAGGAGAAGATCGAAGATTTTATCGGCCTTAGTTGTGTCAAAACCGAACACTTCCGGATCCTTTTTGCCGAATGGGCATGATATCGGCTTCTTCCCCTTGATCCACTCCGCAAGTCCGATTTCAACATCTTCCTCATCCTCTAACTCTTCCAAGAACGCCACTTTCTTTTGGAAATTCCTCCGCGGATCGAAAGGACGTACCTCCTGTCCAGACAATCGGTGAACAATCTGGCTCAGACTTTCGAACTCTTGTGAAGCGTATCTTTCTTTGATGTGGGGTAGAAGGCCTTGAAAAGCTATATCGGCCAACTGTGCGTCGGTTAGAGCCAGGGAGTAGCACTTGTTTCTGATTTCCCGAAACCTCTGTATGTATGAGGATATCGGCTCATCACTCCTTTGCCTGAGGCTGGTCAAATCGGACAGTTTCATCTCATGCACTCCGGCATAGAAATATTTGTGGAACTGTCTTTCCAAATCGGCCCATGTGATAATCGAGTTTGGCGGCAATGTCGTGAACCATTGAAAGGCCGAACCAGACAGAGATGACGAGAACAACCGTACCCGTAGGGCGTCTTGCGTAGCTGCTTCTCCGCATTGGATGATGAATCTATTCACATGTTCTACGGTCGAAGTATCATCCATCCCCGAAAATTTAGTGAAGTCAGGAACTTTATACCGATGGGGGAACGGCAATAGGTCATATGTAGATGGGTATGGTGTTCTGTAGGTATAAGTTTGCACTTTCGGCTTCAAGCCGAATTGTTCTTGCATCACCTCCGCAATACGTGCTGACCAATCTGGTTGTTGCTGGTGAATTGTTGGCTGAGGTATCGGCACGTGCTGGTAAATTGGAGGCTGAATAAACGGTGGCTGATGAAAAGGTGGTATCTGAGTGTAAGCCGGCTGTGTAGTAAAGGCTGGCTGTTTGAATGAGCCACTCGTTTCATCGTACAGCATGATCTCTGCTGTTTTGTTGATCTCCGGAGCGACAGGTTGGTATGGCGGCACGGTTGGCCGCATAGCAGCCTGGAAGGATGCCTGGAATGGAGGATTTCCTTGACTGGCCGATTGATTCTGACCGGCCGTGGCTGAAGGTGCCCCCCAGGGTGATGGGCTTACTGGAGGGAATGGTATAGAGGACAGTTGGATGGAGCCATATCCCATAGGAGTTGATGATGAGGAAACACCTGAACTCCCAACAGAAAATTGGATCGGCTGTGAAACCGAATTTGAATAATTCTGGTTTGGTGGGATCGGCTGAAAATATGCCGGTCCCCTGTACCCTTGAGGTATCCCACTAGCGAAGGAGTTGACAACAGCGTTGTGCACCATATTTGAAAGTACCGGGGATTGATCAACGAAGGCGTGATAAATAGACTGTTGAATCATATCGGACATTTTGTCCGAATCCTCAGAAATTGTGATCTGGCGGGGAGCAGGGAATGGAGTTTTCTTGATAGTCTCCCCGCTTCTGGAGCGACTGAAAGACTGAAGGCAAGCTTTCCGGAACTGTGCCGTATACTTATCCAGTTCTTCCTTCTGGTCGTCCTTCAGATCTGCTTCTGTCACCTCGATGACGTTTTTTTCGGAGACTTCAGCAGCTTTCGACATGATGGCGGTTGTACTGGTCCCACTGGGCGTGCTAAAAGTGTGTTGGCGCTAGAAATCGGTCAACCGAATCCCAGCGACCGACACACGACCCGGGAGAATCTGCTTAGCTCCTGTTCGGGTGAATGCCCTGGTACGGTTCGTGCGGCGTGCCAGCCAATCTGACCTGTTGATTGGCAAGGAAGATTACGTATCAGGTCCAGAAATCACGATCGGCTAAGTTTCCGATCTCGAGAGAGTTTATCAGCGAATCGGCCGATTTACTGTAACAAAGAAATCGGCTATTAGGCAGCCTGATCTCTGTAGCCTTGTAGACAGGGAATTACTAAAGTAACCGATACAAAGCTATGATAACAACACTAGGAACAGATCTAATCGGCAAGAGATGAATTTAACAACAGAAAGTAAAGAAAAGCCGACACTACCGATTCCTAGCTGGATAACTGGTGATAAAGACTAAAAAAATAGGTAAAACATATGAATCTAGCAAATATCGATAACTGGTGAATAAATCTAAACGAAACAACAGCGATACGCCCGAAGTTAAAGCTTAGATATTACTCAATAATCGGAACTTACAGAATCGGCCGGAGATCAAGATGATGCAGCCCTGCCAACCCGCACGAACTCGTGAGAAGAGAAAAGTAATGGTGAAATCGCCTGCTTGAAAGTAAGTACGAAGAAAAAATAGCTTGTTGTATTGATTGGATGATGATTACAGATTTACAAAGGTAGCTATTTATAGCTCCATACAGATATCTTCTTAACCGACTAGAATTCTATCCCTAATTCAAACAGAAAACGAATATCTACAAGCACGATTCGTGCTAGGTTAGTTACTCCACGCTTCGTGGGCTGATTCCCAGCTCACCCTTCTATCCCAAGCCCATACAGGCCCAATTAACCCATCCTCCTAATCGGCCGATTCCTCATCGGCAAAAGGCTACCGATTGGGACTCTGGTATATTCGACCCGAAACGAGACAGAAGTCACCGGCCGATCTCACACTGTAGCACCACTTGGCCGATTCCCAACTGTGCTCCTCCGATTCCCTCTCTTCTTAGCGCCGATTCTACTAGTGACGAAATCTGGCGTCAACAATTATGTAAAAAGGCACCTAGATATATATTATATGTAGATATATAGTAAAAGTTATATATATCTAAACAACCCAAAACCAATACTAATTTGGGATTGTTGGAGTATTTGATATTTTTTTAAGCGGCCTGCATCTCTGACTCTGCTAATACTTGACTGTAAGTATTTGGCAGTGCCACAATGCCAGAGTTAGGCCTACCCCCGGCCCAATTATTGCTTCTGGGGGCTGAGGTCAACAAGATATCCGTATGAGCTGATATTAATGAATCTACTAACACATGTTGTACAGAGAGAGACTCAAGTGAATCACGGATCGACTTTATTTTACACATTGAAACAAAGACCCTACCAACCACAGGAACAGGGGGTAAAAAATGATGCCATATGTAATCCAGGAGTATGTTTGGTTTTGCTTTATCTTATTATATATTAACTAGCAAACATGCCCGTGCATTACTACGGGTGGAGCCGTGGAGATTAATATCAGATGATATAATTATACTATAAAATCATAACTTGTGTAGACATAATTAGATAAAACAAAACAAAAAATTACATATTCTCAATCTCACACCACGCTTTAGAATTTTGAAAATAAACATATTTTTAGAAATATATTTTAATCATAGTGTTTTGTCGCATAGCACGACATGCTTTCTCATGGTTTCTCATTGCATGTTTTTGCTCATATGTCATGTTTACATAGAGTAGCCTCTTACACGTATCGCATATCTCTGCTCAAGATTTTAAATTTGCATAACATGCCCTAACATTTTCACATCTTGCTTCAATTTGCTCAGATGTGCATTATAGTTTTTCTTATACAAATTGTCCCGACCCTATGTGGCCATAATGTTCTACGCGAATAAATTTCTTTTGCCGATGAGCTTCATGACTCACATTCCTCTTTCACTCACATGCCATGATTGTTTTATTTTCTTACACCGCGTATTTTACATTCATTATCTATTTGTTGTGGTGTTTATTCCAAGAACGTCTACCCATGAGTTCGAAAGGCTTTACAGCCGATCGTCTCAGGAATTTAATGTTTACCTTACAATTTTAAGGTCAAATTGACTGGCACGCCTTCACACCACTCGCGAGTTGATTTGGAGCCTACACTAGAGTGAAGCAGATCTGCCAGGTCCTCGTGTGTTGCAAGATGCTGAAACCTGAAGCACTGGGTTTTTGCGTCAACAAGGATGTGCCGTGAAGAAGCAGGGTGCTAGTGGCGCCGTCGGCGCGAGATGTCCTGCCGTGGTCAAGGCGCACTGGTGGAAAACGGGGCATTAGTCCAGATTGGTAGGGCTCAAATCTACCGAAATCCATCCCGGATAAAATTTTCGAGATGAAAGGGGGGTTCTTTAGTCCCGGGTGAATCATCCGGGACTAAAGACCCCCTTTAGACCCGGTTGGTAAAACCAACTGGGACTAAAAAGGTTAAACAAATAAAAAAATTAGGCCACGCGCTGGGCGCGCCGGCCAGCCGGCCACCGCCCGCCGTCCGCCACTACCGCCTCGGCTCCGCCCGCCGCCACTCCGCCTCCGCCCGCGCGCCGCTCGTCCGCTCGCTGCCACCCGACTCCGCTCCGCCCACACCTGGCCGCCCGCCACCCACCTCCGCCCGCCGCCACTCGCCCTGCTCGCGCCCACCGCTCGCCCTACCCTCGCCCCGCTGCCGCTCCTCACTGCCAGTGAGGGGCGAGCAAAGGGGGAAGGGAAGGGGCAGCAGAAGGGGGGGCAGCTCTACTTCGGATGGAGAGGAGAGAGGAGGAGAGGAAGAAGCTTCAGATGGTGGAGAGGAGAGGAGAGTGGAGAGGATAAGGTGGCAGCTCTACTTCGGGTGGAGAGGAGAGAGGCGGGAGAGGATAAGGTGGGAGGCACCTACGGGATGAGCGCTGTTTTGTCCCCGTTGGAAATTCTAATTGGGACAGAAGGGGCGAGCGTCGGTGGGATTTTTTTGGAGCCGTTACAACCGGGACTAAAGGGGGACTTTAGTCCCAGTTGGTATTTACAACCGGGACTCAAACTCTTCCCGGCCTTCGGTGGCATATTTTTGACCCAGGACTAAAGCTAATTTAGTCACGGGTCCAATATTAACCGAGACTAAAAAAGGTTGGATGGAAGATCAGTTCTCTACTAATAGCGAGAGCCACCACCGACAACCACGAGGAAGACGATGTCAGGGATGAAGCGCGCGGAAGGAAGCTCGGTCGCCGCGTCGCAGCGTAGGGGTGACCTGTGTTGACCGGATACCTAGTAAAAGGAAATGATCTCGAATCGAACACTTTGTTGCTTGGAAGATTCTCATGCTAGATTTCACTTTAATCAGGAGACTCCTTTTTTAACCCTGATTTATTACTTTTTTAAATCAAACTAATCATTCCATCCACGGATGTGTTCGCTTGCTAGTCGTTACCAGATTTAGTCACCGCTGTAACTATGTAATGAAGTAAGCTTGTTTATTTTAAAATCCTGTCGGATCACTCTGACAGCCTGCCACAACTCTCAACGTATGCTGCTGCCTTCTACTCTTTCAAATACACGCTATTTTTCCTCCTCCAGTTATACATTGACACCTGAGATCTCTGGGCCTATATGGTTTTTGGAATATGCAAGTTCTTAATATAATAACATTTATTTCTCCCAAGAAATACATTTACGAAAGTTTTATTTTTTCCTCCAACTATTTCTGAATTCCAAGTCTGGTTCTAAAGTTGCAAAACCGAAAAACTTCAGCCCCTAAGTTATCAATGCTGTGGAATTTAGTCCCCTCATAAATTGCAAAGATGTTTCTTAAGTGACGTCATGTACACGTAGAAGTGGAATCACTTACCTCACCTCATCCTCTTCCACCTTCCTAGCTTCCCCGTCACAAAGAGATGGGACCCTAATAACTGAGGAGAAGAATTCAAGCAATGATGATGGCTCAACAAGTGACAACAAGTAGAGGGGAGGGTGCTTTTAGACTTTAAAGCAACTCCAGTAGTTCCCATTTTTTCCCTTAGCTATAGGAAATCATCTTTCACAATTTTAGGATATTAGGAGAAGTCACGCAACAGATTCCCTCTCCTCTTTCCATCTCCCAAACATGTGGAGCCCCACCATGTCATACATACACCTATGCACCCATCAGAAGGCTTAGATAGATCCATATGTAGGGTTGTACACTGAGACGTGTCAGACATGGGGACTACGGTGTAGGACGGCGTAGTCTACATGGAGGGCAGGAACTAGTCGAGGACTCGGAGACTACTCGTAGCAGTTAGAGTAGGACTCTCTAGTCGAATCCGACTAGTAATCTGGTAAAACAACCAGCCTGTAATCCTGCTCCTCCAATGTATAAGGACGGGCAAGGACCCCCTCCAAACAAGTTCAATTGAATACAAGCAAACAACACACAGGACGTAGGGTATTACGCGATCCAACGGTCCGAACCTGTCTAAATTGCGTGCCTACGTACACCATCAAGTTTTTGATTTCGGCGAAACCTACCAACCAAAACTCTACCTTGGGTACTCCCCTTGGTAGGTTGCCGGGTTTAAACACCGACAGCTGGCGCACCAGGTAGGGGAAGTCGCTAAAAATCCCCTTGCAAGTTCGATGGCCCAAGTCATAATCAAGCCCGCAGTCGCGTTTGAAGCAGGCGCGATGTTCGTTTTCGGCTCCTGGGTCTATGTTGCACACGGCGCTGGAGGTTTCCACCGCCAAATCGTAGAGACCCCGGAGGAGAAGCTCTACAACATCAACCTTCATATCCAACCTTTGGAGGATTTCGTCGAGAGATTCAACGAATTTTTCAATCTAATGAGAAGCAAGTTCAAGTACAACTCGGGCTCTACATCTACTCGGATTGTTTCTCACGAGTCGGCTTTCCAGCCATCGTGCAAATCCAGTCAAACTTTAAGCCAATTCCCGTTTGGACTCCGTAACATGGATGTCACCCATCAAGCAACCTTGTCCAGATTGCAATCCAACTCGGGTGCGATTGAGGACCACGACTAAGATCACTACTCGGAGTCCAAAGAGGAGACGCCATTATCAGGACTGCAGCAGGGCCTGGTGATCACTTCGACTTCTCAAGGTAGATTTATCTACTGGCCTCGCATCAGGCCACCGGCTCTCGCACAGGACAACAAGTCACACTTCATCGCCTACCTCGACATTCTCCCATACCAGGAGGGAGCACCCTTGTCTCCTATCCGTGAAGGCAACAACTCTACTTCCGGAAGCCACTCTCCAGACAAAGAACTCTTTGCCCTTATCACAGGGCTAGATACGGAGGATGCTGAGCAACTGGAGAAGAATCCTCGACACGAGCGTCACCCAGATGATGTTTTGCTGGATGAACTCACTGCCAACGTCGTCAGGGAGGAGACCGAAGCTCAGAGAACCTGGCGACGAGCAAGGAACGCAGCAAGAGCGGATCATCACTGCCGGCTGGCAGAGAGGCTTCCGATCATGAATCTAGACAACACCTTCGAAGCAGTCTAAATGCGGTAACACTGTACGCCTCTCGCCACCATTGCTTCCATTGATCTCATCACTCGCGCCATGCCGCAAACTAGATACACTAGACAGTTGGCAGCTCTGGCGAAACAACAACACGACAGGCAAAATCCGATAGCCTTGGTATCACATACTCCGTCCTAGCGAAGTCAACATAATAGTAGCTACAAAGGTTCTGCAGCTCCTTTAGCTCGACAACTCGAAGGTGCCATACAAAATAGGGATGTGCTCGAGGGTAGTCGAACACCTTCTGTGGGATGCCGCTGCAACCACAGAGCCGATCCTAAGCCCGTGTGTCCTATGGGAGATCTTCAAGAGGTGATAAACAACAACCGCGATGCTCGGAACATCATCGAAGGACGACATCGTGAGCGTGAACTCGAAGTTGACTACAGGGGCGACGACAACGATAGCTGTCCAGCTTTTACAAGTCGAGTCAGGAAGACTATTTTACCTGAGAAATTCAAACCTCTAGGCATCTCCAAATACGATGGCAAACAGGACCCAGTTCAATGGCTCCGATACTACTCATTATCAGTTCAAGCTGCACGAGGGACCGATGACACAAAAGTCATCTATTT
Source organism: Setaria viridis (assembly GCF_005286985.2). NCBI lineage: Eukaryota > Viridiplantae > Streptophyta > Magnoliopsida > Poales > Poaceae > Setaria > Setaria viridis. The sequence goes on along the minus strand of NC_048265.2, from coordinate 22,892,717 downwards.
CCCCATATGCATGGAATCAGCGCCGCTCAATTGGATCGAGTCATTGAAGTCAAATTCGATTGACTCATGGCTAGACCTCAAGAGGGAATTTACCAACAACTATGAGGGAGCAATGCAGAGTCCAGACAACAGAATTGACTTGGCACAAATCAAGCAACAGCGAGATGAGACCCTGCGAAGCTACCTGCATCGTTTCTTCGATAAGAAGGCCACCATTGTAGACATCTCGGAACAAGATGTGATTGACTGTTTCCAGAACAGTCTCTACGATCACCATATGTTCCAAGACTTTGGCAGGCGGCGCCCCCAGGATGTCAAGTTACTCAAGACTATGGCCCAAGCATGGACAGACGAAGAAGACAAGGAGCTTGAAAGGTTCGAGTCGAATCGCAACCGAGGCTAGCACAACAACAATCAGGGCTACGGCCAGGACAACGACAAGAACCGCAATAGCGATCACCGAAATAACTACTCGGGAGGTCACAACCACAAGTGCAAGCCAGACAATACTGTCACGGCGATGTCTCAATCGTCCAAGAAAGGAGGTGGCAGAAGCCAAGAAAGGCCCGCTTTCAGCGAGCTCTTGAAAAAATAGTGCCCGTAGCCTCCTCACGACAAACACGCTGTAATAGACTGCTACAGCCTACGCAGAGTAACGAAGGACTTGCCAGAGCCATCGGGTACCAATGACAAAGGAAAAGCTAAGGAAGACAACGACGAGGATAGCAACGGCAAGTTCAAGACCCCATCCAAGACTGTCAATGTCATTTTTGGTGGGATCCCGGGTACCGCCTCGAAGCAGTCCCAGAAGCTAGTGCTACGAGAAATTACCTTCTCTCAAAAAGATCAGTGGACTAATTTCTCAGAACCAAGACGATTCCTTCTCGTCTTGGACCCGGTTGTTGCCGGCTTCAGGCTCACCAAGGTACTTGTCAACGGCGGCAGCAGTCTCAACGTCCTGTTCGCCAAGACTTTGAAGAAGATGGGCCTCAAAATCATGGAGATGCTCACCCCGATGAACTCTCCCTTCTATGGGATCGTCCCAGGCAACACGGCTATACCTATTGGACAAGTATTCCTGCCAGTTACCTTCGGGACTAAGGAGAACTACCGGATAGAGTACATCCAGTTTGAGGTGGCGGATCCTAAGACTTCTTATCATGCCATCCTCGGAAGACCAGTTCATGGCCATCCCGCATTATGTGTACTTAGTACTCAAGATACCGGGACCAAGGGAGTTCTCTCCCTCCATGGAGACTTGAAGAGATTATACGAGTGCGACACAGAGGCTATCGAGTTAGCCGCAACTTCTCAAGTGCCCAATTCAACGCAACAAGTCTTCACTGCTTCAAAAAAGCTCTCCCCAGCTGAACTCAAAATTCCAGAGAACAAGTTGGGGGCTACCAAGGTTAAGCTAGCAAGTGACGTGGACATCAAAGTCATTGACCTCGAGACCGGCGACACCTCCAAGACAGCCCTGATCGGTTCAGGTTGGATCCTAAATAGAAAAGCGCGCTTGTCAGCTTCCTTCGGGCCAACCGAGACATCTTTGCGTGGAAACTAGTAGACATGCCTGGGGTGCCCAAGGAGCTGATCGAGCATTCACTAAATGTGGATTCGAAAGCTACTCCAAAGAGACAATGACTACGACGATTCGTCTAGGACAGAAGGGAAGCCATCAAGAAAGAGTTGGCAAAACTACTCGCAACGGATTTTATAAAAGAAGTCTACCATCCTGAGTAGCTCGCTAACCCCGTCCTGGTTCAAAAGAAGAAGAACATCGAGTGGAGAATGTGCATTGATTACACGGATCTCAACAAGCACTATCCAAAGGACCCCTTCGGGCTCCCGAGGATCGATCAAGTGATCGACTCCACTGGTGGATGCGCACTACTCTGTTTCGTAGATTGCTATTCGGGGTACCACCAGATAGCTCTCAAAGAAGAGGACCAGGCTAAGATCGCATTTATCACCCCTTATGGAGCTTTCTGCTATACAACAATGTCCTTTGGGTTGAAGAACGCAGGCGCCACCTATCAACGTGCAATCCAGATGTGCTTTTAGAAACAGTTACACCATAATGTTGAGGCGTACGTGGATGATGTGGTAGTCAAAACCAAAAATCCAAACAACCTCATCGCTGACTTGGAGGAGACCTTCGCTAGTTTGCGAAAATTTCGGTGGAAACTCAATCCAACAAAGTATCTTTGGCGTACCATTTAGGAAACTACTCAGGTTCATCATTAACCACAGAGGCATTGAAGCAAATCCCGAGAAGATATCCGCCATCATCGATATGCAAGCTCTGTCTGGCATCAAAGACGTTCAGAGGATAACTGGGTGTATGGCGGCCCTTAATAGATTCATATGAAGACTTGGAGAACGGGGCCTTCCCTTCTTCAAACTACTAAAGCAGCAAGATAAGTTCCAGTGGACCGAGGAGGTAGACCAAGCCTTGCAAAAGTTGAAGGATTTCTTGTCAAAGCCACAGATCCTCACGGTGCCTAGCTTCAATGAAGCACGACAATAGTAGTCGAAAGATCAGAGCCCGGCCATGTATACAAAGTATAGAGGCCCATCTATTTCGTCAGCAAAGTACTCTTAGATTCCAAGGCCAGGTACCTACGAGTCCAGAAATTGCTATACGCCATACTACTCACTTCGCGGAAGTTGTGGCATTACTTCCAGGAACACAAGATCTCCGTCGTCACTGACTTCCCCCTGGGCCAGATTTTCCACAATCGGGACGCCACAGGTAGGATTTCAAAGTGGGCAGTGAAACTCGGAGTATTGTCCCTGGATTTCAAGGCAAGAACCGCGATCAAGTCATAGGCTCTAGTCGATTTCATGGTAGAGTGGCAGGAAAATCAACTACGAATGCCGGCAGAGCGCCCAAAGCATTGGGTCATGTACTTTGATGGGTCTCTTAGGCTCGAGGGTGCTAGCACAGGGGTACTCTTGATATCTCCCAAAGGTGAGCAGCTCAAATACGTCTTGCAGATCTTCTGGGAGGCATCCAACAACGAAGCTGAGTACGAAGCGCTGTTGCATAGGTTGCGCCTGGCGGTATCATTGGGAATCAAAAGATTGTTGGTCTATGGTGACTCATTGGTAGTGATGAACCAAGTCAACGACGAGTGGGATTGCAACAAGGAGAACATGGACGCGTACTGTATGGAAGTACGCAAGCTCGAAAACAAATTTTTGGGCCTGGAATTTCACCATGTAGTCCACAACAACAATGTCACCGCGGATGTATTGTCCAAACTTAGCCCAACTCGCGCCCAAGTCCCAGCAGGAGCCTTTGTCCACAAATTACGCAAGCCATCCATAACGGAGGCAGGACCTTCTACAACCACCGATCGCGGTCTTGAGGCACCAGATCGGGAGGTGATGATGATTGACGTGAACTGGAGAACCTCATTCATCGACTACACAAGGGAGCAAAAACTACCCTCGGACAAAACACAGGCAGAGCAGATCCTATGACAAAGTAAGAATTATGTTCTAGTTAGGGACAAGCTCTACAGAAGAGGCGCGTCTTCAGAAGTACTCATAAAGTGTGTCACACAACAAGACGGCAAGGAGATATTGGAGGAGATATACAAGGGTATCTGCGGCAACCATGCATCCTCACGCACAATCATGGGCAAGGTTTTTAGAGTAGCGTTCTACTAGCCCACCGCCCTAGTGGACGCTGAAGAACTAGTCCGCTGGTGCCAAGGTTGCCAATTCTTCACCAAGCAGCAGCATGTCCCTGCCTACAAGCTTATCACCATACCACCAACATGGCCTTTCGCATGCTGGGGGCTTGACATGATTGGTCTTCTTCCTACAGCGCCCGGAGGATTCAACCGAGTACTAGTAGCCATCGACAAGTTCACCAAGTGGATCGAGGTCAAGCCAGTAACCTGCCCCAAGGCAGACAGAGTACTCGATTTCCTCGACGAGGTCATCCACCATTATGGACTCCCAAATCGGATAATCACAGACCTGGGTTCCAATTTCAACAATCATGAGTTCTAGGAATACTGCGAAAATAGCAAAATCGTCGTTTGGTATGTCTTCGTCGCTTACCTGCGGGCCAATGGCCAGGTTGAGCACACCAATGGGATGCTACTGGAAGCCTTGAAGAAAAGATTGCATGACATTGACAACACCAAAGGAGGCAACTGGCTCAAGGAACTCCACCCAACGTTCTTTGGGCGCTATGTACTCAGCCGTGCAAACCTACTGGGCAATCACCCTATTTCCTAGTCTACGGATCATAAGCCATCCTTCCTGCTAACGTGATGTGGAAATCTCCAATAGTCGAGCAATACGATGAAGGAGCGGAGAGGAGACAAGGTGTCTAGACCTTGAAAGCCTAGAAGAAGCCCACTGTGAAGCACTCGTCCAGTCTGCAAGGTACTTCGAGGGTATAATTAATTTTTCTTTCCTTCTCCCCATCCCTCCCAGTTATCTTGTCCACAAGTTAATTGACACCGATAGGGTGGCTTGGCGCGGGGACGGACGTGGCCTAAGCAGTGTGCAGACAACAAAGGATGACCCCGACACAACATGGCCTCAAAATATGCGACCAACACTTACAAACAGCATGCAATAGGGTGGCACAAGTAGTGGGCGACTAGCGGCATGGCGAAGGTGGGCAATGCGTGTGAGAGGGAGGGGTGCGATGGCCCGAGTAGGGAGCACGACAATGTGGCTAGGAAAGGGCGGTAGGTGTGGCAAGGGCGGACGTCGGAAGGGGTAGGACGGTGTCTGGGCAATAGGGTAGCCGGGGCGTCGAAGCGTTTGCCAAAGCATCAGGACGGATGGGGAGGATGAGCAATGGCTTCATCTGCAGCGCCCTCACCTTGGCCATGGCTGGTTGTGGCACAAGGGCAAGAAGGCGACATTGGTAAAGGATAACAGGGAAAAGGGAAGGAAATTGGAGAGGTGTCAAATCACTTTCTAAAGGAGGGAGGGAGAAGGATAAAGGGAACCGGAAAAAATAAAGGGAAAGGAGAATGGGAAAGAGGATGTGTTGTAGAAGGTCTTTTGCCCCTTAATCCCTTTTAACCAGGAATACAAGAAAATGTGATCGATTTTGTCAATATATTGGAGTTGCTCTACGATAGATAATCCATTTGAGTGGTTCTTGGATAGCAAGGAGCTCATAAGGGGCCTGGCAATGTGGCTAAGAAAGATAGTACTAGCATAGTAGCGGGTTGTGAAGGTGCGTGCATGGTGCAGCTTTGATGAAAACAAGTAATGATTCAACTTTAAATGGAATCGTACTAGACCCGAGCATTTTGCGCGCCGGGCCGACAAAAAGCCCAGTTCATTTCGGCCGAAAATTTGTATCCGCGAACAGCACATTGACGTTGTCGGGCCGAGTTTTTGGGCTGGGCTCGGACCGCCTGCTCTTTTTTAGTTAAAAATAAATGAAATTAATTGTTTGGGCAGGCTCCGGCCGGCTTGATTTTTTTTTTGGGCTTGGTTTTTGCTGACCATGCCCAGCCCGACAGCTAGCGTGGGTGGGCCAAAACCCATCGAGCTCGGGCCGAGCCCACAGGCTAGGCTTAAAATGCTAAGGTCTAAATCGTACTCCCTCCCCCTCCATTTGATTATAAGTCATTGAGTCATTCTAGCTTTGTTTGAAGATATTTTTTTCTAACTTTCACCAAATTTATATAAAAAAATGTGCATCTACAATATCAAATTAATGCAGAATCAATGTATGTTAAATAGTGTATAGAATGAAAGGGGTTTGAGCTAGATTGCGTGGAAGCAAAGTTGGGAGAGGGCGAAGGCGAGCATGGATTAGAAAAAGGACAACATGGTTAGGGGTGGGGCTTAAACCGCGCTGTTTGAGAACTAGTGTTTGGTGAGATGATGTTCAAAACTACTCTATTCGTTCCAAATTATACGTCGTTTTGACTTTTCTAGATTAATAACTTTTACTATACATTTAAACATAGCATATATCTAAGTATATAGTAAAATATATGAATATAAATGACCTATAATTTGGTACGGAGGATTCGAGTACAGTGCTAAGGTGCGGGGCTAAATAAAAGTTCACCTAGCGATACTGCGATGGCCGGTGCTAGTCCGCATTTAAAGTTTGGGTCCTAAAATCAAACTTTGACCATAAAAAATGAACTTGTTCGCAAAAGCTTACAATATCCATCTACGACGGTTTTGATGTCACAAATACATGCGACACGTTCGTTGTGTTGCAAACGTGGAGTTGAAATTGTGCACGAAGCTAGTAAAACGTGTCTTCTGCACTAGCCCGCTGTTGACCCGTTCGTGGGAGGAGTCGCACCCTACCATAGGGGAGGGATGGAATGAAACGTGCCAAGTCGTTCAAGGCTTAGGGCACCGACGAATGCCTGTGTCCTTTTCTCTCCCTCGCTCCATTCTCTCCCTCCCTCTGCAGTCTGCACAAGGGACCGTCGTCCTTGTTCCGTCGTCCTAACTCCAGTCTCCACCGGCCGGCTAATGTTTGGGTTTGCCATGAATTAGCAGTAAGGAATGGTACCGCGTGTCCCCGGGTACATGTCGCACTTTGGCATGCGCTGATGCCTGATCGATGAACTGGGCGCTGACCCCACCCTGATGCTTGCTTTCGGCGCAAAGCACCTGGCGCGGCCAGCTGAAGCTGAAGTGGGGAGAGCCAGCCCGACCTCGAGTGCTCGGTCCGGTCGTCGTGGAGAGCCGGCGGGGTCCTCTCCTCCTGGCCTCCGCCCTCGCCGGCCGGCGTCGTGCCGACCACGCCCACAGCTGGCACGCGCCCCACGCGTCTCAGCTGCTAGTCATTTTTAGCAGCAGGGAAAGCCGACACCCATACAATACTAGTAGTAGCACTGGCGCCGCGCCGGAATCCGTGGCCTGAACGATGGCGTCATGTCCCCGACGTCACCGGCGGGTCGTCAGCACCCAGCACAGTGGTGGTGGGGGGGGGGGGGGGGGGGGGGGGCGGCAAAAAAGGGAGGAGGAATTCCCTTTTTGCGTTGCAGCCACTTTGTCGCCGGCGCTCGCATCATCGGGCTGACGTACGCCACCGGCGACCTAGCAGCCAGCCAGATAGAGGCCGTCACGGAGACCATGACAGCGGATGCCGGATGGGGACATGTGTAGTTTCCCCGTTTCCTGCCCACCCACCGAGGGCAACTTACGTTCTTGAGAAAACAGAAGTCGCTGGGCGGTAGTGATGACTGGTGAGGCAGGGTCATCAGGGGTGACGCATGGCTGCTGACGAACTAGCTGTGCGAGATACAGTAGAGGATGTGACCATTGTATACTGCTGTGCGCACGAACTAGGAAGAAACAGGAGGGTAATGGCACCCCACTGACCATGATCGGCTGCTCGATCAAAAAGTTAGTTTAATTTGATTTGACAGGCCGGGTCGGCATCTACCATTAGTCTCTCGAGAGGCCCCGGAGCTCGATTAGTCCTTTTGCGTGTTTGGTTTCAGAGTCCACGTGACTTCAAATGTTTGTTTACTAATTAAGAGTATTAAATATAAATTAATTATAAAACTAATTACACAGATGGAGGCTAATTTGTAAGATGAATCTATTAAGCCTAATGAGGATTAATGGATTCGTCTCACGAATTAGCCACGACTTCTGCAATTAGTATTATAATTAACTTATATTTAGTCCTCTAATTAGCATCTGAATATTTAATGTGACACCCCTAAACTTATGGTATCCAAACACCCCTAATGTGCGCAGGATTTGCTCAGCCCAGTCCCCCTCCTCCTTCCCCCCTCGAGGCGCAAACGGATCATTTCCATTTTTGCTGCTGCGGCTTTTCACCAAATAAATGCGGTCTCATGATATACCGTGCAATCAAGGTAAAGATACGGGCAATGCAATGCATGTGAACGTGCTCGGCTATCCTGGATTTACGGCGCAAATTGTCCTGGCTGGACACGTTGCAACATTCTATCACGATAATATGCTAGCCAAAGGCGAAAGGTCCAAGCCAAGACCGTGGCGTGGAACGGTGGAAGGGTCAACGTTTAGCACGTTTGGTCGTTTTCTACAACTAGCGATTGGGGTAGCTAAACATGCTTGATACTCCTGGCTAAGCAGTGACCGAATCCAATCCCAACTTGTTGGTTGCCCTGCTTGCTACAGCTCGTACATATGCTTGCTCCCCTCTTCCTTTGCCCCCCCCCCCCCCCCCCCCCCCCCCCCCCCCCCCCCCAGATCCTTATAAATCCAGGCGCCGCCGATCCCCGGACCAACCGGCAACCTCCGCCACAGCAGTAACAAGCAACCACACACACACACAACAGCGCCCATTACGCCATTACCTCCCTCCTCGATCGATCACAAACACACGCGGCATTGTCAAGAACACCGAACCAAGCTGTGACGTAGCCTGCTAGCGGAGTCGTCTGTCATGGACGGAAAGAAGAGAGCGCGCACGGAGGAGATGGCTGCAGCACGGCCCGTGACGCCAGCCGGCCGCGGCGACGCCGACGCCTCGCCATCGCCGGCGCGGAAGGCGCCGTTACCCGACGACGCGGCCGCCGATGACGAGCCCGTGACGGCAGCGGAGGAGAGCCGCGCCGGCGGCGTCGAGGATGACGAGGAGGAGGACGACGACGAGCAGGTGGAGAGGTTCTACGCGCTGCTCGCCAACATCCGGGCGCTGAGGGGCCTGCTGCCGCCACACGTGGCCCCCTCCTCCTCCTGCGGCGGCGGGGCGAGCTCGAGGAAGCGGCAGCGGGCCGCGGAGCCGCCCTGGAGGCCGGCGTTCAGGATGGAGGACTTCGAGGAGCCCGCCGCTCCGGCGCCGCCGTCCAAGCGGAAGCACACGGAGGGCGCCGAGGACGGCGACGCGGAGAGCGCGAGCGGTGCGTGTCCGGCCGTCGTCGTCGCGCCGTCGCTGCCGCACGCGGCGGTACGCTCCGACAGCGGCAGCTGCAAGAATTGACCACGTGTCCGCCGCGCACGACGACCATCCGACCAGACCAAATCCAGCCACAAAAAGTGTGCGAGAAAACAAGCGAAATTCGGGGTGGAATTCCCATCATAAAAACTCATAGTTAAGGAGCCTGCTACGCAGACGCAGCGAAAGCAGCCACCGACACGGGACCATGTGAAACACGCACTGTGCAGCGTGGAGTGTGGATCGGGCGATCGGTTCACGCGTGCAAACTTTGAAACCTGCACGCGAAAAGAAAAGCCTTGCTCATCATTTGATCTACTACGGCCTGTTTGGAACCAGGTGCTAAAATTTAGCTTAGAATTAAAATTTAGCCCCCTCAAATGGAGGGCTAAAGTTTAGCTTCTTGGAATGTTTGGATACAATGCTAAACTTTAGCACCTTGGGTTGCAAAAAGCAATTATACCCCCACTTCCTTCCTTCCTTCCTTCCTCCTCTCTCTTCTTCTCTCTCTTCCCATGCCGCTAGCTCTGCAACTCCGAGCTACTCTGCACGGGCTACCGCAGGTGGCGGCAGGACGCTCCTCCTCCTCCCCTCCTCGGCGAACCACGGATGCTGGAGCGCGGCCACGGTGGTGAGCTGCTCTGCACACGCTACCGCAGGTGGCGGCAGGACGCTCCTCCTCCTCCCCCTCCTCGGCGAACCACGGATGTTGGAGCGCAGTCGCGGCGGTGAGCCTATCCCGGGGCTCGACGGCGAGCAGGCTGGCAAGGGCCTCCCGCGCGCCTTTCCCTCCTCTCCCGCACCGACCAGAAGCAAGTCCCTGCTGGCCAAAAGCCCCAACTTCCTGAGAACGCGTAGGAGACGAACTTGGAGTCGGCGCCGGCGTCCCCGGGCTTCTCTATCTGGATGACGCCCTCGAGGGGCACGCCGTCATCGGTGACGCAGACGAGGACGGGGTCCTCGGCGGCCGGGGCCGCGCGGCGAGGCGGGGCGCTTGGTCAGCGCCGACGTCGGAGAGCGCGAGCGGTGGCGTGCGAGGCGGCGTGGCTGGGCGGAGGAGGCGGTGTGGTCGGGCAGAGGCGGCGAGGCCTGGCGGAGGAGGCGTGGCCGGTGGAGGTGGCGGGGCTGGGCGGAGGAGGCATCGCTGGTGGAGGAGAGAGAGGGGGTGGGAGGCAACTAGGGAAAAATGGTCCTTGGGATTACTGTTAGCCCACTTTAGCTCATTTTAACACCCCTTTGAGGGGCTAAAGGAAATGGGAGTGCTATACTTTAGCACTCCACTTCCACCTTTAACACCCTATTTGGCAACACAAGTGCTAAAATGGAGTTAAAAGTAGGGTGCTAAAGTTTAGCACCCCTTCCAAACAGGCTCTACTTTTCCCTTTGTGTTTCTTTTTTAGATTCTCTACTGTTTAGTTTAGGTGGACCAAAGCGGGAGCCTACAGCCCACACAGCACATGCTTTGAGATTTTCATTTTGCTCCCAAGAATCGTATACCAAGCGTGCCACTGTTGGCTACTACTCTCTCCATCCAAAGATGTAAAGTGCGCGCAACTTCAAAATTCAAAACCCATATACTCCTTCCTCCTGAAAAAGGGATGGAAGCATTTGAAAACTGTCCCATATTCAAACAATATTTTCCCCCTTTTTAAAATTCTCTATTGTTTATTTTACCTGGAGCAAAAGGAGCAAGCACCATACTTTGAGATAATTTGTTCCGATGAATCGTATACCAAGCGTGCTACTGTTTGGGTACTACTCGATCTCTCCATCCAAAGATGCAAAGTGCGTGCAACTTTTTAAATTCAAACTTTATTTATAGCTTTTTTTTACGAGCAATTCTGGTAATTGTATACGAGTTTGCCTGAACACAATTGATGCTACTTAGGAGGGTCATAGGAATTCATATCACATCTAAAAGGAATGGATTTGAAGGAGTATTTCTTTTGCAACAAGCACTCAGAAATTGCTACATGCAGGCTTTCCTTCATTTCGACCATGGCACAAGGGTAAACCATCATGTGGCTTCCTGATGGGCCCTGACAAATTATTGGTAAGCCCAAGCTAGCCCGATTTAATGCCAGGTCAAAACAAAAGGTTGTGACCACCGAGTGATCGGATTTTTTTCAAGTCAATTCAGGCTTTTCCCCCTTAGCGTTACCCAACAAGGTACGAGGGCTGTAATTGAAGCCTGTTGTCTCGTGCACTGGTTCGTCTACTTGACCACCCCCCCCAAATCTCAAACCACCATGACTGTTTATGGTCCACCGCACTGACCGAGATTCCAAATTCACATTCATTATTCTTGTTTGGCTTATTAAGTACACCTCTCTTCCAACCAATTTAACTTCGAAAGCATAATCTCTAAATGATCATCATCTCATCACTAATCCCTTAGGGTCTGTTTTCTTCCACCTTGCTAAACTTTAGTTGCTAAAAGTTGCTAAACTTTAGTTGCTAAACTTTAGCAAAGCTGTTTGGATACTCTTGCTAAAAGGCATTTAATGAGCTGTAAAAGGACCTATCTACCCTTATTAAAGGTGCGCAGGAGGGGGGAGACAAGCAATAAATGAGGGGTATATGTTGTCCAGCCCACCTTTTAGCAAGTTTTAGCAACCAAAAACTTGCTAAAGTGCTAAACTTTAGCAACTCAACTTTAGCAAGTTTTAGCAAGAGTGTTTTGCAGTTTAGCAGCTCAAAGTTGCTAAACTTTAGCATCTAAAGTTTAGCAAGGTGGAAGAAAACAGACCCTTAAAATCCCGTGTTATAGCAGTATGAAATCAATATTACCATGCGCCCTTGTCATGTTTTGGACCCAATGAGATTCCGCCCTCAGACAGTCAGACATATCCTATGAACAGAACGCCAACAAAAGTCAAGGCGGGATTGCTTAAAAATTAAACTCTGGGAACGTAAAAGCATGTCATTTGGTCAAAGAGTGGCACAAAAAGAAGTCAAGGGCCCTTTTGGTTTGAAGCAAAAAAAGAAGAAGAAGGGAAATTACTAAGTGGAAGTGTGGAACACACTACACTACACACACAAAGAAATGCGCCGCAGCCTTGAAAACGTGACGTAAAACGGGTGTGAATTGCCGTGATCTTGCCACGCTTAGCACAGCAGTATAATCCGTGCTCCCAGCAACTCCTTTTGGTAGCACACGCAGGCGTTTGCCTTTTTTAGGTTTTGGTTGTCGGACATGCCGGCGGGCACGATGCTTTCGGCGCAAGCGCCTGGCGACGTGACGCTGCTGATGACAGGCCGCCGAACCATGGAGCCGGGGGTCGTGCGGAGCACGCGTGGTAGCTGCGAAAATCACCTCCGGCGCCGGAGCGACGACCGGTCCATCGAGGCGTCGATCATTGACGCATCCCGCGATGGCGTCACCGGGGAGTCGTCACTGACGGAAGAGGCACACACGACGGCGTAATATTCTCCTTATCTCTTGGCTTTGTATTGGAGTCGTTGCGCTAGCGTCATCTCTCGAGATGAGCCTGAATGGCTGGATGTGCTCTTGGCTGCAGTGGCCACTATGGGGAAGGAAATAAGGAAGGACCATATATACGACTTGAAAAGAAAAGGGACCTTGGGGAAGTTGGGGTCTTGTTTCTCTAAACAAAATCGCTGGCAATAATGGGGGCTGATAATAATATATCTAGTTGTGAAAACGGAGCATAAGTGCAAAATGCTAGTGGCACTCACCAGTGATGGGTTCCAGCCTGAACGAACTCCTCAACCACTACTACATATTTCATAATCCGAGACACCTTATCACTGTCGGTTTTGGGTGTACCGACGGTGATAGGGTATCACCACCGGTTCTAAAGCATACATGGCCTGTGTACATTGGAACCGGCGGTGAAAAGAGGTATCATTGCCGGTTCTACTCTCCTCCTAATCCGCACCTCCCCACTCCCCGTCTCCCCCCTTTCTCCCGTCCTCCCCCTCTTCTCTCCCATTTCCTCAATCTTCCCCTCTCCCCTGTGACTTCGACTGCAACGGCCGATGGGCTCTCTGCCAGGCGCCAGCTACCCCTCTCCTTACCCCTCCACTCGCCCCTCACTAGGACAGTAAGGAGCGGCAGTGGGGCGAGGGGTGGAGGTAGCGCTTAAGGCGGCGGTGCGGCTAAGGAGCGGCCGAGATCTGTTGCTGTGCGGCGTGGAATGGCGACGGGTGGGCAGGGGTGACTGGATCCGGATGCGGCGACACACGGGAGAGCGGCAGCGAGCCGGGAGCGGCGACGCGCTGGGGAGTGGCGGCGGGCAGGTTGCGGCGACTGGATTCGAATGCACAGTGCACAGCGCTGTAAGCATCCCTCCTCCTCCTCCTCTCCCTTCCCTCTATTGCCCCTCTTCCGGCGCCAGTCACGCCTCTTCCGTGTTGTATCTCGCCGGCAGCACCCGGACGCCCCACGGCCGTGCCTCTTCCGCGCTGGCCGCCCCTCCCCCACGACCCGCCGGCCAACCCTTCTTCCCAGCCGGCCGCGGCTCCTCCTCGCCGTGTTGGCGAGGAGGAGCCGCGGCCGGCTGGGAAGAAGGGTTGGCCGGCGGGTCGTGGGGGAGGGGTGGTCGGCGCGGACAAGGCGTGGTGGCGGGGCGGCCGGGCATGGCTAGTGGGATGCGGGGCGGGGCCAGGATTTTTTTTATTTTTTTAATAGGCATCACCGTTGGCTTACCCCATCACTACTGATTGTCAGACAACGGTTTTCAAAACTGGCAGTGATGGGGGTTTTGGAGCCGTTGGCGATAGATGATTCTGTAGTAGTGTATATAGCTCTATCATATAACTTATAAGACAACCCATTGTATAGGTTATCTGTTGAGTCGTCTCAAGATTACATGTCAATGCATGAGGCTGCCTATTAGACGACACCAATAAGGCCCTGTTTGGCATGGGTCTAACTCCGGGTGGAGCTGCTCCACTCCAGAACTCCACATGGAGCCAGCTCCGCTCCAAAACTCCAGAATTAAAATGGGGTGTTTGGCTAGATGGTGCTCTCAGCTCCAAAAAAGATCGATTTCAGTGTGGATTGCCATTGTTGCCCCCCAATTAAGGCCCCACTTGTCATCCTCTCTGTCCTATCTTCTTCTTCCCCTGGATAATTTTTGCAATCGGGGCAAGACGGGCGGCGGGGCTGCGTGGCGGGCGACGCGGTGGGCGGCAACGGGGGTGGCACTGGGTGGCGATGGGCGGCGGGGCAGCACGGGCGGCGATGGGGGCGAGGCTTGGGCGGCGAGCAGCGATGGGCGGCGGCGCTGGGCAGCGACGGGGATGGGGCTTGGGTGGCGGGCGGCGACGGGGCCGGCGGCGGGCCTCGGCGGAGCGGCGCGACGACCGGTGGCGGGCCTGCGGCGGAGGGGCGCGAAGGCCGGCGGCGGGCCTCGGCGGAGCGGCGCGATGGCCGGCGGTGGGCCTTCGGCGGAGGGGCGCGAGGGCCGGCGTCGGGCCTCGGCGGAGCGGAGCGAGGGCCGGCGGCGGGGCTCAGCGGAGCGGCGCGAGGGCCGGCGGCGGGGCTCGGCAGGGGGGCGCGAGGGCCGGCGGCGGGGCTCGGCAGGGGGGCGCGAGGGCCGGCGGCGGAGCTCGGCAGGGGGGCGCGAAGGCCGGCGGCGGGGCGTTGCGTCCGGCAGTGGGGCGCTCCGGCCACCGCCGGGCCTAGGGGCACCTGGCGGTGGGGCGCTCCGGCCGCCGACGGGCCTAGGGGCACCTGGCGGCGGGGCTAGGCGGGCGGGTGAAGTCACGGGAGAGGAAAGAAACAGAGGCGCACGGGAGAATGGAAAGAAAGAGGCAAAGATGAAACGTTATTTTTGTGTAATCAGTGGCAGTGGTGGGTAATTACCCACCAACTCCACGAGGAGGTTCAAAAGAGGGGGTTTTGGAGCAGCAAAAGAGGTGCTCCAAAACTCCACCCCATTTGTACTACAGCTCCATGGAGTTGGCAGCTCCATGGAGTTTTGGAGTTGGGGTGTTTGACTATTTTTTTTTGCTAGAGTCGCTGGAGTTGTGGAGTGGAGCTGTGCCAAACAGGACCTAAGTTGATAGTCCGCTCCCATGCCCGCCACCGTCAAGCCTAATGAGCTCTTCCCTTTGAACACTATACATGAAGCAAGGTGGGACCAATAAAAATCGGATACTGATGATTGAAAAACAAAACAAGCAAAAAATAAGATAAGATCAACCTAGCACTCGATTGACATGTAGCTTATTCTTTCGCTTCCTCCCCACTAATGTAGTGCTTCTTTTCTCCAACACGAAAATTCTGTTTGTTGAAAACCTACCTGTTTCGTCGGTGTCCACAGGAAGAAAAAATGAAATCCCCGTGCAAACAATGTAGCAGTACGATTTGTGTACTCGTGCATTAGGTAATGCGAGATGCGATTTTGCCTCGTGGATTTATCGAGCAATTAGCGAGTGATTCGCCCGAGAAGACCTAGAAGCTTCAACACTCCCGGTTTTTTATTCGTTGATTGCTGTGGTTGTTACCCGGAACAGTAAAAGAAACTACTAATTCCGCATAAGAGCGTGAGCCATGCTGCTGACGTACGTGGTGCTGGCGTGCACCACATATTCTTCTTGGCTTCTCCTCCCCCCTCGCGAGTGACGCAAGATCCTTATAAATTCCATCGCCATTCCTAGAGACCTCGGCGACCTTCTCCGCACCCAGAAGCAACCAGCTCAACAAACACGTACTGCATTGGTAGGATCAAAGCTAGCTGCGAGCTGCAACAAAACTAGCTGCGAGCGCGTCGCCATGGACGGCGTCCCGAAGCCAGGCGCCGGGGGCGGGAAGCAGGCTGTGCCGCCAGTGCCGGCCGGCAGCAACGCCATCGCCCGCGCAGCACGAGTGCCGCGGCGGGCGGCGTTTCCCGAGGACGCTGCGGCTGACGCGCCCGCAGAGGCAGCGGCGGGGGCAGGGGGCGGCGGCGAGGAGGACGACGACGTGCAGGTGGAGAGGTTCTACGCACTCCTGGACAACATCCGGGCCATGCGGGGTGCGTACGGCGCCGGCGATGGGGACGGCGACGGCACTGGCGCGGACGGCGTCGAGGCGGGCAGCGGCTGGGCGAGGAAGCGCCTGCGGGCCGCGGACCCGCCGTGGAGGCCGGCGTTCAGGATGGAGGACTTCGAGGAGCCCTCCCCAACGTCGTCGTCCCACGCCGCCGCGCGGCACGCCAAGAGGACGAACAGGCAGGTAGCGGACGCCGAGGAGGGCGGAGCGCGCCTAGCCGCCGCGTCGGCGTCGGCGTCGCCGCCGCCTCCGCCGCCACCGCGGCGCGCGGGCGTGCGACTCGACAGCGGCAGGAAGAGCATCTGATGACGTCTATGTGCGACGTGATCGATGGATCCGTTAGCTGAGTAAATTTGCCGTGTTTGTTCCAACCAAATTTGGTCAAACTAACTACTCCTTTGTGAAAAACAAGTGATTTGCCATGAAAGACGTGTGCGATCTGAGTTTTGACAAACGTATGGATAGAGCGGCAGAGCGCGCTAGTAGATGCCACCTGCCACGCGGCGAACCGACCGACAGGCGACAGGCGAGCCGGGCGTAGGCGCGTAGAGGGACGGCCAAACGGGACACCATGTGAAACACGACGCGTCTTGGTCTTTGGGTGCATCCAGTATACTTCCAGCCGACCAAGCCGTTTTGAAAAAAAAAAATTATAATACACATATACTTGTGTATACGTATGCACATCCAGCCATATAAGTACAGTCAGAGCCACCTCACTGCCAACGGAGACGTTGCTTACCACTACAGAGTTGAGATTAACAAAGTCACCACAGACACCTCGTTACAATGGAGATGTCTCTTCCCACTTAAAAATACTTATGCTGGTTAAATCTTGTAATAAATTCAGAAAATATGAGCATACATGTCGAGTCAAGAATTCAAATTCGAGTGGGTAGATTTCGCCATAAGGAACCTTACCAGGCGAGCTATGCTCGGTTTACTAGCATAATCATTTTCCATCTTTCTATATTTCAATAATCAGAACATTGAGTTAGCCGACTTATGTGTTTTTGATGAATTTTCCGGAAATTAGGGCAAGAGGTGCCGATTTTCGATGTGTTCCTCAACTTGGAAGGATGGCCTTGGGCAATCGGCTGCCAGACGGCCCAAACGGATAAGGGGCACCACTTGTTGGGGGGAAATATTAATGACCTCTCGAAACCCATGGAAACAACAAAACATAAAGGTCCAGGCCCACCTAAGGTAACAAAGATCAACCGACGTCGGCCCAACATGGGAGGAGAGAGCCGTGCTCCGCCTCGCCCGACCTCGTGTCCCGGGGTCGGGCGCCCCTGACCCCTGGAGGATTGAGTTCCGCCTCGCCCGACCGCAGGTCTGGGGTCGGGAGTGCCCGACCCCCCACCGCAGGTCTCCGCCTCGCCCGACTCCAGGCGTAAGGGGTCGGGCTAACCCGGACCCTCCAGACAAGTATCTCCCTCGGGCGCGGATCTCGTGGGTCCCCCTGTCGATCTCGCCATAAATGCGTCGCAGTTCTGTTAGGGAGAAGGATATCCGTGGCCCCCACGCAACCTGCCGCAAGTACCCATGGGCGGCCGCACAGTACCTGCTATAGTAGCTACGGCCTCCTCCGATTCGCCACAGGGCACTCATGGCCTGCACCGCTCGGAGTAGGGGGAAGCCTCGCCCGCTCTCGTGCCCCGCGCGCCCGGCGGCAGAGATGCGACGTCCGCTCTCCGCGGGCCGTCAGTAGGATGGCGGGATCCGCCGCCTCCCCCAACGGACACAAGGGTCACGACGAAATGCCATCATCACGCCCGGTGGCTACAGTCACCGAGGAAGCCATCGACAGGACGCGACGGCGGCTACCCTCCTCCGGCAAACGCGCCGGCGAAAGTCGAAGGCCGGCGAGGACGCCGGTGACCTGGGAACTTGGTTCCCCCTTTGTGTTGTATTTTTACCTAGCTATGTTTATCCCTTTACTTCTCCCCACATTCGGTCTCGCGTGTAACCCCGGTGGTCCCCTTACGCTATAAAAGGAGAATCGGGGGCCTGAGACAAAGGGGGGCTCGACGGGCAACTCGAAGCACCACAACGCTTCCAAGCAAACAGAACACACGCACTCACCCTGTTAGAGCATCAGTACTCACCCAAGAGACCTGGGACCGGTTCCCTCTCTTACACTCCTGTAACCCCTACTACAGAACCCCGCGTGGGCAACACGAGCAGCTCCCGATACTGGACGTAGGGCGTTCCTTTGCCCGAACTAGTATAAACCCCATGTCTCTCACGCCACCATCTGAAGCCTTACGTGCATAAAAGAAATTTACTAGTCTAAGTCTTGATCCGCTAATCTTGACAACGACAGTTGGCGCGCCAGGTAGGGAACCTTTGCGCGTACAACAGCGGCTTGAGATGTCCAACCACGATGCCAGCTTCACCCCGGGCTCCCTGATCCGCTTCGGGAGTCTGGACTTCCTCGCCACCGGGGAGGGGATCGAGTTGATCCCTGTCCTCGTCTTGCCCGCTCGTCCCGTCATCCCCGACCCCACTGCCGGGATAGTGGCGAGCGGCCAGGCGCGCGCTGGAAGGCCTCCCTCTGAGGGGCGGTTCTTCGGGCCGCGCATTGCCGCGGCAACCCACGGTCGTCTCTTGGCGCGGTCCATGACCGTGTCGCCCACGAGCAATGAGCTAGTGGGCGTGACGAGGACCACTTCCGACACCGGCTCCAACAGCTGGAGTCACCACCCCTCACGTGAGTGCCTTATGGTCGACATGCACTCTGAGGGGTCCAATGATGATGGCGCCGGAGGGAGGCAGAGGACTCCCCCACCGCGCGCCGCGGCTTCAACTGGAGCCATCGCCAAGACCCCGGTGCGACCCCGACAGCCGGAGGCGCGCGCGGCGCCCCACCAGGAGGTCGAGCGCCCCCGCCACAAGGGCAGGGCACGACGACGGGCGCACGAAGAGTGCCCTCAGCTCTTCGCTCGCGCCAGGAAGAACATCGCCACCACGGCGGCCCTACTTCGACGATTCCTCGAACCGGCGACGCCCGAGGAATGTCAGGTGCGCCAGGAGGTGCGCAACCTACTCGGGTGTGCCGCCGTCCAGCAGGCAGAAAGTTCCGCGTCTCGGCGACACGGGCAAAATGCCAGCAGAGCAGCACCCACCGTAGGCCCGGAGAGGCGGGGGAGTCTGTTCATCAACCTCCTCCTAGGGCGAACCAGGCGGCGCCCGCTCAACGGACACCGCCACCCGCAAGAGGCGGGGCCCAGTCCGTTCACCGGCACGTCGGCCCCGTTCGCGACGCCCGCGACACCCTGGACGCGCGGAGGCGCTCCCGCGCGGACAAGGAGGAGGGGGCGGATTGTGGCTACCACATCCACCGTGGTGGCCGCTACGACAGCGAAAAAGACCGCAGCCCGAGCCCCGACCGGGCGGGGCCCCGGGCCTTCTCCGCGCGCATCCTGAACGCGCCGTTCCCACCGCGCTTTAGGCAACCAACCAACGTGGCCAAATACTCGGGGGAGACGAACCCCGAGCTATGGCTCAGCGACTACCGGCTTGCATGCCAGGCCGGTGGGGCGGACGATGACCTGTTCATCATCCGCAACCTACCACTTTTTCTGGCCGACTCAGCACGAGCCTGGCTAGAACATATCCCTTCGGGTCGAATCCGCAATTGGAACGACCTAAAGGATATATTCGTGGGAAACTTTCAGGGCACATATACGTGCCCTGGCAATTCCTGGGACCTCCGGAGCTGTCGCCAGGGGTCAGACGAGTCCCTCCGGGACTACATCCGGCGCTTCTCCCGGAAGCGCACATAGCTCTCCAATGTCGCGGACGCCGACGTCATAGGGGCTTTCCTGGCAGGAACCTCCTACCGGCCCCTCGTCCACGAGCTGGGGCGTCGAGGCCCACGAACCACGGAGGAGCTCCTCGACATCGCCACCAGCTTCGCCTTGGGCGAAGAGGCTGTCGGAGCGATCTTCGACCGCTCCAAAGGCAAAGCAAAGCGGGAGGAGGACGCTGATGAGGGCACCTCCAACCGTCAACAGAAGAAGAAGAACAAGCAGCGGCGTGAGCCACCCCTCGTGGCCACTGTCGAGCGCAAACGGGGACAGCCGCCTCCAGAAGGCACCCTTAGCTTCTTCGACAAGCTCCTCGACGGACCGTGCCCGAACCACGAGTTCCCCGTGAAGCACGCCTACAAGGAATGCAACCTCATGAAGAGGTACTTTATAGGCAACCCGGTCAAGGGTGACCGAAGACGGAAGCCCGACAAGGAGAAGAAGGACAACGAAGAGAAGGAAGACGGCTTCCCCAAGGTGGACGGCTGCTTCATGATCTTCGGCGGCCTGGCGGCGTACAACTCCAAGCGCCGTCAGAAGCTGGAGCGCCGCGAGGTCTACGCGGCTGAGCCTGCCACACCAGCCTTCCTCGACTGGTCAGGACCCGCCATCACCTTCGACCGGTCCAACCACCCAGGGCGCGTCCTGCAGCTAGGATGCTACCCCCTCATTGTCGACCCCATCGTCGGCACGACACGCCTCATCAAGGTGCTCATGGATGGAGGCAGCGGCCTCAACATCCTCTACGCCGAGACCCTCGACGCCATGGGGATCGATCGCTCCCGCCTCCACCCCAACAAGGCACCATTTTACGGCGTCGTGCCGGGGAAACAGGCAATGCCTCTCGGGCATATCGACTTGCCTGTCACCTTCGGGACCCCTTCCAACTAAAGGAAGGAGGTCCTCACCTTTGAGGTGGTAGGTTTCAGTGGAACCTACCACGCCATCCTGGGGCAGTCGTGCTACGCCAAGTTCATGGCCATCCCCAACTACACCTACCTCAAGCTCAAGCTGCCGGGGCCCAACGGGGTCATCACCGTTGGCACGTCTTTCTAGAAGGTGTACGAGTGCGACGTAGAATGCTGCGAGTACGCCTCGGTCATTACCTTCACGGAAGATTTGGTGGTCCAGCTCACGGAAGGCTCCGAGGACCAGCCCGACTCCAAGCAGTCGGCCACCTCCTTCGAGGCCACCGAAGGCGTCAAGGAGGTCCTCCTCGACCCCAGCAGCTCTGATGGCCGGGCCATGCGGATCGGCGCTACCCTATCTCCCAAATAGGAAAGCACGCTCGTCGACTTCCTCCGCGCGAACAGCGATGTTTTTCGCGTGGAAACCCTCGGACATGCCCGGCATTCCGAGGGAAGTCGCCGAGCACTCCTTGAACATCAAGGCTGGCTCCAAGCCAGTGAAGCAAGGTCTGCGCCGCTTCGACGAGGAGAGGCGCAAGGCCATCGGCGAGGAGCTCCAAAAACTTTTGGCGACCGGATTCATCAAGGTAGTTCACCATCCCGAGTGGCTAGCTAATCCCATCCTTGTACGAAAAAAGAATGGGAAATGGAGGATGTGTGTTGATTACACTGGTCTCAATAAAGCATGCCCAAAGGACCCGTTTCCTTTGCCATGCATAGATCAGATAGTCGAATCAACCGCCGGGTCCAAAACCCTTAGCTTCCTTAACGCATATTCCGGCTACCATCAGATCACGATGAAAGAGTCTGACCAGCTCGCCACCTCTTTCATCACCCCCTTTGACCCCTATTGCTACGTTAAGATGCCATTCGGCCTCAAAAATGCAGGGCCTACGTTCCAGCGATGCATGCTTAAATGCTTCGGGGACCTCATCGGGCGAACCGTTGAGGCCTACGTCGACGACATCGTGGTCAAATCCAAAAAGGGTGACCAGCTCGTCCCTAACCTCGAATTGGCCTTCGAAAGGCTGAGGGACAAGCATATTAAACTCAATCCCGAAAAGTGCGTTTTCGGGGTTCCGAGGGGCATGCTGCTAGGTTTTATCGTCTCCGTGCGCGGCATCGAAGCCAATCCGGAGAAGATAGCGGCCATCAGCGACATGGGGCCGATCCAAAATATAAAAGGAGTCCAACATGTCACGGGATGCTTGACGGCCCTGAGCCGCTTCATCTCGCGCCTCGGCGAACAGAGACTCCCACTCTACCGACTCCTGAAGAAGACCGACCGCTTCGAGTGGACCGTCGAGGCCCAGGAGGCACTTGACCGGCTCAAGGACCTCCTGACGAAGGCCCCAATCCTAGTCCCGCCAACCGACGGCGAGCCCCTCATGCTCTACATCGCAGCAACCACCCAGGTGGTTAGCGCGACTCTAGTGGTAGAACGGGAAGAGGAGGGACACGCCCTCAAGGTGCAGCACCCGGTGTACTTTGTCAGCGAGGTCTTGTCCGAATCCAAGGCACGCTACCTGCAGATCCAGAAGCTCATCTACGCCATTCTCATCACGAAGAGGAAGCTGCGCCACTACTTCACCTCCCACCCGGTAACGGTGGTGTCATCGTTCCCTCTCGGCGAAGTGATCCGAAACCAGGACGCCACGAGATGGATCGCGAAGTGGGCGCTTGAGCTCATGGACCAGGGCATCACCTATGCCCCCGCACCACCATCAAGTCCCAAGTACTGGCCAATTTTGTAGCAGAGTGGACAGAGATCCAGAAGCCACCGACGCCGGAGAAGGAGGAGTACTAGACAATGTACTTCGACGGATCGTTGATGAGGGCTCGTGCCGGAGCGGGCCTCGTCTTCGTCTCTCCTCTAGGCGTGCGCATGAGGTACATGATCTGCCTCCACTTTCCTGCATCTAATAATGTTGTCAAGTACGAGGCCCTCCTCAACGGGCTTCGCATCGCTATCGAGCTGGGCATCCGGCGGCTGGACGTCCGGGGTGACCTCTCAGCTAGTCGTCGAGCAAGTCATGAAGGAGAGGAGCTGCCACGACCCCAAGATGGCAGCTTACTGCAACGAAGTTCGCAAGCTTTAAGATAAGTTCGACGGACTAGAGCTCAACCACATCGCAAGGCGTTTCAACGAGGCTGCCGACGAGTTGGCAAAGGCAGCGTCCGGCCGAAAACCTGTACCCGATGGTGTTTTCGTCAGTGACCAGCTCAAGCCCTCAATCCGTTCCCAAGAGCCGGAGAAGCTCGGCGACGCGCCACCTGTCCCGGGCTCGGGTCCCGACCCGGAAGAGGTTGGCAACGCGCCGCCTACCAGGGTCGGCGACGCTTCGTCAACCATAGGGTCGGAGGCCGACCCCTCCGATCCCGAGGCTATGGAGATCGAGGCAGACCCAACAGCAGGGCCCGACCCCCCGCCCGACTGGAGAGCCCCGTACCTCGACTACCTCATCCGCGACATGCTCCCGGCGAACAAGACGGAGGCGCGCAGAATCGCGCGCCGCGCCAAATCCTTCGTCATCATCGATCAGGAGCTCTACAAGAGAAGCCACACCGGCATCCTCCAGCGTTGCATCCCGATCGAGCAGGGGAAGGAACTGATGCAGGACATCCACGCCGGAGCCTGCGGCCATCACGCCGCGCCAAAAACCCTCGTTGGCAATGCCTTCCGGCAGGGTTTCTACTGGTCCACGGCGGTTGCCGATGCCACCCACGTGGTCCGCACCTGCGAAGGGTGCCAATTCTTCGCGCGCAAAACCCATCTGCTCGCGCAGGCACTCCAAACCATCCCCATCACTTGGCCCTTCGCGGTCTGGGGCCTGGATCTCGTCAGGCCCTTCAAGAAAGCCCCCGGGGGCTTCACCCACCTGGTGGTCACCGTCGACAAGTTCTCCAAGTGGATCGAAGCATGACCGGTCATGCAAATCTAATCCGAGCATGCGGTACAATTCTTCACCGACATCATCCACCACTTCGGAATCCCCAACTCCATCATCACGGACAACGGCACGCAGTTCACTGGAAACAAGTTTCTCTAGTTCTGCGACGACCACCACATCCGAGTGGACTGGTCGCCCGTGGCACATCCCCGCACGAACGGGCAGGTTGAACAAGCCAACGGCATGATACTCCAGGGTCTCAAGCCACGGATCTTCGACCGCCTCAAAAAGTTCGGCCGCCGGTGGGTCGCGGAGCTTCCCGCAGTCCTTTGGAGTTTGAGGACAACCCCCAGTCGAGCAACTGGCTTCACCCCATTCTTCATGGTTTACGGGTCCAAGGCCATCCTGCCCACTGACCTGGAGTACGGATCGCCGAGGGTCAAGGCATATGACGAACAGGGGAACCAGGCATCGCTTGAAGACGCACAAGATCAGCTCGATGAAGCACGCGATGTGGCCCTGCTGCACTGGGCCAAGTACCAGCAGGCCTTACGACGCTACCACAGCCGCAAGGTGCAGGGCCGAGCCTTCAACGTAGGCGACCTGGTACTTCGCCTCGTCCAGGATAACAGTGGTCGGCACAAGCTGACCCCTCCGTGGGAAGGTCCCTTCATTGTCGTGCAGGTACTGCGGCCGGGCACCTACAAGCTGGCGACTCCCGACGGACAGACCTTCAGCAACGCTTGGAACATAGAATAGCTAAGACGTTTCTACCCCTAGCTTTCATTTCCAACTTCTGTACATGGACACTTCTGTAAGTTTGAAAATTTTTACGGAAAAAAGAATTTTGAGTTGGTTCCATTCAAGTTTCACTTCGAACTCAGGGATATCCGACCCTGGCTCTGCCTCAGGGCCGCATATCCCTCGGGGCTATCAGGGGCTCTCGCCCAAGCCAATTGACACCTTCTCAAAACGCTTTCTCTTTCCGAGCCGACCCTCTTTCTGAACTTTCGTGCATGAAAAGGAGAGAGTGCACGAACGGTGCTCACTCAAGACTGATCGAACTGCGAAAATTCTACGCCCCAGCGGCTACGGTGCCTTCGCTCATCAATACTTACTGACACGCCCGACAAGGCGCTCTAAACTTTCCAAGCCTAAAAAACAAGAAAGAGGATCGGAAACTTTTTCACGACAAGTTATAGAAAAGGCCTCTATGGCCATCACAAAAAACAAGTCTTTCACTAATGTATTTACATCTGGGACGCCAGCCCAATACCGTTAACTCGTCCGGGGATCTTCGGGTGGGACGGCCTCATCCTGGAGGCGCTTCGCCAAGGCCTTTGCCGGGTTGAGCACCAACGTGTCGATCTCATCCAGGTCGGCCTCAGAGTAGCCGGCGGCGTATCCTCCGCTCATCCCGTCGAAGTTGATGCCGGAATAGTGGGAGCCAAAGACCCCAAAGGTTCGCCTCACGCCGGTGCGGAACGCTTCCAGGGCGATCTCGCGGGTCCGGCGGTACGTCCCGAGGACACGAGCCGCCAGTGAGCTCGTCCCCTCCCCCTGGACCACGCTGAGGCCGTCGTAGACGATGCGGACCGCGTCCCGCAGGTTGCCGTGCTCAGCGCGCTCCGCGTCAAGCACCTCCCTCAGCCAGTTGAGCTCGTCTGCAAAGATCACCCAGAAGGACCCGCCAAATCAAAAATCACCGCAACATCACAAAGACAAAGAAATAAACAGAGTCATACCCTCGGATTGAGCCTTCAGCTGACGCTCCTGGTCGAGCCCCTGAGCCACGGAGGTCTGAAGCTCCCGCGCTTGCACTTGGAGCTAGCTGACCTCCGCCCCAAGGTTGGCCGCCTCCTTCTTGGCCTCCTCCTTCCGAACCTTCTCGGCGTCCTGGTCCTGCCAGGCCTTCTGCCGCTCGCACCGGATGCGCTCGACGGTCTTCTGAAGGGCTTCATGTTCCCCCTTCAGCCGTGCGAGCTCCTCGGCGTCGTGGCGGGCCTTTTCGGCAGTGGCCTGGAACTCCTCGCAGTCGCAGCGAGCCTTCTCGGTGATGACCTGGAACTTGGCCTCCGCCAGCCGATCTTCCTCCTGTGCCGCCTGCTCGCGCCTCTGCAGATCGTCGATGACCTGCTGGGCAGCGGCAACCTGCATGGTCAGCTCCCCGGTCCGCTGCCTCTTCAAGTTGAAGCGCTCCCAGAGCCCCCGCTCAAGTCGGAGGAAATTGGATTTTCCCCGGCTGCATTCCTGGAGAGCCTGCAAGACAGTAGACCATCAAGGACAGAGCAACGGGAAGAAAATAACCGTTAACAGAGAAAGTACCATATCTGGCCACCGGGGAAGACGACGCTGTCCAGCTCCCCCAACGCCGAAGACAGAGCCGCGCGGACGTTAGCGAGTCCGCCCTGCAGCGCCTACCACTTGCCCCATTCCGTGGCGTCATCCAACGTGAAGAGGGGTCTCTGCGGGTCGTCACGAGACGACCAACGCAGGATGGACCCGCTCCACGCCTTGGGAACGGGAGTGGTCGAGGCAAGGGCGGGGGCTGACCCCGACGCTGCCGTCAAGATGGGCACCACAATCCCGGAAGTTGCCGGCCTCACCGACGGTCCCGGCGCACGCACCCCTGCCCCCGTCGAGGCTGCCGCGGGCACCGCCAACGCCAATGCACGCCCCGACCCGCCCGTCGGCGCCACCGCCTCCGACGCGGGTGCCGGAGCAAGTGTCCTTGTGACCGTCTTGCCCCCCTTCGTGGCCTCCGGAGCAGGCACTTCCGCCTCCGCCGCCGCTGCCACTTCTGCCGCAGCTCCCCGGGCAGAGGTCCCCACCCCCGTCACCGCCGCCTCCTTCGACGCAGCCACTGTGGCGGGCGTCCCTACCTCCCCCGCCGTCTCTGTCCCCGTCGTGGCCACGGGGGCAGACTCTCCCTCCTCCAGTGCCGCCGCCGTCCCTGTCACGGCCGCTGGGGCAACCGCCCCCGGCTCCACCACCGCCGTCTCCTCCGCCTCATCGGCGTCGAGGTTGATCACCTCCCCAGCCTGAGGGCTCCCGGGAGCGATACTCTGCACCACGGGGTCGGACGAAGAGGCAGAGGGCGGAGCGGGGTTCGAACCTTGTCCCGTGCCCGGCGGCAGCACCACTCCATCGGTTGCCGCCGCAGGGGCCACCTTCGCGGCAGGACCCGCGGTCTGACCAGTAACCCCGCCGCTCGCCACCGGCGGGACCGCGACCCGCCCCGCAGAGGCAAACAACACCCGCAGCGCCTTCTTGGGCGCCAGCTGCGGGACGAGGCCTCAAGGGGCGGCGTTGCAAAACAATAAACGACATCAGCAAGAACAAACCCAATGCCGGGAGAAGAACGAGATTCGCATGGAAATTCAACTCACATCCCCGCAGAGCAAGGATGGTGCGCGCGCTTCGCCTCCGAGCTGGACGCCGACCCCGGGGCATCCGGCAGCGTTCGCTTGTCCCCGCTCCTTTGCTCCTGGGCTGCAGGTGCAGGGACGGGGGTCGGCTCCGTAGACCCCCGAGGAGCGCTCCGCACTGACCCTGGGGCGCAGCCCCAGAGCTTTGCGGGACCAAGTCCCGGGCAGGCGGTCCGCCCGCTTCGTCCCCCGCGACCGTCTGGGAGCGCGCCTCCCGGATAACAAGCGCGCCCGATCAGGGGGATAGGATAAACTCCTCATCCTCCTCCTCTTCCTTCTCCTCCTCCTCCTCATCGTCGTCATTGTCGTCATCCTCATCCGACACGACCTATCCCCGCCGCCGCCGCTGGGACTCCTTGGCGGCCCTCTTCTTCTTCTTCGCCGTCTCCTTGTCCTTGCGTCGCTTTTGCTTCTCGGCAAGGAGACGGTTCTGCTGCCGCCGCTCGGCGTCCTTCGGCACCGGCGGACGCGAGTCGACGACCCGGGTCATGCTGCCCTGCAAACACAAAAAGCCCCGCGTCGGAACGGCGGACCGAGAGACACGAGAAAGGGAAACTGGCGCACAAAATCCTTACTAGGTCGATGAAATTCTCGTCCGGGCGCATCGGAGGGTGGCCGGGCACCAGGTAATCAGCGTCCTTGTCCTCCAGCGCCTCCCGGACCCGCTGCCGGATCTCGAAAGCAGCGAGCACACCCGTCGCGAGGACGGTGCCCTCGGTTGGTGCATCGGGAGTCATGTCGGCAAGCGAACGGACCCGGAGCATCAGCGGCGCCACCCGCCGGGCGTGGTACGCCCCGATGACTCCGGCTCCGGTCAGTCCCCTCCCCTTCAGGTGCTCGATGGCCTGCAGCAGGCCGGTGATCCGCTTCTTCTCCTTCTCCACCGGGCCGTACGCCCACACCTCCGGCGCCGCTTCAATAATGCGGCCGGTAAACTCCGGCAGGGGGGAGTTGGAGTAGTTCTTCACGTAGAACCACTGCTGGTGCCACCCCTTGTAGGATGCCGTGATCTTCATCGCCATATACTCCTTGGCGCAAGTATGGCGAAGGTGGATTCCGGCGCACCCTATTGGCACCGGGGACGACCGCTGCTGGCTTCCCTTCTTCTCGGCCTTCTGGTACAGGCTGACCGTGAAGAAGTACTTCCACAGCGAGAAGTTGGGCTCAATGCCCAGGAACCCCTCGCACAGCGCGACGAACATCGCGACGTGCTGAATCCCGTTGGGGTTGAGGTGCTGCAGCTCAAGCCCATAGTAATGCAAGAGCCTGCGGAAGAAGAGGCTCGGCGGAGTCGCGAACCCCCTCTCGTGGAAGTGGGCGAAGGAAACAACGTAGCCGGTGGGCGGAGTCGGCACCTCTTCCATCTCAGGGAACCCCCACTCATCCCTCTCCGTCCTCTCGCAAAGGAGGCCTTTCCTCACTAGGCCTTCGGCGCGTGAGGGGCCGAAGTGGGAACGCGCCCAGGATCCCATCGCCGGAG
Source organism: Setaria viridis (assembly GCF_005286985.2). Taxonomy (NCBI): domain Eukaryota; kingdom Viridiplantae; phylum Streptophyta; class Magnoliopsida; order Poales; family Poaceae; genus Setaria; species Setaria viridis. The sequence continues at coordinate 22,864,296 of NC_048265.2, read as the reverse complement.
GGAGAAGATGTTGGAGGTATGCCCTAGAGGCAATCATAGAGATGATGATATTCCATTTGTATCCATGATTTGTATATTGTGTTCATTGAATATCCATTAAAGGCTACTTGAATTGATTTGCAATTATGTGAATTGTATGTGAAACTCTTTACTTGTATGGTTATTCTAAAAGTTGTCCCTAGTCGGAGTTCATGTGAGGACACAGATGAATATTAGACTAGCACATGTATTAGTTGATGACTATGTTTCACAAGTCATGGATATGGAGATGTTGAACTAATAATGTGGACACATGTGGAGACATGTGCTAGGACTGACCCAACACGAGAAGTAGTTCTCTCTTTAAACAACATATACGCTTTGTCCTTAGACCTGAGATTGTCGCATGTATTCTAGATGTGGATCGACCTACTTAGGGGCTATCAAACGCTACGCCGTAACAGGGTAGTTATAAAGGTAGCTTTCGGGTTTGTCAAGAAGCATGCTATGAGACATGGTTAATCAAGATGGGATTTGCCCCTCTCTGATTGAGAGTGATATCTCTGGGCCCCTCGAGTGATCGGATCCGAAAATGCATGGCCATGCTACGTACGGTTAAGAGTTAACCTACAAAGGGATTCCGAATCACAGGATCGAGAAAGAGCGGTCGGCTTGAAGCTAGACCAAATATCGTGAGGCAAAGGGAATAGCATGTATATTATGTTGTGATGGTTCGTCTGATATGATCTTCGTATGCGTATAGGAGTTGGCACGTCTTGCTAGAGGCCGCTACCGACTATTGGGCCGAGTAGGAGTACTCGGGCCATGTCTATACGTAACCGAACCCATAGGGTCACACACTTAAGGGGCTGGAAGCCCAATTCGGATCTGATCCGAGTTGGATTAGGTTTAGGAGTACTAATGGGCCTCGGATCCAGAGGCCCATCAGGAACCTCTATAAATAGAGGGGTGGGGGCGCCCTAGGGTTGACACCTTTTGGCTGAACACACTTGCCGCACCTCCCACGCCCTCGCCTGTTGCTACTCGCGGATCTAGCAGTCCGGCTTGCGACGCTTCCTCCCTGCACGTGTGGATACCTTGGAGGTGTTGCGCCTGCAGCACTTGGACGAGCCATCGACGAGCCGCCGACGAGCCGCGACGAGCCGACGACGAGCCGCGGCACCGGAGGCGATCTTGCTGCACGTGGGAGCTGCTTGACGTGACTTGATCGACTACGTACGACTACGTTGATCGACTACGTACGACTACGTGATCGTCTTCACTGCACCGACGCATATCTACATCTTCCGCACCAGTAGTGCGTCGAGTGGTAATCCCGTGATCCTTATACGGCAGTTCTTCCTGGTTATACGCGGTAGAAATTTTGATTTGCGCTAGCGTAGCCTACCTCGTATCTCAACAGTGGTATCAAGAGCCTTAGCTGCTTAGTTTTGGATTCGGGATGTGTGCATATGGAGATATGCGAGTTCTCTGTTTGATCTATGTCCTGATTTCGTGCCCTTGCTGCAATGGTAGTGTAACGACATACTCCTACCGGTCGGTTTTCGCCATCGGAGTTAATTGATACACGTAAATCCAGTTGCAGTGAGCGAAGATCAATATGATTGGTCGAATCGAGATCCAGGGTCATACACCAAGCGCATTAGATGTGCAATAGTAGATGGGATCTACTGCCGGGGTCGGGATTTTGCCGTATGCGCATGCTTCGGTAAATCAGCCGTAACTTTTCGGTACGATCTCGGATCGGGGCGATTTCTATACAAAAATTGATCTACAGATTCGGCGAAATTAGATTTGCCAAATTCGGCTTGGAAGATGGAGTTTCGGGCCTCCGAAGTTTGGAACGTTAGGACGCCTAACTCTGTTTTGCAGGATGTATGCATGTATCTTGTGATCAGTATGGCCCCCTTGTGTATGTGATGCATGTGTGTAACTCATTCGTGACCTGCGTGTCGCGCGTACGGCAACACGGCAGGAGCCATATGTGTTGTCACTTTATTGTATTTAATGGTCTGCGTACCAATCTGTGATGATCCAAGCAACTATGTAATCTTCATTACTAGATTCTTTACTAGCTATTAGGCGTAATAGCATGCTCTAGTTCTTGGAGGACTCATCACCAGGAGGATGGCGCACATGGAACATGGAGATGGAGATCACCATGGTGAACAGGATCTATGGAGATGGAGATCACCATATGAAAACGGGCCATACTGTGTCACAACTGTGTGAATGCTATTCTGTTTATGTTTTACTTTCTGCATGCTGTGATGTTAGAAGTAGAACGATCCCTCACAAAGTTTAAGTTACTATGCCCTCCCAACTAAAACTTGCACCGTCCCATGTCTTGTACAATTAGTGGTGGGTCTATGAAATTAGGGTGCCACTAGTTTTCCTTGACTAGACGGGTTTGTGTCGGACACTTACACGCATAAGGGTTGGTTTGCTTAACAAGGTTATCTTAACGGTTAAGGACCTTGGGGCATAAAGGTTGGGCGCCGAGACATAGAGATGTCACCCAACAACAGGAGTCATATGTGATATGATTAGCAAAAGTTGCTTACCGATCTACCTCGTTTGCTAGCAGTGATGCTAAAGCTCACTAGTAGACTTGTTAGTTGTGGATCCTGAATCACTAAGTTTCAATAGAGGGATATTGATTTTAGTGGGAGTAGATTCTGTTAAAATAGTTTAATGTAATTTGCTCTATCATGGATACGTTTGTCTTAGTGTATTTTGCATTACTTTTGTTGTAGATTAAATGGCACCTAGCAGCACTACACCGTTTGCTTTGCGTTCGGTCCTTGAGAAGGACAAGTTGAATGGAACAAACTACTCGGATTGGATCCGTAACCTGAGAATTGTTCTCAGGGCTGAGAAAAAGGAAGATGTTCTAGACAACCCACTACCAGAAGAACCTGCTGATGATGCACCCGCTGCTGCTAAGAATGCTTACAAGAAGGCATGTGATGCTAACCTTGAAGTAAGCTGCCTTATGCTTGCTTGCATGGAACCCGAGCTGCAGATGCAGTTCGAAACAAACCATGAGGCGCACGATATGATCGTGGCGCTTAGAGACATGTTCCAAACACAGGCCAGGACTGAAAGGTTCAATGTGTCTAAGGCCTTTGTTGAGAGCAAGCTAGCAGAAGGCGCAGCAGTAGGACCACACGTAATCAAGATGGTTGGTTACACTCAACGGTTGGAGAAGCTAGGCTTCCCACTGGGCCAAGAGTTGGCCACTGATTTCATTCTTTCATCTCTTCCGCCTAGCTATGGGAACTTCATCTCGAACTACCATATGCATGGGACGGAGAAGGGTCTGAATGAGCTGTGTGGTATGCTCAAGACAGCAGAGGCTGACATTAAGAAAAGCGCTAGTACCAGCCATGTGATGGCGATACAGAACAAGCCCAGCTTTAAGAAGAAGGGCAATTCTTGGAAGAAGAAGGGTAAGGCTGGAACGTCCAAGCCAAACCCACCGCCCAAGGTTAAAGCTGGACCTGGACCTGCTCCAGACAAAGAGTGCTTTTACTGTCATGAACTTGGTCACTGGAAGAGAAACTGCAAGCATTACCTAGCTTCCTTGAAGAATGGCGGAAGTAAAAGTACTTCTACCTCAGGTACGCTTGTTGTTAATGTTATAGACAACATATTTCTCGCTGATACAATTATTAATTCTTGGGTATTTGATACCGGATCGGTTGCTCATATTTGCAATTCGATGCAGGGAATGATAAGAAGTAGAAGCGTGGAAAGAGGAGAAGTTGATTTCCGCGTGGGCAATAATGCAAGAGTTGCTGCTTTGACCGTCGGGACGATGCAACTCCACCTCCCGTCAGGATTTATTATGGAGTTGAATAATTGTTATTTTGTTCCTAGTTTAAGTCGAAACATTTTGTCTCCTTCATGTTTGATGAAGGATGGTTATTCATTTGCGAGTGAAAACAATGGTTGTGTGATCTCTAAGAATAATATGTTTATGGCTTTTGCACCCATTGTGAATGGATTATTTGTTTTAAATCTTGATGGTTCACCTGTCTGTAATGTAAGTGCTAAAAGGCCTCGGCCTAATGATTTGAGTCCTACCTACTTGTGGCATTGTCGTTTGGGTCATATAAGTGAAAAGTGCATGAAGAAGCTCCATTCTGATGAACTTCTAACTTCGTTTGATTTTGAATCATACGAGACATGTGAGGCTTGCTTGCTAGGCAAGATGACCAAGACGCCTTTCACAGGATTTCCTGAGAGAGCAGTAGACTTGTTGGAACTCGTACATAGTGATGTATGCGGACCAATGAGCACGACGGCAAGAGGAGGATTCCAATACTTCATAACTTTCACTGATGATTTTAGTAGATATGGCTATGTCTACTTGATGAGGCACAAGTCTGAAACCTTTGAAAAGTTCAAGGAATTTCAGAATGAAGTTGAAAATCAGCGTGGCAAGAAAATTAAGGCCTTGCGATCTGATCGTGGAGGCGAGTATTTGAGCCACGAGTTTAGCAATCATCTAAAGAGTTGCGGAATTGTTCCACAACTTACGCCGCCTGGAACACCTCAGAGAAACGGTGTGTCCGAGCGACGTAATCGAACTTTGTTACACATGGTTCGATCAATGATGAGCCAGTCGGACCTACCGTTGTCATTTTGGGGATACGCTCTAGAAACAGCAGCTTTCACACTAAATAGGGTACCATCTAAATCCGTAGTTAAGACACCATATGAGATATGGACTGGAAAGGTTCCTAGTTTGTCTTTTCTAAAGATTTGGCGATGTGAAGTGTTTGTCAAGCGACTTCAGTCGGACAAGATCACACCTAAGTCGGATAAGTGCATTTTCGTGGGATATCCAAAGGAAACTTTGGGATATTATTTCTACAACCGATCAGAAGGCAAAGTGTTTGTCGCTCGGAACGGGGTTTTCCTAGAGAAAGAGTTTCTCAAAGGAGAAAAGAGTGGAAAGACAGTGCATCTTGAAGAAGTTTGAGATGAGCCGATCAGGCAAGAATCAACGAGTGATGCTAACGTAGCAGAACAAGTTGAGATACCCATGGCAAGAGAAACACCGCCACAACCACGAAGGTCGGCAAGGCTCCGCGAAATGCGGGCAATATTATTGTTGGACAATGATGAGCCTGTGACATATGCAGAAGCAATGATGGACCCAGACTCCAAAAAATGGCAGAGTGCCATGCAATCCGAAATAGAGTCCATGGGAGACAATCAAGTTTGGAACGTGGTTGACCCTCCTGATGGTGTTAAAGCCATAGAATGCAAGTGGATCTATAAGAAGAAAAATGACATGGATGGAAATGTTCACATCTATAAAGCACGACTTGTCGCAAAAGGTTTTTGACAAGTTCAAGGAGTTGACTACGATGAGACCTTCTCGCCTGTAGTGATGCTTAAGTCCATTCGGATTATTCTAGCTATAGTTGCATATTTTGATTATGAGATATGGCAGATGGATGTCAAGACAGTTTTCCTGAATGGAAACTTAACTGAGGATGTGTATATGATACAACCCGAGGGTTTTGTCGATCCAAGAAATGCTGGAAAGGTATGCAAGCTTTAGAGATCTATTTATGGATTGAAGCAAGCATCTAGGAATTGGAACATTTGTTTTGATAAAGTGGTCAAAGGGTTTAGCTTCACCAAGAACGAAGAAGAGTCTTGTGTTTACAAGAAGGAAAGTGGGAGCTCTGTAGTATTTCTAATTTTATATGTGGATGACATATTGCTGATTGGAAATAACATTCCTATGCTTGAGTCCGCAAAGACTTCACCGAAAAATAGTTTTTCGATGAAGGACTTAGGGGAAGCGGCATATATTCTGGGCATCAAAATCTATAGAGATAGATCGAGAAGGCTTATAGGATTAAGCCAAGATACTTACATTGACAAAGTGTTGAAACGGTTCAACATGGAAGAGGCGAAGAAAGGGTTCTTGCCTATGTCACATGGCATACATCTCAGCAAGACTTAGTGTCCTTCGACTGCTGATGAGTGGGATCGCATGAGTAGAGTGCCATATGCTTCGGCTATCAGATCTATCATGTATGCAATGATAAGTACTCGCCCAGATGTTTCATGTGCGCTAAGTATGACAAGCAGACACCAGTCTGATCCGGGTGAGACTCACTAGACGGCGGTGAAAAACATTCTTAAGTACTTAAGAAGGACTAAAGATATGTTCCTCGTCTATGGAGGTGAGGAGGAGCTCGTTGTAACAGGTTACACCGATGCTAGTTTCCAAACCCACAGAGATGATTCAAAGTCACAATCAGGATTTATGTTTACACTAAACGGTGGTGCTGTTAGTTGGAAGAGTTCCAAGCAGGAGACGGTGGCCGATTCTACGATAGAAGCTGAGTACATCGCGACTTCGGAAGCCGCGAAGGAGGGTGTTTGGATAAGGAATTTCCTTATTAAGCCTGGTGTGTTCCTGGATGCGTCCAGCCCATTGAATCTCTACTGTGACAACAATGGGGCAATTGCGCAAGCAAAGGAGCCAAGGAACCACCAGAAGAACAAACATGTAATGCGGCGATTTCATCTCATTCGAGACTTTGTTAACCGGGGTGAGGTCAAGATATGCAAAATACACATGGATCTGAATATTTCCGATCCTTTGACAAAGCCTCTCCCACAGGCTAAACATGATGCGCATGTAAGAGCTATGGGTATTAGATACCTTCTAGATTGACTCTAGTGCAAGTGGGAGATTGTTGTAGGTATGCCCTATAGGCAATCATAGAGATGATGATATCCCATTTGTATCCATGATTTATATTGTACTCCTTGAATATCCATTAAAGGCTACTTGAATTGATTTGCAATTATGTGAATTGTATGTGAAACTCTTTACTTGTATGGTTATTCTAAAAGTTGTCCCTAGTCGGAGTTCATGTGAGGACACAGATGAATATTAGACTAGCACATGTATTAGTTGATGACTATGTTTCACAAGTCATGGATATGGAGATGTTGAACTAATAATGTGGACACATGTGGAGACATGTGCTAGGACTGACCCAACACGAGAAGTAGTTCTCTCTTTAAACAACATATACGCTTTGTCCTTAGACCTGAGATTGTCGCATGTATTCTAGATGTGGATCGACCTACTTAGGGGCTATCAAACGCTACGCCGTAACAGGGTAGTTATAAAGGTAGCTTTCGGGTTTGTCAAGAAGCATGCTATGAGACATGGTTAATCAAGATGGGATTTGCCCCTCTCTGATTGAGAGTGATATCTCTGGGCCCCTCGAGTGATCGGATCCGAAAATGCATGGCCATGCTACGTACGGTTAAGAGTTAACCTACAAAGGGATTCCGAATCACAGGATCGAGAAAGAGCGGTCGGCTTGAAGCTAGACCAAATATCGTGAGGCAAAGGGAATAGCATGTATATTATGTTGTGATGGTTCGTCTGATATGATCTTCGTATGCGTATAGGAGTTGGCACATCTTGCTAGAGGCCGCTACTGACTATTGGGCCGAGTAGGAGTACTCGGGCCATGTCTATACGTAACCGAACCCATAGGGTCACACACTTAAGGGGCTGGAAGCCCAATTCGGATCTGATCCGAGTTGGATTAGGTTTAGGAGTACTAATGGGCCTCGGATCCAGAGGCCCATCAGGAACCTCTATAAATAGAGGGGTGGGGGCGCCCTAGGGTTGACACCTTTTGGCTGAACACACTTGCCGCGCCTCCCACGCCCTCGCCTGTTGCAACTCGCGGATCTAGCAGTCCGGCTTGCGACGCTTCCTCCCTGCACGTGTGGATACCTTGGAGGTGTTGCGCCTGCAGCACTTGGACGAGCCATCAACGAGCCGCCGACGAGCCGCGACGAGCCGACGACGAGCCGCGGCACCGGAGGCGATCTTGCTGCACGTGGGAGCTGCTTGACGTGACTTGATCGACTACGTACGACTACGTTGATCGACTACGTACGACTACGTGATCGTCTTCACTGCACCGACGCATATCTACATCTTCCGCACCAGTAGTGCGTCGAGTGGTAATCCCGTGATCCTTATACGGTAGTTCTTCCTAGTTATACGCGGTAGAAATTTTGATTTGCGCTAGCGTAGCCTACCTCGTATCCCAACAGAAGAGCTCGACGGGGGATGGGGAGAAAGGGTGTGGCACTGGGCGGAGGAAGATGAAGCGGGCGCAAGAAAGCCAAGGGCGCGCGAGGAGGCGAAATTGCTTGGAAGCAGATGGCGGGCGGAACCGGCGAGGCAAAATCCTCGTTTTATAGGGAAGGCGCGTGGGAAGTAGAACGGACGCCTCCATCGCAATAAATGCAGCGCCAGGTATGCCCCGTCACGCCCGCCCCTTCTCGAAAATCGTGGTCACGACCTGCAGCGGAAACATCCCCTCCTCCCTCGATTCGCGGATCGGCGCCCTCCACCACTTCATCTCCTGGAAGGCATGCACACGACGTCTCCCACGACCGGCCCAAGGTACTACCTCCTCCACGTCCGCCTGAGGCGCGGCCTTCCTCCACGTTCGGCCCAAGGCCCACTAAAAGGTAAGAAATGGATACGGGGCTGAAAATGCTCCTACGGCCCATTATGATCCAGGGGTTCGAAGGTTGGCCCGCCGCGGGTTCAACAACCGCCCCAGGATACCCCCGAGCGAGGGGTGAGAGGAGACGGGTCCGCAAGCAGCCATCACCCGGGCGCGCGATAGCACAGGGCGTCTCAATCTCACATTCGAGTCCGGACCGGCATCAGAGTTCATGGTTTTTCCCCGAAGAAAGGCAACGAGCCCCCGGGTCCAACCGAACGGATTCGGGAACTATATGAACTGGCCGACCGGAGCCTGGGGTACGCCACCAGCTTGGCCCAAGCCGGACCCCCCCCCCCCCCGAACAGGGACCGGGATCCCACTCGAATCAACCCGTTAGTAGCTCAATGAGCACCACGGATCGTCCGGCGAGGATAGCATGGCGCGGCTCGCCCCCTCCGTCTCAGCGAACGGACGCTTGAGGGGTAACGTACGAAAGTCGACCTAGCCTCCGACCGGTCCCCTGCAACGTGCGGGGGCTCGGAGGCTGGCCTCGCAACCAAAGGCCACGCGGGTGGTCTCAACTTAAGGCTCTCGGACAGAAGGGAATGACAAGAAATCCTCCCGCGCCGAGTCGCTCATAGGATGCGCCGCCTGATCGACCCCCTCGGTCAAGCCGCGCAAACAACACCTCCTGTCCTGGATCAACTGCAAGGATCCCCTACGGGCGATGACAGTAGCCTCTGGAGGAGCGTCCCTGCTCCACCACAGGCTCGGGGGCTACTGTTGGGGGGAAATATTAACGACCTCTCGAAGCCCATGGAAACAACAAAACATAAAGGCCCAGGCCCACCTAAGGTAACAAAGATCGACCGACGTCGGCCCAACATGGTAGGAGAGAGTCGTGCTCCGCCTCGCCCGACCTCGTGTCCCAGGGTCGGGCGCCCCGACCCCCGGAGGATCGAGTTCCGCCTTGCCCGACCGCGGGTCTGGGGTCGGGAGCGCCCGACCCCCCACCGCAGGTCTCCACCTCACTCGACTCCAGGCGTAAGGGGTTGGGCTAACCCGAGCTCTCTAGACAAGTATCCGCCTCGGGCGCGGATCTCGTGGGTCCCCTGTCGATCTCGCCATAAATGCGCCGCAGATCTGTCAGGGAGAAGGATATCCACGCCCCCCACGCAACGTGCCGCAAGTACCCATGGGCGGCCACACAGTACCTGCTACAGTAGCTGCGGCCTCCTCTGATTCACCACAGGGCACTCATGGCCTGCACCGCCCAGAGTAGGGGGAAGCCTCGCCCGCTCTCGTGCCCCGCGCGCCCGGCGGCAGAGATGCGACGTCCGCTCTCCATGGGCCATCAACAGGATGGCGGGATCCGCCGCCTCCCCCAACGGACACAAGGGTCACGACGAAATGCCATCATCACGCCCGGCGGCTACAGTCACCGAGGAAGCCATCGACAGGACGCAACGGCGGCTACCCTCCTCCGGCAAACGCGCCGGCGGAAGTCGAAGGCCGGCGAGGACGCCGGTGACCTGGGAACTTGATTCCCCCTTTGTGTTGTATTTTTACCTAGCTATGTTTATCCCTTTACTTCTCCCCACATTCGGTCTCGCCTGTAACCCCGGTGGTCCCCTTACGCTATAAAAGGATAATCGGGGGCCTGAGACAAAGGGGGGGCTCGACGGGCAACTCGAAGCACCACAACGCTTCCAAGCAAACAGAACACACGCACTCACCCTGTTAGAGCATCCTTACTCATCCAAGAGACCTGGGACCGGTTCCTTCTCTCGCACTCCTGTAACCCCTACTACAGAATCCTGCGTGGGTAACACGAGCAGCTCCCGATACTGGACGTAGGGTGTTCCTTTGCCCGAACCAGTCTAAACCCCGTGTCTCTCACGCCACCATCTGAAGCCTTACGTGCATAAAATAAATTTACTAGTCTAAGTCTTGATCCGCTAATCTTGACAACGACACCACTGCTTTGATAATAGAAGGCTACCATGAGGGTTGTTTGTGTGTTTTTTGATGAAACAGGAGGGTTTTACCCCTGCTGGTTATATATATAAAATGAGAGGACAGATACAAGGCAGTTTGAAATTAAGTAAAAAAAGTTTAAAAAGAAAATCATGATGATTACAACATCTGCTCCAGCCATTCAACCATTGGTTGTTTCGAGACCTCTTGAATGTGATGTTTTAAAAACAGTAGTCTGAAAAATAGAAACGTTCTAATTTAAAATTACATTTCTCTTTCTTTGGCCTCACGCGTCATTCTTGATGGCAGTACGGGTAGGTACCAACTCGCGATGTCATCAACGACTCTTGTGGGCTGGTGCATCAAAGGGGTGGACCTACAGTCATGTGAGTGAGGGCACACACCCTCACTCAAATTTTTCAACCCAAGTTAACGAATCAAATGTCACCATGTAAAAGCTACATAAATTTAGCATCCCTTGAGGTGTGCCCTCACTCAAGTTTTGTTCTAGCTAGGTCGGCCTGATCAATGATAGGCTGCGCATTCCTGTGTTCTGGTCGGTGCTGTAGAGACTTCCCTCTGGCAGTAGCTCACTGCGGTCAGTGCCCTAGCAATTGGTATCGCTGTGTTGCTCTTGTTGTGATTTGTGTGTATGTAAGATGGGGCTAGGAAGGTTTTCGAGCGAAGATCCTACTCGATTATCTGTTGAGGTCAGCAATGGTGACACCTTTTGATATCTTGTCCCTCAATGAACATATTTTGGTGAGGCCCCGGCCCCTACCCCAATGAAAAATTCTTATGACATATCTACGGTCGGCGATGGCGGCATTAGTGCCCCCCTGGAGGCATCACTATGAAGAATACCCTTATGGCCTTCTCCCTCCCTCCGCACGCTTGTTGCTGCATCGCACATTGTGGTGTTTAGCTGCTGGTATGTTGATGGTTGTTTTGATGTCATCTTTATTGTGTGCAGGTGGTTTTTTTTATTATTTGTTTTCCTTTTGTTGTTGTTAGTTGCTTCTTCTTTAGTAATACATGTCCAGCAAAATTCTTGCTAGTTGCTTTTCAAAAAAGAATCATCCTAATTTTTACATGATGGCCCCCGTCTGATGGCCCCAACAACATGTCTGGAACCTCTCAACAGAAAATCTAGCTCGCCATCCTTTTCTTTTTCTATATCTTCCTTTTGAGTTTTCTGTTCCCGCTGTTTCTTTTCAGCTGGAGCAAAGAAGCAACAGCATATACTTTCAGATATTTTGCACGAGAGAATCTTATGCCAAGCTAATCATGCATAGTACGTCCCCTTTGGCAGGGCTTTTGAAGCAGCTTTGTCACCAGCTTATGCACAAACTGTGCCAAACGGACCAAAAGAAAACGGCTTCAGGGAAGAAGCCACCGAGAAGCTGTCCGACAAAGTGAATCGGGGCGATGAGTCAAAAAAAGTGGCTTTTCCCGGCTTCTCCCCATCCCTGAACAGTAAAAGACGCATGTGCCCTCGAGCTTTCGCCAAAATTACAAGCATCTTGCCATTGACCTTATCCGCCCGGCGCCGTTGCTCTCTCTTGCTCATGGCGGTGGTGATGCAGCACGCGGGGTTGTCTCCGGGTAGACCGGCATCTGCGCAAGGGCTCCAGGAGGACCAGCGGCGCTGTGGCGACAGAGCGGCGCTAGACGCCGGGTGAAGCAGCACCGGCTTGGGGCGGATCGGCGGCGGGTGGAGCATCGTCGGCCACGCGGGACGAGGCGGTGCCGAGCGTCGGACGTCGGGCGGAGCACCGCTAGCTCGGGGCTAGCCTGCAGCAGTGTGGTTGCATGGGCCGCGCCCGCACGAGACGGCATGGCGGAGTGGACCTGAAGCCGGGAAGGTGGAGGCGAGGCGCGGGGGAGGAGGAGGAAAGACCGAGAAAAAGATAAGGATGAAGGAAAGAAATATTATAAAGGATAAAGAGAAAGAAAGAGAAATAAGGAAAAAGAGAAAAAAAGAAAAAAAAGTAAATGTAAGGGTACAATGGACATTTTACCTCATCTATCCATTCAATCATACCAGGAGAAGCCGTTTTGCCAAACGTTTTCTTACAAAATAAGCCAGAGCCAGAAAAAAGATGCTTTTTCAGATCTTTTTCAAATGAGCCAGAGTCAGACCTATTTTGTCCCAGATTTCTCATATTTTAGAATAAAGGCGCTTAAGGAAGGAGAAAGCAATATGACTAGGACTACTGAGAGGCTTTGTCAGCTCAATCAACATGACATGGTATGAAACAAATCTAATCATTCTTTTATCTTTAATTATATTACATCTTTTAAATTTCATCAAGTTATTCTCTTCTTTTAGGATCTCTTTGGTCAAACAATCGCGGTAATGAGTTTTCATGTGATTCTGACTCAAGTCTTGGATGTTTTGAATTATAGTTACACCGATGGAAAGCCAATACACACTAGAGAGATTTTAAGCTCCAGGTTCATCTCATTTCTACCGGCCATTTCAGTTGACGTTGTCTCCATTGTTCGAGATTTATGGTAGTGCATGTGACCGTCCTTGTGAAGCGCTTGAGAGTGCACTAATTCATGCTCTAACTTATTTTGATGAAGTTCTGGGCTTTACGATTAGAGACTTAAGCTATGTAGCATATCTACATAAGTGAATCGAATAATCATGTAGCATGCATGGATGTACTCCTACTGTACCCTTTTCTTATGAATTTGAACTTGTTCTCTCTAAGACCTTACGTATTGATGTATATATTTTTATGACACATACAATCTTCTCTGAGTGTTAATGATTTGAATGAGTTGATACTTGTGTGACTTGGATTTGAATGGGTTGATAATTTTGTGATACTTGTGGCTGTCGGATAAGAATACAAATTAAAAAATAAAAGGAAAACGAGAGGAAAAAAGGAATAAAATTTAGTACCGATTAGTAAAACTAACAGGTACTAAAGTGCAATGCGTAGCGGCGTGATGTGGCTTGTAGTTTAGTACCCGTTGGTTTCACCAACTGGTACTTAAATGACGCATTTAGTACTGGTTGGGCTAGCTTGTACTAAATGGTGTGGCATTTAGTACCGACCAAGCGGTACCAGTCGGGCGCCCGGTACTAAAGGAGGGTTCGGGGTTCCCGACCGCTACGAAAGGTCGATCATCCAGTAGTGGCATTTGAAACGTAGCCTCAATGAGTTTAGGTTATGGCCTATCCAACTCTGGGATAAATGTGGATATGTAGTTTGTACACTAAATTAAACTAATTTATAAATATTTGTATTTATTCTAAATACAGATAAAATAATTTATGTAAATGTTCGGCTCTAGATATAACATTTTTTGGAGTTCCAAATATCTAGCTCTAAAAATGTAGATCAAATTTTTATAGCTAGAGCTCTACCAAATAAGAACACAGATCTTTTGTAGTACTGCCCTCTAACATTATTGAGCTATCCACGCGCGGATTTGAACTCATGTGTCAGTGGCCCAATGCCAAATTAAAAGAGACAATTGCACAGGAGACTCAGCTCCAAATAAGGCCTACATGGATTTAGGGTGTGTTTAGATACACCCTACTAAACTTTAGCACCTGTCACATCGGATGTTTGGATACTAATTAGGAGTATTAAATATAGTCTAATTGCAAAATAATTGCACAGATGAAGTCTAATTCGCGAGACGAATCTATTAAGCCTAATTAGTTCATGATTTAACAATGTGGTGCTACTGTAACCATTTGCTAATGATGGATTAATTAGCCTTAATAGATTCGTCTCGCGAATTAGACTCCATCCGTGCAATTAGTTTTGTAATTAGCTCATGTTTAGTCCTTCTAATTAGTATCCGAACATCCGATGTGATCTGCTAAAGTTTAGCACCTCATATCCAAACAACCCCTTAGTTTGCTATGCGACTTTACAATTTAATTAAGGTGAGCCCTATCTTTGTCATCATCGCTACTAGCTTGATAATATTGGAAGTTAGCAATATAATAATCTTTTAGCTTTAGGATGCATCCTGTTCTCGTGGGTCATGCCTTGAGCGGCTTAAAGAGATAGGTTAAGAGGTTGCTAGTAGCTCGCTACACCTTCGATGCGGTGGCCAGAAAAAGGCATTTCATGGTGCCCTGAATGAAAAAAAAAACTAAAGGACCATGTGATGTCGTAGCAAACAGGTCATTCGCATTGCGCCGTTAGGCTGACGGTACCTAATATATGGTCGTTATCATCATATCATTCGTTCCCGGCAAAAAAAGAATACTTATTTGTCTTCTTCTCTCTGCTTAAAGAGGTTGTTGCTTGCTAGTAGCTCGCTTCACCTTCCATGCGGTCGCCAGAAAAAGGCATTTCATAGTGCCCTACACGAAAAAAAAAAACCTAAAGGACCATGTGATGTCATAGCAAACAGGTCATTCGCATTGCGTCATTAGGCTGACGGCACCTAAAATATGGGCGTTATTCGTTCCCGGCAAAAAACAATACTTATTTGTCTTCTTTGCTTAGGCGCCACAGCACTATTATTGCGGGCATGATGGTGGTTAATTTGTTAATGCGGGTTCGTATATTGATGCCAAGTTGCCAACCAAAGATTGCATTTCCAATTTGCGCAAGACTAGACTAGTAGACGGCTAATGGAAGTAGTTCCGTTTTTCTTCATGACGAATTTGACCGCGGCCGCAACATCACAATTTAACCACTGACCCAAATCTAGTCATGTATTAGACGTGATTACAGCCAAAATTCTACTGCTGCCGCCCGGTTCTTCCCCTCGAGAATCATGCACGAGCCTGAACGCCCCCAACTCACAACGCCGGAACAAGACCGGAATTATTCTCCGCAGCAGGGCAGCAGCAGAAAAATGGTAATTCACTGTAGTTCGGGCGTATCCGGGGTAAAATGGTACGGGCTGAAAATTTTGGACTCCTCTTCTTTTCATTCGGCTTGGCTCAGAATTGTAATTCACTGTCTTTCTCCAACCTCCTGACTGATGAAATAATAGGTTTGGCCCATCGCAATTTCAGAAATTTCAAATAAATCTCAAAGATCCATGTGGGTATGAGCAAGTGGTTGAAGTGGTGCAAACCTTTAGTCCCACATTGCTAATGGTGGAGAAGGATGGCCAACATAAATATGGAGGTTGTCTCCACTCCTCCAAGGTATGTGTGTGGGAAGAGAAGGAAAGCTCCACATGCGTGCTCGCTTGCCCGGCCTGAATCCGGCCTCCAACCTTGCGGTGGCGTGGTTTCCTTTTGCCGTTTTATTTTTCGATTGCCTTTAAGTCAGCGTGATATATGGAAGCCTAATCGGTTTAGATCACGATCGAGACGTGAGATCGTGGGTTCTTCTATATATACGACCTATCGACCTCTACCGAAAAGACATCTAATCGAGCTAGGGTTTATGCCTCTTCTCGCTGCTGCGCCGCCACCATAGTATACTCCATCTCGAGCGCCGGCATGCACCGGCGAACAGGAGAGCAGGTCTTTGGAACCTCTCGCTCTTGTGATCCTACACCGGGAGAGGGCAAATAAGGTTTTGGGAAGCGCTCCGTGCAACTGTTTAGGGTCTTCGCCATGGCTCGTCTTCTGTCCAAGTCCGGCGTTGCGGCGTGCCATCATCTTCGACGTCGTCTGCTGTGCTCCGTCTGCAACACCGTCGTCGTTTCATCAGCACCGCTTGTCATCACAGTTGAGTACGTACATCGTGATCTGATCTGCTATTTCAGCATGCTTTCTGAGATTATGTTGGTGTGCTTGGTGTTGCCTAGTATGTTAGAGATTTGCACGCTAGGTTTTGTTCTTGTCATGATAAATCTAGTTCAGAATTTGCTCTTGCGGTTGTCTAATTTTCCAACAATCCAAAAATCTTATTTTTGGAAATCTGTTGATTTTGGTATGGCTGGTTTTGCTAAGTCACTGAGGCTGGAAAAATTTACCGGTGTGAACTTTAAAGGTGGAAATCAAAGGTTCAACATCTGGGACATGAGGCTTGGCAAACCTGAAGACAGGCGAACTTACTGCTGAAGCGCAAAAAAAGTTCGATGATTCCAATAACCTTTTCATGGGATGTATCATTACCATTATATCTGACCGTCTGGTCGATGTCTACATAGACATGATAGATGCGAAGGTGTTGTGGGATGCCCTGGTTGCAAGGTATGATGCAGCAGATGCAAGCAATGAACTATACCTCATGGAGAGTTTCCATGACTACAAGATGGTGAACAACCATTCTGTGGTAGAGCAGGCCCATGAGGTGCAGTGCATTGTGAAGGATCTTGAGCTTCTTAAGTGTCAATTACCCGACAAGTTTGTGGCTAGTTGCATAATTGTAAAGTTGCCTTCCTCATGGAGGAACTTCGCCACTACTTTGAAACATAGGAGACAGGAGATATCAATTGAAAATTTGGTAGCATCTCTTGATGTTGAGAAGAAAGTTCGGAAGAAGGATACTGCTGAGAAAGGAGACCAAGGTCAGTCCAGCGCCAACATGGTCCAGAAATTCCCACATGGCAAGAACAAAGGGAAGAATGAAGTCGTCAAGACTACTACCTTCAAGAAGAAGAATAAGGCTGAGATGAATTGCTACACTTATGGTGAGCTTGGGCACTTCTCTAAGGACTATCCAAATCATGTAGACTGCAAGAGCAGAAGGGCCAATGGGTCTAAGGATGTCAACATGGTGACCATAGGCAACACTGGAGACGAGTACGGTAATCTACCTATTGTTCTTTCAGTTTTTCATTCCACTAGTTAGTGGCTTGATACAGGTGCTAATGTTCATGTGTGTGCTGACATCTCCATATTTTCTTCTTACCAGGTCACTCAGGATTCCTCCATGCTGATGGGAAATGGGTCACATGCTGCTATTCATGGTGTTGGTACGGTAGATATAAAGTTTACTTCGGGAAAGATCATGCAGCTCAGGAACGTGCATCATGTCCCTACCATCAACAAGAATCTTGTGAGTAGGTCGGTCCTATGCAAGGATGGGTTTAAGGTGGTGTTAGAGTCCAATAAATTAGTCATGTAAAAATATGGACAATTCGTTGGTAAAGGCTATGAGTGCGGAGGCTTGTTCCACTTTTCCCTTGCAGACTTTTGTAATAAGTCCATGAACTATATTTGTGGCAACGCTGGTGATGATGCGAGTACTTAGTATTCACGTTTGTGCCATATTAATTTTACAAAATTTGCTAGTGGACACTGAAAGTGGTGCTCATTTGCTGGCGGACACCCAAAGTGGAGCCTTTTGCTGGAAGACACATTCGTTGGTGTCAATTTTGCTAGAAGAAACTTTGCACCGGTTGAGGAGAGAGAATCTTTTTTGTTGGACATCCAGTGCCCCTGTTCCCCTGACCCATATTTGGGTCGAGTTAGACAAACGAAGCAGCGGCCCGGCCCAGACTTCCGTTCCCCTTTCTAAGCACTTTCCCCACCTTCCCTATCTGCACGACAAAGGAAGCGGCGGCGGCGGGTGCGGCGCGGGAGCAGCGGTGGCGTGGGTTCGGCAGCATGGGCGCGTGGGTTCGGCGGCGTGGGCGTCTACGACCGGATAGGGCAAGCAGAGGACGGATGACGACAGGCTCGGGTGCTGCTTCCTCCTCTAGTGCATCTGTGCAGTCGTGAAGAGCGAGAGATGCTCATATACTGTGCCCGTTTTGCAAGACACCGATCGTTGTGGAGAGGACCTCCAGAACCCAAAACAATCCATTGAAGTAGTTCTATACTTGCAGGAATCGAGATTGGGTAAGTTATCTTCATTGATTTGGGGTCCATTTGGGCGGTGTCAAATTCGCAGCTAGGGTTCATCCGAAGCTTCTGTTCTTGGTCCTGAGCAGGGCAGCGACAAGTGTGCCTTCTTCATGTGGAAGCCAATGAGCCCAGAAGATGCTGGGGACATTGCAGGATTAATGGCAGGCATGAAGGAGGTGAAGATGGCTCTGTTGAACCTGACCAATTAGTATCTGCTCAGAGGGTGGCTATGAGTAGCATAGCTGGAGAGGAGAGAGTGAATAGGTGGATGAATGTGGCCAGTGTGTTTCTAGGAGTTGTCAACTTTATTGCCATGTGCATGTTGTATAAGAATGCATGAACTTTGCTATATATTATCTATAAAATGAATGGAATGGGTCAGTTATCTGACTTTGCCAAGCTTCATTACAATACCAAGTTCAATACATCACCATCATTACATGATCATGTTCATTACAATACCAAATTGAATTCATTACAATACCAAGTTCAATACATCACAAGTTATAAAATACAAAAGGTCATCACAGCAGCAGTACTTGAGGACAGCAAGATGTTGTTGTTGGTTCTGCACAAAAGGTCTAGAAATCCAGCAGGGCCCTCTTGCTCCTATAGGAAGGGCTTGGACTGGATGTCAGCTGTGAGGTAGCCTGACTCCTAACATCATCCTTGGACTGGATGTCACTTGGTGTTTTGCCTGGCTCCTAGTGACCGAAAAATGTGGAACCCTGCATAATGTAACAGCTTGTTAATAGTCAGCTAAAAATTTGGAAAAAAAACAAAGACAAGACATGCTATGTCAGCTTGATCACATACTGTGTATCTCTTGCAGGAGATGCAAGCTGAGCAGGAGTTGCTTTCTTATTGGGTTGTTTCCCCTTGGATGTGGCTTTCCTTTTCTTCTTCTTAGATGGATCATCTGTGGTCTCTATAATCTCAACCACTTTTGGCTTGTAAGTTCTCCTCTTCTTTGGTGGTGCAGCTGGTGGTGCATCAGCGTCATTGATAGTTTCATTGCAAGTTTTCTGGAGGTGGCCAATTCCACCACATCTTTTACACCTTCTCTTGCCTTTGCTGCTGGACCCACCTTCTTTAACGCCAACCATCCTTCTTTTCTTTGGCCTTCTTGTTGCTCTCTTGCAGTTAGGAGGAAGGAGCTTGAAGCCAATATCCACCTTCTTCCACTCTTCTTTGTCTGGCATAGGAGGCACAACCGTTGCATAAGCTGCTTTAAACTTGTCTACATAGTAGTAAGGGTCCACAAAATCCTCCAACTCTACCCTTCTTGTGCCTATGAAAGCAATTGCATGCACACAAGGCAAACCAGTCAGCTGCCATTGCCTACAACTGCACTCCTTCATTTCCAGATCAACAATGAACCTCCATGGTACTAGGTCATTATTCACTCCTCCTACTTCTCCTACCATTGGTCCACTCCTATGTATGGTGTACCTTAGATTCCTGCTTTTGTTGTGGAGTTCCTTCATTACATGAGGCAGAACTTTGCCAGATAACTTTGATGCCAGCTGTATCCTAGTGCAGAACCTTTCCATGATCAACTGCCTTATCTTGTCCATCAGTTCCACAACAGGTAAGGACTTGTCATCCCTGATCCAGCTGTTGAAGATCTCAGCTATGTTGTTGGTGACATAGTCACATTTGCTTGTTGTGCTGAACTTTGACCTTGCCCATAACTATTTATGATTGTCCAACAGCCAGGTTATTGCCTTTGGGCAAGCCTTTAGCATCTCATTCTAGTGTCTATCATGTGTTGTTGGCCTATAGCACCTTGATGCAGGCCACAAGTTCCTTTCAAACACTTCACCCCTAAATCTCTTCTGGAAATTCTTGACAAGATGCCTCATGCATTCTCTGTGCTCTACACCATTTGTGAAGACTTTGGTAACTGCCTTATCTATTCCTTTGCCTGCATCAGTAGAAATGACAAGCTCAGGTGGTGAACCAATAGCCTTGTGAAGCATCTTCATGAACCATTCCCAGTTCTCCTTGGTCTCACTGCCAAATACACCATAGGCCACAGGGAACATTCAGTTGTGGCCATCAATTCCTACAGCTGCTGCTAACTGGCCCTTCCACTTTGCAGTCAACACTATTGAGTCAATTCCTAGATAAGGTCTACATCCATTAAGGAAGCCATCAATGCATGGCTTCAGTGTTACAAACATCCTACTAAATCTGTGCTGCTTATTCACAATATCCCATTCAACTGACACAATGCTGCCAAGACTCCTCTTCTCAATCTCTGCTTTCCAAGAGAACACATGTACAAAACTGTCCTCCCAGCCACCCAGAATCTCATCTAACGCCATTTGCCGACGGTCCCAAGCAACGTAGTAGCTAACCTTGATGCAGTACTTCTCCTCTAACCTATCCTTCAAAACTTTAGCCCCAAGAGTTGGATCTTCCCTAAGCCAATTTATCACTCTGTCCTTCACCCAGTGGTTGGTAGCCATGCAGTACCTTTGCACTTTGCTTTTGCTGGCACAGTTATGCTTGTGTGGCAACTTCCTAATCTGCAACAATCAACAAAAAAAGACTCAACAATTAGTTGTCAACAAAGAATGAATAGGGGTTTAGTGCTACAACACATACCTGCCATGTCCTCCCATCTTGACACTGAGCTGCATAAATCCTCCACCTACACTTCTTGGCCTTACAATATGCTCTGAACCTCCTTGACTCACTATATGGAATTGCAAGTTCAACTTCATTAAGCACAGCATATTGCCTAATACACCTTTTAAAACAATAACCATTTTCAAATGTAACACCAACAGCTATCTTAGGGTTATCTATGTCAGTCACATGCAGCACACTCTCACAGCCCTGCTCATCATCCACAACAAGTGGGTCATCATCTTCTGGGTCAGAGCCAGGGTAGTAATCACAGTCCTCCTCAGCACCATCAACCAACAGATCCTTGTACTTGTTTTTCTCATCATCTACTCCAACATACTCAACTTCATCTGACTCTCCCCAGTCGTCATCAGCATTGCGATCACCATCATCAGGGTTCACATTAGCATCAGGAGTGACATTTTCATCAGGAAGAATCATAGCTATTGGCAAACACATGACTTGACTCTGTTGTGTGGTAACAGCAGATGCATTGGCATGACAAACTTGGGGCTGCACTAATCGAGGTCTAGTGTCAATAACATCTACAGTCAATGGCAGCCTTCTACTCTCCCAATACACCTTAAATGCTTCTAGCAAAGCAGAGTCAGAATCTACACACACTGTCTCGTCCTTGGTTTTGTCAAAGAAAGTGACTTCCAGGGCTTGATCCTTCCCATGAACTATCTCCTCAGCAAGCATAGCACTAAAATCTATCCAATTAGTGGTACCCTTGTCCACCACACGCATGAAGTTAGCAGTTACATGATAATCATCAAGCCCATCTGGTCTATGCTCTACATAGCTAGGAACTCTAATCGCCACCCTACAGGCGGCCATCGGATCCATCCTAAATACAAAACAAATACCAGATCGAAACTAAACGAGCTCAAAAACATAGTCTTTTTAATGCATCCGCAGGTAACACATACAAATCGAGCGAGTTAGGGTTCAAGAAAAGGCACTAACCCTTTTGGAATCCATTTGAATCGAAGCGCCCTTGGTGGAGAACCAGGCTCTCCGCGTTGTTCCCGATAGGGGACTTCATCTTCCTGGTGGCGTTCTTCCTCAGCCCCTCATGGTGCACGACGGACGAGGCTGTAGGTGTCAGCGGTGGCCACTGGTGTTGACGGCGGCGAAGTGGCGGAGTGGGGAAAGTGCTTAGAAAGGGGAATGGGAGTCTAGGCCGGGCTGCCGCTTCCTTTGTCTGGCTCGACCCAAATATGGGTCAGGGGAACAGGTGCATCGGATGTCCAACAAAAAAGATTCTCTCTCCTCAACCAGTGCAAAGTGTCTTCCAGCAAAATTGACACCAACAAATGTGTCTTCCAGCAAAAGGCTACACTTTGGGTGTCCACCAGCAAATGAGCACCACTTTCAGTGTCCGCTAGCAAATTTTGCCTATTAATTTTGGTTTAATGTCTCGGCTTTCCAGTATGCGTTTAATTCCGAACCTCACGATTGCTAAATGTTCTAAGTTTCATAGTTGTGTGCAATCGAAACAATCTCGGAAGCCTCACAAGGTAGCTGAGGAGAGACACTTGGCACCTCTAGAACTCATACATTCTGATCTGTGCGAGATGAATGGTGTGTTGACAAAAGGTGGAAAGAGATACTTTATGACTTTGATTGATGATGCGACTAGATTTTGCTATGTTTACTTGTTGCGAACTAAGGATAAAGCATTAGACTACTTTAAAATTTATAAAGCTGAGGTTGAGAATCAACTTGAGAGAAAGATCAAGCGTCTAAGGTCTGATCGTGGTGGCGAGTACTTTCCAAAATTCTTTGATGAATTCTATGAGGAACATGGTATTATTCATGAGAGGACGTCTCCCTATTCGCCCAAGTCCAACGAGATTGCTGAGAGGAAAAACTGCACACTTACTGACTTGGTTAATTTCATGTTAGATACTGCCGGTTTATCTAAGGCATGGTGGGGAGAGGCTCTATTGACTTCAAGTCATATCCTGAATAGAGTTCCGAACAAGAATACAGATCAAACTCCATATGAGATGTGGATCGGGAGAAAACCATCACTTTCTTATTTGCGTACTTGGGGTGCTTGGCGAAAGTCAATGTACCTATTCCAAAGAAGCGCAAGTTAGGACCTAAGATAGTAGATTGTGTCTTTCTAGAATATGCTCCGAGAAGCATTGCTTATAGATTTTTTGTGGTTAAATCTGAGGTCCCTGATATACATGTTGATACTATTACGGAATCTCGTGATGCAACATTTTTTGAGAATATATTTCTTCTTAAAGATATGCATAGTAACTCTAAATTTTATGCTAAAATAACTCCTAAACTTACTGCGCCTGTTGAGTCTTCTAAACAACCCAATGAGCATGAGCATGAGAACATCCTAGAGAAGGATGACAGTGAAGCTCCCAGAAGGAGCAAGAGATAGAGGGTTGCAAAATCTTTTGGTGATGATTTCACCGTGTACCTTGTGGACAATACTCCCACGTCCATCACTAAGGCATATGCATCTCCAAATGCAGACAATTGGAAAGAAACTGTCCAAAGTGAGATAGATTTGATTCTTTCTAATGGAACATGGGAACTCACTGAACAACCCTATGGTTGCAAACCAGTGGGTTGTAAATGGGTGTTCAAGAAGAAGCTTAGGCCTGATGGTACTCTTGAAAAGTACAAGGCTAGGCTTGTGGCCAAAGGTTACACATAAAAGGAAGGTGAAGACTTCTTCGATACCTATTCACCTATCGATAGATTGACCTCTATTCGAGCACTACTTTCTCTAGCTACCTCGTATAGTCTTATCGTCCACCAGATGGATGTAAAGACAGCTTTCCTAAATGGAGAGTTGGATGAGGAGATCTATATGGATCAGCCTGACAGGTTTGTGGTGAAGGGTAAAGAAAGCAAGGTGTGTAAGTTGTTGAAGTATTTGTATGAACTGAAACAAGCACCTAAGCAATAGCATGATAAGTTTGCCAGAACATTAACCTCTGCGGGCTTTGTCATTAACGAGGCTGATGTGTGTACTATCGCCATGGTGGGGTGAAGGAGTTATATTATGCTTGTATGTGGATGACATACTGATCTTTGGCACAAACATTGATGTGATCAATGAGGCCAAGTTTTTTCTATCACAGAACTTTGATATGAAAGATCTGGGAGAAGCTAATGTTATTATGGACATCAAGCTGATTAAGAATGAGAATAGGATTACTCTTTCGCAATCCCATTATATGGAGAAGGTCTTGAATCATTTTGGTTATATGGATAGCAAGCCTTCTCCAACACCTTATGATCCCAACGTGATACTCAGAAAGAACAAGAAAATTGCTAAAGATCAATTGAGATACTCTTAGATTATCGGTTCACTCATGTACTTAGCTAGCGCAACAAGACCCGACATAGCTTTTGCTATGAACAAATTGAGTAGGTTCATGTCAAACTCGAGTTTTTATTATTGGTATGTACTTGAAAGGGTTATGCGTTACTTGGTGGGTATTATGAGTTTTGGGATTCACTATTCTGGGCATCCTATTGTGCTTGAGGGATATAGTGATTCAAACTGGATTTCGGACGCTGATGACCTATATGCCACGAGTGGGTATGTGTTTACCCTTGAAGGTGGTACAATATCATGGAGGTCTTGCAAACAGACCATTCTGTTGAGGTCAACCATGGAAGCAGAACTTACTACTTTGGAAACATTGGAAACAACCGCTGTTAAGGCAGAGTGGCTGCGTGATCTCTTGATGGACTTGCCTATGGTTGATAAACTAGTGCCGGCAATCCTTATGAACTGTGACAATCAAACGGTGATAGTCAAAGTGAATAGTGCTAAGGATAATGCAAAATTATCAAGACATGTCAAGAGATGACTAAAGTCTGTCAGGGAGTTGAGAAACTCCGGAGTAATAAGTGTGAATTATATTCAAACAGACAAAAACCTAGCAGATCCCTTTACAAAAGGGCTATCATGGAATGTGATAGAATGTGCATCGAGGGAGATGGGTATGAGACCTGTTTGAGTTGCCGTAGTGGTAACCCAACCTATGTGATCGGAGATCCTGTGAATTAGGATTTGGGAAAAACAAGCTGCCGGTTGACTGAGGAGAGTAATTATTAAACCCTCTCTATGTAAAGATGCAATACTCTCAAATGTTGTAAGGAAGGTTAGCAATATGCTCTAATGTGCTTCTATTGGCTTGATTAAGTGAAGATGCTGTCATATAGAACATTCTTGAAAGAACACACCTATATGAGCCCGACTGTAGAATGTCGCAGTCTATGAGATTTGGGTGATCTCTTGTAATCTCATGAAGAGACTAAGGAGTATGACGAATATGCTCCACCTGCGAGGTAGGCTAGTGGCAGCCAGGTACTAGTTCCGACTTTGAGTGAAACTTGTTCGCACAAAACTTGCAATTCAAGACTTAATCCATTTTCAAGTTGTGGATGAATGTAGCTTGAAGCTCTAGGCAAGAGTTCAACTTAATAGTCCTTGCTGAAATACTGGTATATAAACAGTAGTGAGAAACAGGCAAAATCTCTGATGAACATTTGAGATCTGGTAGGGGATTGATGAAATAATGGGCTTGGCCCATTGCAATTTCAGAAATTCCAAATAAATTTCAAAGGCCCATGTGGGCATGAGCAAGTGGTTGGAGTGGTGCAAACCTTTAGTCCCACATTGCTAGTGGAGGAGAAGGATGGCCAAAATAAATATGGAGGTTGTCTCCACTCCTCCAAGCTATGTGTGTGGGGAGAGAAGGAAAGCTCCACATGCACGCGCTCGTTCACCACGCCACACCTCACCGGGCCGGGCCGGGCCGGACGGGGCGAGGCGGGACAAAGAGTGCGGACGTGTGACACCTGCGTGAATGGTCCACCGAAATCCGACCTCCAGCCTTGCGGTGGCGCGGTTTCCTTTTGCTGTTTTATTTTTTGTTACTTGGTCTTTAAGTCAGCGAGATATATGGAAACCTAATCGGTTTAGATCACGATCGTGATGTGAGATCGTGGGTTCTCCTATATATACGACCTATCGGCCTCTACCGAAAAGACATCTAATCAAGCTAGGGTTTTTGCCTCTTCTCGCTGCTGCACCACCACTATAGTCTACTCCATCTTGAGCACCAGTGTGCATCGACGAATGGGAGAGCAGGTCTCCGGAACCTCTCGCTCTTGTGATCCTGCACTAGGAGAGGGCAAATAAGTTTTTTGGGAAGCGCTCCGCACGACTGCTCAGGGTCTTCGCCATGACTCGTCTTTCGTCCAAGTTCGGCGTTGCGGCGTGCCATCATCTTTGACGTCGTCTGCTGCGCTCCGTCCGCAACACTGTCGTCGTTTCATCAACACCACTTGTCATCAAAGCTGAGTACGTACACCGTGATCCGATCTGCTATTTCATCATGCTTTTCTGAGATTATGTTGGTGTGCTTGATGTTGCCTAGTATGTTAGAGATTTGCACGCTAGGTTTTGTTCTTATCATGATAAATTTAGTTCGGAATTTACTCTTGCGGTTGTCTAATTTTTCAACACTGACCACTTGTCAGGGGGCCACAATAATTTCCTCCTATCAAAAGAGAATGGATACATAGGAAGCTGTTGAAGTGGCACGGTGCCACGATCGCAAAATGGTACGTTGGTTCATTTCAAAACATTTTATCAAGGAAATGCCAAAAAAATTTAAAAGCGACCATGGCAACTACCTAGCTACTTGGTCGCCACAGTTTAGAATGTGTTTGGATAGAGTGTCGAAGTGGGTTGGGACGGGTTCGACCCACTTGACCCATGTTTGGTTGAGAGTTCATGTGGGTTGGAGTGGTTCCAATTGGGAATATTCCCAGTAGATACGGGTTGAAACGATACCTCCAAAATGAGCAGACCATTTCGACCCAGATGGATGTTGTCGCTCCTCCGCCTTGCGCGTGCGGTGTGCGAGCCTGCAGGCGAGCAAGCACGGGGGCGTCACGGTGGACGGCGCTGCGGGGCTGGACCAAGCGAGGCTGCGTGGGTGTGTAGGGAAGCCGGATGGGATGGCGTGGGTGGGCAGGAGCGGCACGACGCAGGTGGGCAGGGATGGCGCGGCGCGTGCGGAGCGGCACGGCGATGGCAGGGCCGCGCGGTTGGGCAGGGACGACGCGACGCGGCGGGGCAGGAGTAACCAAGCTCGGCGTTGGAGTGCAGCTGGTGCTCCACCATGGACGAGCTCCAAGTCGGGGAATCAAAGCTGCGATGAATGAATTGAGAAGGGGAGGAGCGAATCGAAGCAAGGCCGGCGAGGTTTGGGTTGAGCCACACAAGGGCGGCCGGTGGGCAAGCTCCCGCGAAGGGAACCACGGGTTGGCGGACGGCGCTAGGTGGAGGTGCGGCAGGGGCGGGTGCACGGCGAGGCAGCGGCCGTGTGTGGAAGCCAGGCTGGCAAGGGAGCGGGGGTAGGGGGTGGGCGACCGGCGCGACGCAGAGGTGCAGCGGCGCGATCTCGAGCGGCGGTGGCAAGGAAGCCGGAGGAAGAAGATAAAGAAGCGTTGGAAAAAAGGGAGGCTGACTGACGGTGTGAAATAGACGTCCATCCCACATCTCTCATTCCCTCTAACCAAATAAAAAACTGGATTGGATCTAACACTCTCGTCCAAACACGAGATGGGTCCAACCCAACAAAAAAAATAGGATGGAACCGACCCAATCCATAAACTAAACACATGCTTAGATGGAGATCGAGTCCCATTCTCTCTATCTACCACACCAATCAGGCAATCACCATGCCGATGGGGGCAATGCCACCATCATGCTGTATGAGAAAGAAAGAGCATCGCTCACCGAAACCTGATCTGAGCTGCATACTAGTGTGAAGCATGCACGCCACCACACGCATGCCATCATCAGAGCGTCGTCACTCGGCAGCTAATAAGCTAGCAGCCACATCTCCTCTACGGTGGTTGCTCCTTTTTCTCTGTCGTCGTCGTCTCATTCTTCACGGATTCGCTCGACCGCGTGCACGCCACCCACGATAGAGGTTCCTTTGGTCGTTCGCACGCGCGTTACTGTCGATGGCGCACGGTTAGGGGTAGTAATGGAATATAGCTTTTATACCTCCTTCACAATCCAACTCAATCCTATTTACTTTTAGTTTAAAATCATATAATATTATGATCCTATCCTTATTGAACTCGATCCTTAAATTTGCTAGGTTAAATTAGAGTATCCTTTACCATCCTACGCACGATATGCCAGAAAATGACAGCGGCGGTTCCAGGAGGGGAACCACTTATGAGTGATGACGGAGGATTGAGAAAAGAAACAAGACTTCAACAGTCCGGTCAAGTTTCTAAGCACAAACAATAGTCCGGACGAAGATTCTGTGTTGCGGGTTTATGGCAGGAGATTCAAATGATCAGTAGATCCTTTACTTCTGTAATCTTTTCTTTTGTTAAGCGTGAGGCAAACTTGTTAGCACACTGTTGTGCGAAAAGGTTCTCACCGGGGAGTTGCATGTGTACCTGGGTTAGCGAGATTCCGGATTGGAATGTGGAATTAGCTACCAAGGATTCACTTTGTATGAACAATGCTTGTAATCTTGTGCCTGGTTTAGGCTATAATCAACACACAACCATCGCCTAAGACAAAGGGCGACGTTCCCCGAGAAAAAAGAAAATCTAAGCACAAGTGGTAATTAGATAGTCCGGTCAAGACTTAGTGTGCGTACCATAGTCCATAGCATGGTTGTTCAATCTCGCGCGCACTATGTCGTGTTGTTATAATGCTATACGTGCATGCACTTAGGATGTTTGGATACTACTCCCTCTGTCCTGAAAAGGATGCAACTATGGTATGCGTGCCAGTTAAAGTGCTTCACGTTTGACCAGGTTTGTAGTAAATAGTATTCACATTTATAGCTCCAAATTAATTTATTATAAAAATACATTTCGTAATTAATCTAATGATGTTTATTTGATATTATATATATTTATACTTTTTCATCTATAATAGGTCAAACTTGATACAGTAAATCGTGACACTGTTCCAGAATTGCATTCTTTTGGGGATGGAGGGAGTACGTGCTAAACTTTAGTAGTGTCACATCGGATGTTTGGATGCTAATTAGAAGTACTAAACATGAGCTAATTATAAAACTAATTGCAGAATCATGTGCTAATTCGCGAGACGAATCTATTAAGTCTAATTAATCCATCATTAGCAAATGCTTACTGTAGCACCATATTGTCAAATCATGAATTAATTAGGCTTAATAGATTCGTTTCGCGAATTAGACTCCATTTGTACAGTTAGTTTTATAATTAACCTATATTTAATACTTCTAATTAGCATCCAAACATTCGATGTGACCTGTGCTAAACTTTAGCGGGGTATCCAAATGGGCCCCGCTAGACCTTGGTTTTGTGCTTCGATTAGTTGCCTAACCCTAACATAACACTTTTCATTCATGCCCTTTTCTTTTCAGGGAGGAAATAAGAACTGAGGATGAAATTAGAAGAGGAGGAAACATACATGGGCCTTGTGCATTTGTTGTGGCCTGGTGACTGACTTGCGAGCCTTCCTGGGCTACACAAATTGGTGGCAAACAGACGCCCATGGGCTCCTTTTCCCACTTGTGTTGGCCCGATCCAACTAAGAGCCCAGAAGCACCGCGTACAGATACAGATCCTCGCCGTTAACGCCGCATCCCACGGCTACCAGCTCCACCTCGGGCAATAAAGCTCTCCTCCCGATCCCGCGCCGTCGCATTCCCTAGGGTTTATCACCGTCTCACACCCCCCGCAGCCCGCTCGCCGCCGCCGCCCGCTCGAGCGCGGAAGAACCCAAGGCGCCGAGCAAGATGGTAAGATACCGCAGCCTCTTCGTTTCACTCTCCATTCCCTAGTTGTTTCTGTCGATTCTTTCTCTGATTTTCGGGGACATTTTCCCCCGTTGTGTTCATTATATGGTCAGTTCTTTATTCGATTCAGTGAGTCGCATGGTAGCCTTATGAATATGCGCATTGTATTGTACTTTGCCTGCTATGGTTACTTCGTGCGAGAGAGATTCGTTTGTTTGTTTAGTGCTTATGAGATCACGCGTTTCTCATAGTTAGCGTGTAGATAGAGTTTTCTTTCGTTTGATATCTAACTGTTTTAAGAAGTATCACAGCCAGTAAGATATGTAGATGGGAGATTGATTGCTGTACTGAACAGCGCCTGCATAGATCTTGTGATGCCATGTTATTAATTTTCTCTCTCAATCTTATCAAGGCCTTTTAGTTTATATCAAGTGAATCATACTACTATCCAACAG
This sequence comes from Setaria viridis, assembly GCF_005286985.2. Classification (NCBI taxonomy): domain Eukaryota; kingdom Viridiplantae; phylum Streptophyta; class Magnoliopsida; order Poales; family Poaceae; genus Setaria; species Setaria viridis. Next base: position 22,834,148 of record NC_048265.2, on the reverse strand, counting down.
TATTACTAACCTATAAATGTGATCGGACAGTGTTGCCTGGAATACTGTTTTCTATTCTTGTATAGGAAAAAAACAAGCGTTAGGGTAAAGATCTACTTTGACTGTCTATTTCAGGGTATGAAATGGCAGATGGTGCATAACTGACATTTTGAATTATTTATGGATGCCCATGTTCACAGAATTTAAACCTCTCATAAGGAGCTATTGTATCAATTTATTTATTTTATCAGGATTCTGAGAATGGCTTTGCAGACCAATTTTTATTCTTGAAATTAATGTTCTGTTCTAGAGCTGAAATTGCGTGTTTGGTTGGTCCACTAATCACTGTTAATTCTATAACGTATTCTGCTAAGGAGCACTAGGAATTGTGTTTCTTTTCCTGTGAAAACCACATCTCATGCTACATGCTTTTCTGGCCATTCCATTTGAAGATGTTCATGGTGTATAAAATCATTTCATCCTTTATTCCGAGTGCAGCAGCTTGTGCAACTTCTTTTTTTATTTGTGCTTATTATCACTTTCAGCTGAACACATCATTTTATTTGTTGTAATGTTTAATAATTTTCTTATTGTTTTATACAGGCAAGGGGTTTGAAGAAACATCTGAAGAGGCTCAATGCTCCTAAGCATTGGATGCTTGACAAGCTTGGTGGAGCATTTGTATGTTCATTCATCTTAAACTTGTAATGTGAGGTTTAATCACTTACTGGATAATGCTTTATCTTTGCTCAATCATGTTTTTCTGTTTTGCAGGCACCCAAGCCTTCATCTGGTCCCCACAAAGCCAGGGAGTGCTTGCCTTTGATCCTTATCCTCAGGAACAGGTTGAAGTATGCCTTAACCTACCGTGAAGTTATTTCAATCTTGATGCAGCGTCAGGTTATGGTTGATGGCAAGGTCAGGACCGACAAGACATATCCATCTGGATTCATGGGTAAGCTTCGTGCTGGATCCTGATTTTCTGTGCATAATGACAATGCTAATGCTATGGCCATCAGATTCAATTATCAATTACGTTTTTCCTGCAGATGTTGTATCGATTCCTAAGACTGGAGAGAATTTCCGCCTTCTCTATGACACTAAGGGACGCTTCCGTCTCCACAGTATCAGGGATGATGAGGCTAAGGTTTGTACTCATCACTGGTTCCCATAGTATCTCAGCACCAACATTGCCATAGAATATCTGGCACAAACTTACCACCAAAATTTCCAAGGCCTGTTGTCCTGCTCCATGGCTTGTAGTTTTTTTCCCATGTTGAGGGATGTGATTATATGATCATTTCTGTTTCTTCAACTAAGGAATTGAAGTTAAAAATCCGATTCATGTCTTCTATGCGAGATTCATATCTGGAATTATTTAGCTTCCCCAAAGCCTTTTGTTTGGCAGAGTCTATAACCTTCTGTGCCAATGTAGTTCCTTAACGTTTATTCTTTTGGTTACTGAAATCTAGGTTTTTTTTTCAATGTTTTGTTTCAAAATCCTATCAAGGTTATCTCTTGACCATAAAGCTAATGTTGGGAAAGACAAGTTTCTTCTTAGACTGAGATCTTTTCCTGTTTTGCAGTTCAAGCTTTGCAAGGTGCGGTCTGTGCAGTTTGGGCAGAAGGGCATCCCTTTCCTGAACACCTATGATGGACGCACAATCCGCTACCCAGACCCTCTCATCAAGGCCAATGACACCATTAAGATCGACCTGGACACCAACAAGATTGTTGACTTCATCAAGTTTGATGTTGGGAATGTCGTGATGGTGACTGGTGGAAGGAACACTGGGCGTGTTGGGGTGATCAAGAGCAGGGAGAAGCACAAGGGCAGCTTTGAGACCATCCACGTCGAAGATTCACTCGGCCACCAGTTTGCCACCCGCATGGGCAACGTGTTCACCATCGGCAAGGACAAGAAGCCGTGGGTGTCTCTTCCCAAGGGCAAGGGTATCAAGCTCAGTATCATCGAGGAGGCGCGGAAGCGCAATGCTGAGGCTGCTGAGGCTTGATTTCTTACATTTTAGGCTACAGATTGCTGCTGCTGAGGCTTGATTTCTTACATTTTAGGCTACAGAAAACCATTGCTGTAAGCATTCTATCAAAAGATGTAGACGTGCCTGCTGGACGCATGCATTGCCATGGGGCTGTTCTGAACAGTGAAGTCATGTGCTATTTTGAACCTTCAAGTAGTTGATACGCAATTATTTTTTGGTGCTTGTTTTTATCATTTGATTTCGTTTTAAGCGTTCTATGAAAAGATAAAGATGTTTCTGCTGGACACAAGCATTCTATAAAATCAGGCTAAGTGTGTTTAACTCCTTGAAGCTCCAATCAGATCACGTTTACCTCTACAAGTGGCTTTACTGCTATGCATATTTCTGTAATTACCATCTAGATTGTTGCATGATAGAACTTTAGTATCCACTAGCCACCCTTGATATGGTAGAAACGGCGAGATTGTAGCAGCCTTTTGTTTTTCGGAACTGTTAACAATCTGCACACCCGCTTTTTCCATGTGATGAAAATGAGTTTGTTTGTCAAACGATAGCATGCACTTATGCATGAGCTTTTAGTGTAAAGCAATGGAATTTCAGAGTTGGCAACGGCGACTCGGCTAAGGGTCCTCAATGGTCCTCCCGCATTGAGGACCACCAGCAACCAAGTTGAACGCTCAATTTATATGCACCACATGATGCATCAGCAGATAAAAGGCTCTCCAAGGAGTCAGAACAAGTCACTATTTTGTAATGCAAAACAAGTATCATTTCTAGATCATCAGGAGGCATGGCATCCATCCATACTACAACATAGCATTCTACATGGATATTAGCCAATATATCTACACAGAGGGTGACACAGGAAATGCGGGGTAGGATGATCCTTCACTGAGGCTTCTCGTAACTGTTCTGGTTCCTGAACTCTGCTATCTTGCTTCTGATCATCTCAGCCACATGAGGATGAACAAACATGTGTGTGGGATCGAGCATGTGCACGATGAACCTCTCCAATGCAGGCATTGAAGCATTCAGATTAACAATGAACTGTGCCATTGGAATATCGCTGAGAAGAAGAAATGGCAATAGTGCGGATTATAGACCCCCTCAAAAAAAAAATTACTTTTCTCATGAGCTTACCAGGAGATGAACAACCCCTTGATTGCATTAACCATCTTTTCTCTGCTATGGACAACGGAAAGTCACCTGATTGGCAGGTGACAATAATGTCAGTTGGAGTGGCCACCGGCTAGTAAGAAAAATTCTGAAAACTTTTGCCCGCCACAGCTACCCCAACCAACAGGTGTATATGTGTTCAAAGACAACGAAGTGAGCCTCCTTGAAACACAGTTAAAGTAAGGAACCATGAAGATTGAAGAACCAAATGCCTCACAACATGGTCCTCATATTATGAGACGAGTCGTGATTTACAGAAAGGACCAACGCCTGAACCAACCGTGGGAGTCTATGAAAATGACAGGATAGGGAATGGTAACTTTCAGAGAAGTTGTACATTGCTATATATCTTATTCACCATGACACTAGCAACATTTGTACTTTTGAGCAGCTAGGACCTCACAATGAAAACATGGAAAATGGAGGAAAATAATAGTGTGCCCTCGTGCAGGATGGAGTTAGCGTTGGGGGATGGGTTTTCAGTTAAACAGCCAACTTGACTGCTCACAGAAGCAGCCAAGCAGGTAAGCTCTATCTCCCGGTTCAAAATCCACGCCTAAAATGTAATAAACCATCGTGCAGGCTCTATCTCACGGGTGTCTCTTCCCCCGTAATTTCATCTTGCTAGTGTTTCTTACCAACGAGAACAAACCGTAAATTAGGATGGATTACCGATCCAATCCACGCGTTGTCGGAGATCTGAGTGCGTGCCCTTTTTCTCTTCCTCGGATGGAACCAGGAGCACCAGGTGTTTGCCTGGCGGCCGCCGTTCTTCGGAATTAGGTGGAACCGTGGAAGGAAGGGGAAGGATGCCGGCGGCGACAGCAAAACGGGGAAGGGGAAGGGAGGAAAGCGGCGGCAGGTGGGCTGGGCTCTCAGTGAGGCCTCGGATCAGATTTTGGCCCAATCTCAGTCACAGCCCTGACAGACAACAGGCCGAAAGATTTGCCTGACGGGTCAGGCATGGTCGCAAGTCCATCCCACACGGATTTCCCGATAACCCAACAGTAGTCAAATAACTAGCTCAACATCTTTAGAAAAAAAGTTGGTAAATGTCAAAAAAATATTGATGGATGCAAAAAATGCTGGTGAGTGTAAAAAAATATTGAGAAATAATGTTGGTAAGTGTAAAAGAAGTTAACAAAATGTTGGTACATATAAACAAATATTGGCTAGCGTCAAGAAATGTTGGTAACAATTAAAGCATATTTTGTAAAAAAAATGTAGATAAATGTCAACAAATGTTGATGGATGTTAAAAAAAAGCTATACATGTACTTAATATGGCTTTAAAGATAAGTTGCTTATCTACCTTTCAAAAAGCATATAGTAGCCATCTTTCACAACTTGATACTCATGCAGATCAAAATAAATGGACAGGATGAAAATTAATGGAAGAGGTGCTTCCACGGTTTTCTCGCGACATGCTGCTGCGGTTTTGGGTGGAGGCGATAGGTGCCAATATGCGTGTTTGACTATGGTGGGGAGGAAGATGGACGGATTCCTTTTTGAATTTGAAACTTTGGTTTCAATTTTCTTTCACGCAAATACCTTTTAAATTTCATTTAAACCATAGTATTATTTAGAATTTATGCAATAAAGTAATATCCAATATTAATATTATTTTATTTTTTTTGAAAATCAACATTCGGAATATACCACTTCAACATTTTGAACGTACATATTCCACATTTTGAATATAGCGCTTCAGCATTTTCATATAATTTTTTGAAAAATAGTAAACTAGTTTATTAGAATTGTTGGACTAAGCTTTAATAAATATTTACTATATTAGTTTAATATCTGAATATACAAGGTCATAAATAACTAGAAAAAACAAAATAAAAGAAAGAAAGCTTACCTGCGCGATTGGGCTGTGGTGGCTGGTGGGTCAGCTTGATGGTGCTATGGCGGGCTGAGATTCCAGCTAGCGCGGTGGCTGGCTTGCTGCGTTTTCACCTGGAAGGCTGGAACCCAAAGCTTGTTCTTGCAACGCCAGAAGAAAAAAAGAGGTATGCTGACCCACCACGATCAATGCACCTTCGACTTGTCTTATCATGGTCATGGACGTAATGAGATGTAGGTCTTGTAGAGGACTTGTCCGCTGTCTGGCTCTGTCCTACTCTTCCGCCTTGGCGCCTTCCGCTGGCCCGCGCGCAACCCTGCTTACCTCCACTGATCTGCATGATATGACCGTTCAAAATTTCCAATGTAACTAGCCAAAGTGGCGCCGTATACTGCACATGCAGTGGCAGAACCAGAAAATATGAATATAGGGAGGGCCGGACAACATCGTTTGCAATGAGAAATGTAGACGCTGCCAAAAGTTCTACCTTTTATTATTTGCATTAAGTTTTCATAACATTAAACATAGTTTTTGGACTCACATTTTATCTGGGAAAACATTAGGTGATCTAAAATTTTAGGCATACTATGTGACTTCATAGCATGCAAATCATTTTTAGTTGTACCCAGGGGCGGATCTAGGGCCCGGGCTGCCCGGGCTGCAGCCCGGGGCGAGCCCATGTAGTCCCTTTAATATATGTGGTATTTAGCCTAACAAAAGGAGGTTTACGAGGCAAGATTAGACTGTTTTGGCTGTGATTCAGCAACTTAGCCCGGGGTGAAGCCCCGTTTTGGATCCGCCCCTGGTTGTACCCATCATGGACTGAACCCCATTGCAATCTATTTCTTCTTGTAGAAAGAGTCGCGCTTTTCTTTCAGGTTTAATAACAATTTGCTTGAAACATTAGCGCACGATCTTTTAGATCTATGTGTTGCAAAAATTTAATATTTGAATCAGGAAGACAAATCAAATAGAGAATGAGATTTGATGTGCCTACTTGCGCTGCCAAGGGCTGGATTGAGAGCCGTGTACGAGCACCTTCTCGTAGGTCGGCGCATTGCCGGGCTGCCTGCAGTCTGCAGCCTTCTGTTGCTGGACGCTTGCTAGCATTTGCTGACTCATTTACTCAGTCAGCTTTGGTTGTTGACTACCTTCCTCCGTCCTTTTTTATAAAAAAAAGGATGGAGGGAGTAGTTCAGACTTACATCCTCACATGCAGTTCAGCCTGGGTCTTTGGTTGTGGAGTTTGGAGGCTGGAAGCATGAAACAAAAAGTATGGTGGTGTACTATTATATCATGCAATATTGTTAGGGTTTTTCCAACAAGGGAGTGTCGAGCTAGTGAAGTTAATATTTTAATTAATGAATAATGTAAAAACATCACAGCTAACTCTTGATGAAAAGCTAAGCTCACACGTGTCCTGATAGCAGTAGTAGTGCATATATAGCTTCCATTTTCAAGAGGCAGAGGTGGACAATTAATATAAAACTTTAGAGGATTACTTTATACCTTTTACAATATTAAAAATGGGTAATTTAGATATAGACATAGGAGGAGGATATATTAGGTTATTTTTCATAAATAACAACAGAGGTGGGTATATTATATCCATCGATTATTATTGTGAATGGATACTAGAGTTACATAATTGATGGCCGGATGTCTACGCTTCCGTGAGAGTTTCTATAATTTTTCAATTTTTTTTACGCATCTAGTGAAGATTAACATAGGGATCCATTCAAGGTAAAACGACATGTTTAGAAAAAAAAGATTACTACACAACCTTTTTCAGGATACCTCCATAAATCTTTGTTTCAGACACCCCACCATTACTAGCGAATTTTATTACATGAACCTTGAAAACTCATAAATCCCGTAGAGGCGTATCAAAGTACCTACGATCATAAACTCATAAATCCTTGCGCTCATCTCTACGGGGCAGTACGCAGTTATGCACGGAACTAGCGATTGCGAAACCAAACAGGTGACTAGGGAAGTTGCAGTTAAATAATACTCCTAAACTGCGTTTAACAATTAGGCGCATCTGGTGTAGTGGTATCATAGTACCCTCCCACGGTACTGACCGGGGTTCGATTCCCCGGATGCGCAGTAGGCTTTTTTTTTTTTTGCCCCGCTTCCAAACTGACTACAGGATACAGGAGTTAAAATCGCAGGATGAAACTGATCGGAGCCTATGACCAACCGAAGACGTAGTCGAGAATGTAGACGATGCCCAGAGAGAGCGGGTAGAACATGCAGGCGACCAGGCAGGTCCAGAGCGGGAACGTGTTCCTGAAGCTGGTGAAGAGGGCGACGACGACGCAGATGAGTTCGCTGATCAACACCTCCGACGAGAAGTCCCACGTCAGGTTACGGAAGTAGACCAGTGCCAGGAACACGCCGAGGCACAGCGTGTTGTTCATCGTCACGCCGCCGTACACCTGAAAACAAAAAACACCCCAGTGCCAGGTACACGCCGAGGCACAGCGTGTTGTTCATCGTCACGCGGCCGTACACCTGAAAACAAGAAGCATCGGTAGGCTGTGGAAGAAATACCTATAATACTCTTAAAGGTCTGTGGGTGTGTTTATATGCAAATTACTTGTAACAAAATAATGTATTCACTAATTCGCATGTAAATAATTATTTTAAAAAAATAAATAAATTTATATGTTCTTCGTCCATTAAAGTGATTGGTCCATATAAATAGAACAATATCCATCAAAACTTTCATACAATGATGCCATGCCTCAATATTACTGTCCTCCTCTTGCACTAACCAAAGCATCAGCTATCCTAGTACGAATGATATTCATGGTATCTTCATTTTTCACCTTGTCACTCTTATCTCCTTATGTTTGTCTCGTGCCACTTGTATGTTGTACCAAGTAATCATCATCATTATCACATCTCTTGAACTCCTTATCACACAAATTGCTGTTATGGATAAAATTATGCAATACAAGAGAAGCCATAATGATATGCTTCTAAGTACGAGGTGAGAAACTTGCCATGCCCTTCAAAATACGCCATTTCTGCTTTAAGACTCTAAAAGACCTTTCAATGATATTACGAAGAGATGAATGCAAGAAATTGAACATCTCGTACTTTCCTTGAGTAGGCCCCGAACGCTGCTGAAATTCTGGTATATGGTACGTGCTCCCTTTGAAAGGCGCAATATACACAATTCGGTTTGGGTAACCCGAGTACACAAGATAATACTTTCATACAAAACCAAGTTAGTACCAAGTTAGTGAGGTACATAATAATACAAGTATTGTGAACTTGATGAAGGAACCATGTATACCTTTAGGAGGCATGGGAAATAAAGGAAAATTTGCCAATGCATGGTTGAGGATACATGTGTCATGTGCAGAACCTGGCCACCCGGCAACCGCAAAGGTGAACCTCATGTCAAATTCACAAATAGCTAGCACATTCTGAGATGTATATCCATGATGGCATGTGTGGTTAACTACTTCGTCCACTGGCACAACCAACCATCTATTGCTCCAATTGCGCCTTTAAAGTATGGCCAAAAACAGTCCTCTCTCACCCTTTCATGCTTCGTAAAAAAAGTAGGATCTCTCGGTTTAATGTTGTCCTTAGCTAATTTGCGCAAACACTTCAACACTTCGTGAAACTTCATGTGAACTATTGCCCATTTCTCCAATAGCACCAACATGCTGAGCAAGTTCAGCTAGCAATAGTATTCCTTTTATCCTCCTTTGGCTACATCTCCTAATCTATCATCCATCTACATGAGACATTAGTATATTAATAATTAAATACAACAACTTTCATGACAATACTAAATGAAGAAGCTCAACATAACACAATAATAGATAAATAATGTTTCACATCTCCAGGTAAATTGGTTCAATATAGGGTAACTTATTTTGGTTCAACATAGGGAAATTGTTGTCACATATGACAAGAAAATAATCTGATAAACATGGAAACAAATCAGTGGCGCTTCATCATCTCCTTTTCTAGCTCCCTCTCAATCAAATTGAGTCTTCCTTTAGTTGTTTCTAGAGAGCTAAAGAGCTCTCTAAATTCAGGCTTAACAATTAGGGAGGCGGCTGTGTACATTTAGAGCAGTTCCTTCTTGCACCCCACATTGTTTCACCATCTTTATGGTCTCTGCAATGGTAGGAACTAGGTTGGTTGGAGGAGCTGATGATGCTTCAACACTTGTGGAGATCCTCTCTGCATCATTTTCTATCTTCAAACAAGTATTCTTATACAAATGAAAGAATGGGCTTTTCTCATCCTCCTCTTCAACACCAATGGAGGTACCCTTGCGTTTCCTTTTTCCTAGGTTCACTGTCATATTCTTCTATGTAGGTTTTGGTACCTCATCCACATCCTCATCACTTGCCTCATTGGAGGATATATCTACAAGATAGGATGCAGAAGACTCACTTACATGTGCCTTGCCAAACAAGATATGCAGGTCATCAAGGAACTTGGGTCCTTGTTTTCGAAACTTCACATGGTGGCATTTGATTCCTTTCTCACGATTGTTGCATCTCTAAAATTAAAAAAAATTAGCAAGGCAACAAATAACAAAGAATGGGAAGAATATATTTAAAATGACAACATAATTCTTACAGCAAGGTGTTCGTTCCACCATTCTTCTAAGCAGTCAACAGTTCATTTTGCCTCATCCCATCCAAGATCGGTGGTACAATTCTTGAACTCCATAAATGTTGAATACTCCTTTTTCAGAAGATCTAACTTGTTCTTCAATTGTTTTTTTGTTCTCCTATCACCGGATTTTTTTGCAAACTTGGAAACAACATTCTTCCAACCGGTAGTAGAGAAAATTCCCATCGGCCTATTCCCGGCTTCAATCTCTTCTTTGCAAGCATCAATCAAATGCCTTAAAAAAGCATCACCTCAATCTGCCTTGTCACTCATTCTTCAACCAACCAAAAATATTGTTTGATTCAATTCATATGACTAATGAAAGATACTATGACTTCAATAAATTATAAGAACAAGAACAAAGTGCTAGATTCCACATCCCTCACATGTGAATTACAGTAATTATAATACATAGTCAGATAGTCAGGTCTTGTTATGTAGTTTGACATAGTCCAACAGTAACACATTCATGTACTAGAAAACCATACTCCATAAGACCATATCAGGAGCACATATGACATTTTTATTTCCTTACCAACAAATCAAGAAGTGGAAATCATATCACCATATCCTAGTGTCATACACTTCCACAAGGATAATCTGACCCATTAGTGAAAATCCATCCAAGTGAGGACAATTGCTAGGGCATGAACACATCAAACATGAGGTGAATAAATCGATTTAAGGTTGGCTAAACAGTAATCTCAGTCAATGTTTACAATGGAGATAAATCACACAAGCAGCAGAAATTTTTGAACTAAGAAACAACTTCTTCTACGTTTTACATCCACTCAGTAATCTGTGGTGTTTAGACCACAGGCACATGAGCAAATCAGAAAAAGGATTCATACCTCGAGGCGCGGCGGGCGACGACCGGCGCTGGGCGGGCATGTCGAGCGGTGGCCGGAGGCGGGCGGCGCGGTGCGGCGGCCGGGGGCGGGGTGTGGCAGGTGATTGGGGGCGGCGACTGGATTAGGCAGCAAGTGGACCGGCAAAGGGGGCGGTGGGCCGGCGACCGGGAGCGGAGGGAGACGGTCCGCCAGGGGCGGCGCTCGAATACGGGAGGCGGATGGTTGTGACGGAGGACTGTGGGAGAAATGGATCCAAAAAACGAACCGTTACCTTCATAAACAGTGGCAGGTTGGTAATTTTTTACCCCAAAAGCACTTGAAAGCAAGGGGTGGTGCTTTTGCATTTGTACTAGAGCAAAAGCATGTACAACTTTTTAGCCCCAACCAAAGGCACCCATAGAGGTGTGGCGGAACCGCCCTAATTAACTTAGCTAAAGCACAATTAAGTCACTTGACACGCGATCATATGCTTTAATCAAGTTAACTCGGCAGTCCGTCGGATTTCATCCGATAAACCACTACACAGGACCGAGAAAGCAGAGCTCACACGAAGGTGAGTGGTTCTAGAGAATACAATAGATCATCCAAGTTAAACAAGTACATTAACTTATTACAATCTCAGGTTCGAAATTCAACAAAGTTTTCAGAGTTCTTAAGCAGCAGAAACAAAATAACGAGCGGAAGCTAGCATCAGGGTCGGATGTCATGACGAGGCCGATCATGACATCAATGGTCCCTGTCCTCGCCGTCCGAGGAGGGATCCCACTCGACCGTCCACCCAGGAGGAAGTTGGGGAGGCAAGTGCCACGGGCAGCAAACTCAGGAGCTTCAACATTACCTGAAAAGATTTGCCACAACAAGGCTGAGTGACTACGCTCAACAAGACTTAACCGACCGGTGGTACTAATCCACCAACTTCTAGACATGCAAGCTTTCTGGCTGAGGGGTTTGTTTTTGCCAAAAGCAACTACGGTAGGTCCTTACTTTCAATATTTTAGCCACAGGTTCTAGGTTCATTTACCAATCTAAGTTAGCAGATATACTAAACAAGCAAAAGTTTCCAAGCAATTTATGACAAGCATTCATATTAACATCACAATCAAGTTCCATCTTTACTCAGTGTAGCATAGCGATCAAGTAGTCCCAAACTGTGAGAGGCAGACGAATCAATTCGAATTTCTTAACCATGCATGGCGAACCTAATCTCACGATATCCGCGCAACACAAAGTTCTCTTCCTTTGTCGGCCGTCCCCATCAATCCCCAGACCTGTGTCGGACCCACTTCCCTTGGTACAAGGCTCCACAGACCCGGCCTTTGCCGTTCTGTGACCGCACTTGCCACCACATGCGGCCGCAAGGGAACTTCATTCCAGAGACAGTGGATCGAACTGCTCGCGTCCTGGTTCAATCAGGTACTAGGCTTCCCCATCCCATACTAGGTATGAGATTAGTACTTTCAAGCACTTGATCACGAACACCATCACTTTTCGACCTTAACAATTTTCATGTAGACAGACGGGGTCATCCACTGACCACCAAAATAGTTCACAGAGCCCTGCCCTGTCCATCATCCTTATAGTTGTAGCAAACAGAAGCAAGGAACTCCTATAACTTGCGAGTGACAGGAAATCACTTGACTTTTACCGAGTCCTATTTAAGCAAAGCAGCTACTCGGCCTATCATACTAGTGTTCAGATCAAAGGAAACTAAGTCATGCATCTATGGTTTCAATCAACTCCTGGAACGTAAATGCACACACATAACACCAGAAGGCATGCACAAGTTTAGAAAAATTGGGTTATGCTTCGGGGCTTGCCTTCAAGCGGGACGGTAGCGAACTGGTCCTCGGTGAGCACGGGCTCGACTCCTGCAGGTGGCGGCTCAACTACGACTTCATCTTCGGGCACCGGGTGAAGCTCGTATGTGCCGTCACTGAGGTTCAGCTCTATACGAAATGCAATGCAAGGGTGAGACACTGAGACGGTGATTTCAACAGCAGTGCAAAGATTTAACCCCAAAACTGTAGCAAAACTACAGGAAAAGGTGTGAAACCCACTTTATTGGATTCTACTCAGAATGAGGATTCCAACCCAAGTGATTTCACATTTTTCTGATTTTTCGTCGATTTAAGGTGTAATTTCCAAGCTTCTGTCGATTTAGAACAAGTTAAAAGAGTCGGATCAGGAAAAACTTACGATCAGACCCTTAGACTTAAGGAAAGACTACACTGGGGTCCTCAGATTTAACACAGAGGAGTCCTCAGAATTTTACACAGATACCCTCGGTCAAAAAGAAAAAGACACAACTGAGCCCTCGGGCGAGGCGGACAACACTCGGGCGAGTTGGGCGAGACGGAAGGGGTCGGGTGAGACAGAAGGGGTCGGGTGAGATGGAAGGGGGGTCGGCATCTCACCTTTGATCCCACTGATGAGGTCTCGGGGTCGGGAAGAACCAAGCCGAGGCGGAACGAGGAACAACGGTGTTTCGGCGGCGGCGGGGTTTGGCGGTGCTGCGGTGGTAGTGGTGCTTCTTGTGGACAACAAGCAACCTCTAGAGCTGCGCGAGAGGAAGGCAAAATGACTGGTGGGGTCAGCAAGGTGCGGTGTTGGGTGGAAGGGGGAGCTCCATGACGAGCTCAGGCGGTGGCGCTTGGGCGTGAAGCATAGGAGTGTGCGGTGGCGAATGCAATGGAGAAGAACAAAGAAAGTATTGAGGCAAAGGCGGTGGTAGCGAAGCGAACTCCAGTAAGAGGCTTCGGTACCCCTTTTATAGCTGCGCGGAAATGTTCGGAGGAAGGAATCGAGCTTGAGCGGGCGTGAGGATAAGATCGAGGGAGAAGAAGTGCTCTGTCGCGGCAGCGATTGGTCGGCACCTCCATTGGCCGGAGAAGCGGAGCTCCGGGGACAGGATCCTCCGGGCATTGGACAAGGGAGATAGCGTCAGGCAAGCGCGGTTTTGCTGGGTGGAATGATTGGCAAGGTCGAGTGTGTGTCTGGTCGCGTCAAGCGCAAGATTGGGTGCGGCGGCTCGGCCGGTGTGCGGCAGTGGCGTGGCGTGCGAGGGAAAGGAAGACGCGGGCGCCGTTTGGGCGAGCGGGCGAAGGCGTGGGACGATGGCGACGGCATTGGCGGACAACAGGGAGGGAGGGGCACTGCAGGCGAGGGCGCTGCAGGCGAGGTGTCAGGGCGAGTGGTGTGACGCGAGCAGGCGCGGGGCTAGCGGCTCTGCCGGGGCACGCTACTGGCAAGGCAGGGGAAGGAGCTGTCACTGCGTACGCGGCGGTTGGCGAAGACGGTAGCGTCGCGGGGCGCGCGCGTGGGCAGCGCGCGACTGAGGTGTGACGGATGGGCCGAAAGGCGTTGGGACGCTCGGCCGGGGATCCGAATGAGACGGATGTGCGTGGGAGGCGAGGCGGTACTGGTGCGACAGTGGCTGGTCTTCGGTCGCAGAGTGGCCGGGGCGACGGTGGAGCTGCGAGCAGTGCGCCCGGTGCGGCTGGCGAGGTCTCGAGCGAGACGAGACGGGGCGGAGGGGTCTGCAGGGCCCTTCTGTGCGCGACTGGGAAAAAGGGCGCGCTGATCTATCTTGTCGCGGCCGGCGACTGGGCGAGGTGACGCTCGCCGGTGGGGTCACGCCGCGCGGCGGCGGCGCTCTGAGCACGGCGCACGCACGCTCTGGCGCTGTCTGGCCGAAGGATCCGCGAGATCCTCTGCCGGGCCCACCTTCAAGCCTCTGGATCTCCCGATTTTCAAACTGCGCCACGTCGGCTCCCCTTTACAAGAGTTGTAGTACACCGACTAAGGTCCAACTTTTGTAATTTGATCGAGTTTAAAAACACTGTGGATTGGGAGATTCAAAGCTCCAAATTTTGGAGGAACACCGGTTTCAGGACTTAAGGAAAAACAATGGTTTTGCTGATTTTCAGGGGTCGGGGCGGATTTGAGCTGCAGATTTGGGAAGCTTAGGAGGTGAATTGGACCAAGGTCCAATTAGCAAAGTTGTTGTAGGAACTTCATTCTCCAACTTCTACAAAAGGACTTCCTGATGTTCTATTCAACTTTCCAAAGATCAACCTGCCTTAAAGCGCTAGGTCAGGCTGATTTTCCAGACTTTAGCCGGAATGGCTAAAGAGGCTGAGTTGACCAAACTCGGAAACTTTGACTTGGATTTTGAAGGCTTTTGGGGCAGATTTCAAACTTGCTCCTTAAAGCAAAGTTGTTAAGGTCCCGAAGCTCTAAAACTTTGGTATAGGGCTCAACTCAAGATGACATTGGAAACCTCTAATTAGAGAGCCCCAAAGCTTGGACTTTGCCTAAAAGTTGCTAAAGCTTTTTTCTAAGCACAAGGACTTGCTCTTAAGATTAAGACACCATTTAAGCACTCAGGATGTTACAAGAGGGATGGTTGGGGTCAGCCATCTGTCTGGCGACAGCGCCGGTTGGGCTGGCGGCAAGTGCGGCCGGTGGCTGAACGATGGTGGGAGGTGAGCATCCGCGGCGCCGCGGTGCTGCATGCCAATTAGAAATAGATGTTTCCGCCATTTCAGGAGCGGGCCATGCCATGATCCGACCCTAGAAAATGGAGCGTGCCTACAAATCTTTGTTTAGTACTCCTTTGTCTCAAATTACTATTTGTTTTAGCTTTTTTAGATACCTTGGTTTTACTATGTATCCTGACGTACATAACCTATGTCTAGATACATATGTATCTAGAAAAGCTATAATAAATAGTAATTTGGAACGGAGGGAGTAGTGTATTCACTACCGGAAACAGTGGGTTTGCCGAGTGCCCAAATATTTGCCGAGTGTATTCTATCGGGCACTCAGCAAAAAAGTTATTTGCCGACTGCTAATAAAAAAACACTCGGTAAAAAATGCAACACACGGTAAACAGATCAAAAAACACTCAGCAAACATTTATACTTGGCAAAAACATGCATGGACACTCGGCAAATTTTGGCACTCGGCAAAAGAGGAAAAAAACACTCGGCAAAGGGAGCCACTCGGCAAAGAACGTGCCATGTGTATATCCGTTAGTATGTTTGTCGAGTGTCCGTTAGTGGAAACACTCATCAAAGACTTACACTTGGTAAAAAAGGAAAAAAAAACACTCGGCAAAGAACGTGGCACGAGTCAATCCGTTAATATGTTTGCTGAGTGTAAATCTGTGGCACTCGGCAATTAATTTTATTTTTTTTCTCTTCTGACCTTGAAACTTTTTTTACTCTCAATATACAACATGTGGTATTTCATGTTATAATTTGGTATATTTCTGGATCTATTTGCTATATTTAATTAATTTATTGCATTTCTAGGAATTTTTTGGTATAAGTCAAATTGGAACTTTAAGTATTTCTAATAATAGAATAAAATGAGTAGAAAAATAATATTCATGTTATTGAGTCCAGTGTTAGGCCTTACCCATGAAATGAAAAGAAATTTCGAACATCTTGTTCAGAAAACATGACTACGAATGTGTGGCCGATTGGTTTTTAAATTCTAAAAAATGCAAACGAAGTCTGTAAATCATGAGATTTGTCATGATGTGATAATATCATACATGGAAGATGTGGTAAAAAATTAAGAAGGTTTCACACAATTTGTCACACACGATGTTTACAAACTAAAGCATCTCAGAAGAAGAATCGTAGCGTCGAGAACATAGATTGAAACACTTATGGAAACCAAAGCATCTCGGTAAGATTTGGAGTCAAAGTGACGGTCGAATTAGGGTTTGACTTGAAAACTTTTTGTATAGGCAATAAAGAACATAGATTGTTTCATGTGAAATTTTGGTAATCTTTTGGATCCATTTGATAATTTTAATTTATTAAGTGCAATTATAGAATTTTAATTGATATAAATTAAATTTGAGCTGTAACTGCATAAAATAATGGAATAATATTCGTAGAAAAATCATATATATATATATATATTGTTGAGTCAATTTGAAGGTATTTTTAATGTACATCAAAAAAAAGAAAATACGTTATGGAAAAGAAGGAAATGAAATAATAATTAGTATATTTGCTGAGTGTCTAGAGTTTGGGGCACTCGGCAAAGATGGGTTTGCCGAGTGCCGTGATCTGACACTCAGCAAAGCTGTGGTTTGCCGAGTGCAGCGATCTGACACTCAACAAACCATGTTATTAGGTATATAGTCCTTAGCGTTTTCTTCAACCGCCGCCACTCACCCACACCCGTACCCGACGCCCTACGCTCCTCACCCGCACCTGCCATCACCTCGCTCCCGCGCCGTGCCCATCGCCGCCACTGTGCCACGCTCACGCCCCGCCGCCACCTCCCTCCCACGCTGCACCTGCCACCGCCCCGCACCCGCCGTCGCCGGCCGTCCTCCACCCCACGCCCGCGCCATCGGCCATCCTCCGCCCTGCCGCCGTTCGCTGCGCCCTCCCACTGTCCCGCCGCCGTCCACCCCATCCTGCCACCGTTGTCAGCCACCATCCGCCGCTCCTTGCCCCGCCATCCCGCCACTATCCTCCTGCCCCGTCGGCCCGCCCCGCCCTCCCGCTGCCGTTCACTGCGTCCTCCCACCGCCGTCCGCTGGTCCGTGCCATGTATGTTGTGTATGTTGTGTATAAGCCATGTATGTTGTTGTCGGCCATCGTGCCTTTGATTTTTTGCATGTTGTGGTTACCTCACTGTGCAAGGGAAGTGCTGCCAAAATTTATAATTGACACTATTATTTTCCTTTGTTGCAAGAGAGGCTATTGCAAACATCATTCCCCACCATCCTAGACTCGTCACTTTGCCCTACAGCAAGGTGAGGCATCCTATACCCCTCTTTCCATATGATGTGAAATATAGGATGTTTGTATATCATGTAACCTAGCTAGGCGTCTCCTGTTCGAAAGAGATACGGTTGGAAATATGCAGATCTTTGCATATCTATAACCGTATATATTTCGAATTGTCCACGTTTTTTGGACAGCCCGAGGATGTGTAGATGGGGTTACTTTCCATGCTCTACTCTGATTCAAGACAAATTTTCAGCAGCATCTCCCTGTTGTTCTCTAGGTACACATTCTCCCTACTTGTATTTGTCAGGACGTGTATTTGGAGAGCAGCGGGGAGGTGCTACCAAAATTCTATCTCGGATAGGAGTAGAGCATGGAAACTAACCCCTATCTACAAATTCTCAGGTGGGATTAGGACCTATCTTCACCTAATAGACAGTATAGGAACTTTTAGATGCAATTGATTTTTATATTACTTGCTAATATGTTAGAGGTGCATGAACGTGAGTCGATGTACACGGGCCGCTCTCGTCAGGGTTCGTGGATCAATGAATGGATTCAGAAGATCGATACTTTCTTGGAACTAGCATTTGCAAGGGTTAAAGGACCACGTGTCACTTGATGTCCCTGCAGTATTTGTGCAAACTCGCGTCGACAAACAAATGAGGTCATGGGTCAACATCTTTGCAAGAATGGATTTATGGCAAACTATACCCAGTGGAATCTACCATGGTGAATCTGATCGTGCGAGAGACGAGGTCGTGAGACAACGCATCGAGGATTATGATGCCGAGGTAGGATACATGTTAAATGACTTTCATGAAGCACTATGAGGCGTGTGTCCAGGCCGTGATCCAATTCCACGTGGAACACCTTGGAGAAAGGGTCACTAAAAGGGACGCTAGAACCATGAAGCTAACCCAAGAACAATACCTACAGGTAAATATAGAACATTAATACTTATTATGTTTGAGATTAATTATGCTTCATTTCATCTTCTTATATGTCATATACTTGATGACGTAGGTGCCTCCGTGGTGGTGCGCCCACGATCTGCAGTGTTGGGCCCGGATCGTGGACAAGTGGTGCGACCCCGCATGGGAGGAGCATCACAATGCTTGCCGGGAGCGGCATTTGATGATGAGAGGTCCACCACACCATCAAGGCAACCTCAGCCTCTTAGGATACACGGCTAGATGGGTACGCAAATGCATTTCTTTATTCTAACACTCATATCTGCAAAATTTCTAATCATATTGCTTTTTGTTTGCAGTCAACAGCAAATGGTGGTGAGCTTTGCTCCCAGTTCAAGGCTTATGCTTTGGCCCACAAGGGCAAGGTGACGGCCGGCATCGCCTACAACCCGGATGACCCGCCCTCGGCGTATAGCAACGAGACCGTCCACAGTCACCTCGATGGATACACATCGATGGCAAGGGTGGTCCATGGTACAGATTATGATCCGAGTGCACATGACCTTGATGGAGAAGTGGTCATGAGGGCGGGAGAAGGCAAGAAGCATGGCCGGTTCTGGATTGGCGACGCACACCCGATATGGCCTATACTCCCTCTCTCTCTCTCAGCTTCGAGCATAGAGCACTAATTCCAGCCCGACAATACGCCCTCGGCCAGACTCTACATGGTTCTAGATGGACGAACTCCAGGTTATTTCTATTTTATTCATCGTTCATTGATTTTTACATACTTTTGCATTGCATTGTAACATTGGGATGAAATATTGTAGGCCCAGCTGGAACAAGAAAGGAGGCGACGGGAGGAGCTAGAGGCATCCATCGAGCAGAGGTTGTAGGCCGAGCGGCAGAGGATGGAGGCAGAGTGACTGCAGATGTTTGAAATAATGAGGGGTGTTTATGCTGCAATCGGTCAACCTCCGCCAGCAATGCGAGTCCCTCCTCCTCAACCTGCTACAAATACTCGACCCGGCACTGTGAGTCACTTCACAACCTTATAATCACCATTTCTAGTTTATGCAGAATCAATCTTTTCTTCTTTGTGATGTGTGTATGTTTCTAGTTTCTAATTTCTAGTTTATTTCTAGTTTGTAGTTTAACCTTGTAATCACTGTTTCGTTCTTAATCACTATAACTTAGCTACTCGTAGTTTCCATAGAATTAATCACTATTTCTAGTTGCTAGTTTATTTCTAATACTTTTATGTTTCGATCTCAATCACTCTAAATGATTTATCTCTTCTCCTTTGTACAGAATCAATCAGCGGCATCGAATGAGCCTGGAGAGCAACCGTGGTCACAGTGGCCACCGTGGTCACAGTGCCTCCATTTATTTGCATTTATGATGAGCCTGGAGAGTGACTGTGAACTATGTACTTGTGATTCTAAAGTTTATTTGCATATATTTGTGATTATGAAGTTCATTTGCATTTGTGATGTGGTCGATATATCTATATGAACTGCTTGTGATGCCTATTGTGAACTATCTGTAATGGATGTGATGTTTATTTGAATGTGGTACATGGCTGTGACGGAACCAAATAAACTTCTTATATGTGGCAGCTTTGCCGAGTGTTACACTCAGTAAAAGGCCTATTTGCCAAGTGCCATGCAAAATACACTCGGCAAAGAGGACATGTGACAAAAATCTGTACATTCTAGGACTAAAATGGCCATCTTTGCTGAGTGTCTGTGTCGTGACACTCGGCAAAGAGGCCAAAATCTATACATTTTGGGGCTAGTCTTTGCCGAGTGTCATAGCTGTGACACTCGGCCAAGTGGCCTTGTTTGCCGAGGTTTTTTTTTTTCCGTGGACACTTGGCAAACAAGGCATGTTTGCGGAGTGCCTGTGCTGCTGTTAGACACTCGGCAAACACGCTGTGACTGTCTTCGCACCGTCATGTTGCTTTTTTTTTTTTTGGCCGAGCGTCGGTTTTAGCACTCGGGAAAGTTTTTGCCGAGTGCCCGATAAAAAACACACTCGGCAAAGAAACTTTTGCCGGCACTGTGTATGCCGTGTGCTGTTTGTCGCCTTTGCCGAGTGTTTTTAGAGCTTCGCCGTGTGCCGTGGACACACGGCCAACCTACTATTTCCGGTAGTGATTATATGCAATCCTCGGTGATTAACTTGATAGGTACTGCAGTACGTCATCGTTTTAGCACTTGAAAAAGAAATTTGCAAAGCGGGTTATTCCACCAAACTTCCTGTATCACCCGAAACACGTTTGACTCCGTTCCCTCCTATTTTCAGGACAAGAACTATCGCATCGTCATGAGATTTCTGGGAGACAGATCATGTTAAGTCAGTACGAATGTGATACCAAAAATCCTCTTCCATTCTTACCGGCTAGGCTAATCCTGATGTGGTCACCTCCTGGGAAAGAACCTGTCTACGTCGCTACGCTCAAACACCGCTAGGAAGGGAGCCACCTCGGGGCGTGGTCCTTTCTTCTCTTGCTGATCTTTCATTGATAGTTGTGCGGAGCTGAGCATCTTCTATTCGCTGGGATCAAGCTTTTCCTCTGCAGGGGCCTTGTGCACTAAACCTCCTACGGGCGGTCCTTCACATATTCCTCCCAAAGCGATGGTGGTTTGACAAAAATGCCGAGTCGAAATAGTAACAGAGAAAAGTATGTTAGTATCTCGAAACACCAAAAAAGGGAGCTAAAATTAATCTGTTTAAAACGGGAGCCACAGTGCTGAGGATAGGAGGATTGGGATCAAAATCGTTTTCCTCTTTCCGATCGAGTACAAAACCATTATAAATAAACAATAAAAAATTATATTAGTGCCAGTTCGCAGCAAAGAATAGATGATTCGGCTGCTGCAAAACCGAGAATCTACAGTGGACGGAGTGTTCTTTTTCCCCCCACTCGAACAAAATGTTGCATCCTAGCTTCCTCACCCAAGGGAGACATTCGGAACAAATTTATACTATATCAGAAGAAGAGCACTACATACCATGCGGACTGCTTACTCTTTAGGTTCTAGGGATCTTCTAACTTGTTCTTTACCTCATGCTCAAGACAATCTCATTATACGGAGTGCGTCGGATTTCTCCAATTGTCAGAATAGGCAGAAGCAGGCTTACAAAAAGGCGAACCCCCACTACATAGTAGGCCTTCGCTCGTATCTCCCCTTCCCAACCGGAAAGTTAGGCCTTAGGACTTCGCACACGGAGCAGTGTTCAAGTCACTGGAGTAAGGAAAAATACCGGAGGTGGCCGGTAGGACCGGTATATTGCTTTTCAGCTGAAATTTCAGCCGGAATTTTTGAAATCGAGCCAGATTTTAATGATACTTGAAGCTGGGTCCAAATACCAGCCGAAAAATGATAGCTAGGTACTGGTATGCTAGTTTACTTGGTTTTGACTATGAAACTCAAACACCAGGCTCACCTCATCTACCACCATACCAACGAGCTCGATACCTACTGCCACATGGAGCTCAGGCGCCGCAGGTTGGGGAGAGATTCGGGTGCCACCGTCGCTGTTGACCTCTCCCACCACCCGGCGGCGAATGATGTAGTGGCCGCCTGCCACCTGGGACAGCTTGGAGGAGGGGGGGGGGGGGTGAGGGAGAAGAGATGAAGAAGATAGAGCAGACATGTAGGTCCCACTGCCACACGTCTTCCGCATCAGCAAAATTAAACCACCAACTAAAACATTCTAATTGTCAAATATGAACGGTTTTTGTTAGTTGGATGGTCTAAGATTCCTAGTTTTCAGTTTTATGGCCAAAACCAAACTCGAGCAATAGTTCGATGGTTAAAAATGGACTTTCCTTTTTTGTTTAACATGGTATATGAAATCTAACTAACCACAAACTTAGCCCTGGTTTGGTTAGTTTGCTTATTTTTAAGCACCCATCACATTGAATGTTTAGATACTAATTAGGAGTATTAAACGTAGACTATTTACAAAATCCATTACATAAGTGGAGGCTAAACGGCGAAACGAATCTATTAAACCTAATTAGTCCATGATTTGACAATGTGTTGCTACAGTAAACATTTGTTAATGATGGATTAATTAGGCTTAATAGGTTCGTCTCGCTGTTTAGCCTCCACTTATGTAATGGGTTTTGTAAATAGCCTACGTTTAATAATCCTAATTAGTATCTAAACATTGATGTGACACTTGCTTAAAAATAAGCAAAGGGAACCAAACGCCCCCTTAAACAAGAATAGATGAATATGGTGGAACCTTTTTTTTATTAATAATATAATCTGCATTATCTCCCTACGTACTCCAAAGATATTGACTAGTACTTTTTATTACAAAATATTTGTAAAACATAGTGAAATTATGCTTTTATGAATCTACATTTGAAACAAATCTACTTGCACCATCTTCATATATGAATTTAACATGTGCATAATGGTAGTTTATAGGCAAATAAGTTTGAAACTGTTGATGACTTAAACAAATTAAACAAAAATGTCACTTGTTTTGTGACTGGAGAGAAAATACAATGAGTTAAACTCATACAGGCTTTTCGAAAAACCTTCTAGCTGTCACTAAATTTCTTCTAATGAACCGATTCTTGCCTGACGCGAGGTACATATTTATTGAGGGAAAATAATTTATTACCGTTCTTTAGTTGTCAAATGTAAACGAAAGTAGAAGGAAATGTTGATAAGCCATATGCCTCGCAGTGCATAGCTGCTTCTTGGAGCCATTCGATGCCATTGCAATTGTCCCTCGATGTGTTGATGCCTGAGTGCTGGCTCAGACTGCTCAGGTGGCGCTTCACATTCCAGCTCATGTCCGTGTTGCCATGCAGGAACAGGAGCGTCATAACTACACACAGAATACAACGAAAGATGCGCCCACTCACTTAGTTTGGTCGTCGCGTCATTTCATTGAGCAGGAAACTGAGATTAATCCCACAGAGCACTCACCTGGCTCACATTTGTGAAAGAATCATCTGCATGAACATACAAGACTACCATTAGATAGTGCAAAAGCCCAAGATTTTCAGGGACAACAGTTAACATGAGATTTTTCCAATATCGCAGTTTTATGTATGTACATTTGTTTTCTTTAAGGTGAGTGGCAGGATCTCATCTGCCTTTGAGCTAAGAGAGAAAATAAGTTTGTTCACAAGCATAATGCCTCCTTGGGCCGAGAAAGCCGAGATCGTAGTGTTTAATGTATACATTTGCACAAGTAAAGAAAAGCACAATTATACTACAAATCCTTGTAGAGACTGTAAATAACTAACAAAAAAGAACTAGGGTAGTGAGTTTCAACATTTCCTTCTTAAACTCTTAAGAAGAAACAAAATTTCAGGAATGTGACCAAACAGATAAACAGTCATTCGGTGTTTGGTATACCATGTTATTTCTTATCATGTTTATGACAAAGTTCTATTTTTTCAGAACGTGAAGGCAGCCAAGGAAAGGATTATACTTAAATCAATTACGCACATCAAAATATCCATACTCTGTTGTCTAAGTGCATAAAATAAAGCCCGTGATGTTTCTTCATATAATTGCTGTTCACATGAAGTCAAAACTTATTAGAACCTGAACGCACAAGTTCCTGGGAGACAAGAGAAGAAGAAAATAGAGAGAGCAAGTAGTAGCAATTAACAACAATTCAATCGGCACGGATGAAGGCTGCACGGCGGATGGTGAAGTTCCTGAATGCTTCCTGTGGTGACAGAGACAGAGAGGGAGAGACTGACGCCGTGGGCCAGGGCACGCGCGCGGCCTCTCCGTGGGCTCAGCTGGACGCGCGGCTCAGGCAGCGGTGTGCGGCGACCGAGGTTGTCAGAGCCTCAGAGCAATCCCCAAAACCCTACCTACCCCACGGGCCCCACACCAACCCCTGACGCCGCAACTCAGATCCAATCCCCAGCCCCAACCCTCACTCAGTTCTCCTCTCCGTTCCACCGACCAAATCCTCTCTCTCGCTCCGCAGCCGTGCCATGGATGTGCATCCATCCGCCGCCGATTCCTCCTCGCCGCAGGCAGCCCAACCCCTCCGCGGCCAGCAAGACACGGCGGCGCCCATGGAAATGGAAGCGACGCCGCCCCCTGCGGCGCCAGTGCCGCCGCCGGCCATTTCGAGGCCGCGGTACAGCGGCACCGTGGAGAGGACCTTCCGGGATTTCACCATCCGCCGTGCTGCCCTCATCCGCGCCGTGACGCAAGGTACGTTAGTTTCGCGATTCAGGTTGAGGGCTGTGCGTACGTGCTAGCTTGTCAGTGTGTACTCGGTTGCTAGGGTTGCGCGTGCTAGCTTGTCAGTGTGCCTGTGTGCGTGCAATGGGTGAGGTGAGCATCCTGGAGTAGACCAATAGAGTTCATTCCTGTCGTTGATCCTGGTGGAGGTGCGAGGGCTAGCTCCAGGCCGCGTGAGCACCTGTGAGGTAGTACTACGCATGTATCCAACGCATCCAGAGAGCTTCTATCTTGTCCCACCAGTGATGTGAGGAGCATCTGCAGGGAGAATATATACCAGCAAAAGGTTCTAGCTTCGCATGAGCCATAGCTCCTCTTTCTCGTTGTTGCTGGTTGAAAGTATATACAGTGTCCTCTTGGCCGCCATGCATTACATGGTCTACCGTACCAATCCAGAATATATTGTGTTGAGGCTTGCCAGTTTTGTCCACCACTGCACGCATAGCAGCTCAATGACATATCCAATGATAATTTGGTTGGATTTCTTACAGTTTCACTGTGAAAATGTTCGAGCTTAGTTTAGTATTTCCCTTTACTCATTTCATATGTTGGATCTAAATCATTATTATTGTGTAACCTTATGTTTGTTAACCTCTGACACTATTAACACTGGCCTTGTGTATCTTGCAGATGAGAAGGTGTTATTTCGGAAGTGCAACCCACGTGAGTAGCTTGTTGAGACCAAAATCATACCGAACGCACAAGATTTTCTTAATTCTCGAGTTCTTGGTGTAACCAGTTGTTTTGGATGTATTTGTAAATTTTCTCTTCTGCACATAGGTATGGAGTCCCTTTGCCTGTACGGCAACACTGATGGGAACTGGGAGGTGCTGCCCCCGAAGTTGTTTGCGCCATCATCAGGGCAGCCTGAACCAAAGCTCGGCATCAACCTGGTGAGGGATAAGATGCGACGCCTAAAGTGGCTTCAGCACATCTCCGAGCACTCTGACGCATGGCTCATACGTATCTCCTTCTTCCTTGCAGGAAATTTGGAAGCTAGAGAACGGTATTTCGTGTTACTTTAATCATTATCTAGCTATATGCATCACATATTAGTATTGATATTTGTTATCTAATGCATCACATAGAGGATACATGAGAAGAGTTAGAAAGCTAGAAGAATGTAGTGGCATGTAAAGTTTCTGAAAAATCACGCGGATTATTTTACCTAATTAATGTAGCTAGGTAGTTTCTGTCAAGCACTTAAATCAGTTCATTGTATGTGCAGATATATTTGTAGTTTAGTCACCTTTTGCATTTATATAAATTTGTATCATGACAGTGTTATGTAGCTATTGGTTTATATGGTTGATTGTATGTGCATGTGGACGTTGTGAGCAGCTATTTGTTTCAATTCCATATGTCCATCATGAATAATATCCTTGTTTCTAAATACATAATTTGATCTTTTTGTTTAACAGACAGCGCTTATTCACTATGATTAGCTCGCTACCAACTGTTCAGGAAACATTCATTGCTAGTGAGACCTATCGCCGCTTATGTCATCTGGAAAACATGGTAAGTTGCTTCTGTTGAAAGCTAAGAATCTGTAAATTGTGTTGTCCATGCTCGAGTATTACACAAACTTGAGTTTCAATTTTCTTACTCAAAGTGATGTTGGTCATTTTCATTTGGTGAACAGATTGATGAAACTAAGGATGAGGACGAAGGTTGTGGTCCGTATCCAACTTTTTGCGCAAGCTGTGGTGATCGCTACCTTGCAAAAGGATTCTGGGTCCGTTGTACCCTGTGTAAGTGCTGGTCCCATGGGAAATGTGTGAAGGTAAAGGTTGGTCAAGAAGAGCTCATAAAGAACTTTGAGTGCCCTGAGTGCTGCGCTGAGAAGAGAGGACATGATTAGTTATGCAGATCCAATGCTTCCAGATCAATGAAGCAACAATAGATGTGCTCTTCAACCTGAGGTCACATGCCGCTAGTAGATGTGATCATGTGAACTATTCTAGACATTTATAATTCCATATGAATTGTTTGTTTGGGAGAAGGATCTTCTAATAAGCTCTGATGATGACAACGGTGACATCTTTGATCCGCATCCCTCGTGGGGCAGGGGATTGAAAAACTTTACCGGATTTTTGTATTGGCATTGGTAGTGTCTGCGGACATTGTATATCTTCCCTGGAGGCTTCGCTGTGTGAACCTCCTCCCCCTGTTTGTTGTTGCTGCCATAGACAAGGTGAGAGTTTACCTGTGTGCCATTATGAAAGTTAGGTCTAACCTCCATGCCCCTAAAAAGTTCGTCGACACCTGTATGCCCAAGTGCAATTTGATTTATCCCTCCATGCCATTCCGTCCCTATTCCGTTCGGTTTTGGCCGTTTGAGAGCTCTTACAAGCGGGCCCGGGCAGCAAAAATGTCCAGTGTACCCTTAGTCTCCTTAGTCTCTAAGGCATATGCGCGGAGGCCGTGTTGACCAATTTTGACCGGCATCTCTCACTCTCCTCCCACTCTATCCGTTGCCGAACCCTAGCGGCGGCGGCGAAATCGTAGCGGCGGCGGTGGAACCCTAGTCAGTGGCGGCGTTGACGGGTGGGGCGGGGAGAGAAGAAGGCGTTCTGGAGAAGAAGATGAAGCCCCCGTGCATGGATTAGTGGATTGACACGGCTTCTCATGGCGGAGAACAACGGCGTCGGGGATCGACCGGATTGGCTTCCAGACGGGTAAGTCAAATGGTTGCTTCCCCCCTTGGCTTGCGAAGTACTCTCGCTTGCGTGGTCTTAGGTCCCTTAGCCCTGCGCCTGTGCACCGTCACCATGCTTGTAGTGTTGATTCCCTGCTCCTTGTTCATATGTAGGATGGACCCCAACAGTAGCTACAACTTAGAAATCCGGATTGTTGCTCACAATTGTCGGACTCGGTGGTACGAGCTGAGCAAAGTTGTTGATGCTGACCGAACTAACTTCAGATCCCTGGTTGCTGAAGTTGTTGACAAGAATCCTCATGGCTATGGAGACGTAGTTAAAGTTTTTTATTACTGCATGGACACTAAGGTCAACATCCAAGTCTGTACTGACCAAGATTTGCTTGCAATGTTTGAAAAACATAAGGTTTCGAAATGCTGCTTCCTCACTTTTGCATATCATAAGCCAAGTGTTGATCCTCCTATCATTCCAGTTTGGGAGTTTGGTAGTAGTGAGAAATCTGTTGATCCCCCAGTGACCCCTTCTATTGCATCCCCAATCCTAGGTGAAGCAAGCAACAGTACACACACAATATGATGAACCTGAAATCTTAGCTAACCCAAACCCAATGTATGAGCATGTGGGCGTTGACGATGAAGGGCTATATCTTGACCTTGGTCCCAACTACCCTCCACCTCCCCCAAATCCTAAAGCTGGCAATAAAGGAAGGGAAGCTGAGAGTTCTGAGGATGAAATCTGCTCTGAGTCAGATGAGAGTTCTGATGATGAGTCTGATGATGAGATGGTAATAGATAGAGGCCCTGAACCTATGCCTGATGTCAATTATGACAAGAAGAACCCACCTATGGATGTAGGCACTTTGTATTCAAACATGAAAGCATTTAAGATTGCTTTAGCTTCTCATTCTGCTAAGCATGAGTACCATTACTTAGTTGAGAAGAGTGATCCAGGGAGGTATAGGGTGCACTGCAAATTCAAGGAGGAGCTTGATTGCCAATGGAGGATTCATGCTTCAACTCTGAAGGATGGTGTGACAGTTAAGGTACATGAGTTGCTTTACTTTTTGTAAATTCCAGTTGTTTTGCAATGAATCATCAGTTGTTAATAAGCATTGGTGTTGACTGTTTTGCAGGTGAAAAGGAACCCACATCCTCATGATTGTCAAAGTGCTAAGAGGGTTGGTGTGTGTGTAGGTATCACACAGGACTAGGTCTGCAGTAAAGTGGTAGACTGGTTGAAGGAAGATGGCAACATTCGGATAAAAGAATTGATTAGAAGATTGAAGAATGAGTACAAAGTTAATGTGCCATACAGGAGAGTGTACAAAGGTAAAAATCTTGCCATGGATCAGATTTATGGGCCTTGGGATAAAAGTTTTGACAATTTGTTTAGGTTTAAGGCCCAGATAGAGGAATCTAGTCCTGGGTCATTTGTTATCATTGATCATCACACAATCAACAATAAGATCAGGTTTAATAGGCTATTCTTTGCATTGAAAGCATGTGTAGATGGATTTCTTAGAGGCTTTAGACCATATCTTGCAGTAGATAACACTTTTTTAAATGGAAGGTTCAGAGGATAGTTGTGTGTAGCTTGTGCAGTAGATGGACATAACTGGATGTACCCAGTAGCTATTGGTGTAATTGATTCAGAGACTAATGAGAATTGGGTGTGGTTCATGGAGAGGTTAAAAGAAGTATTTGGATCCCCAGATGGACTGACCTTCTGTACAGACTGTGGCCAAGCAGTGATGAATGGGGTAACTGAAGTTTTCCCTGAAGCTGAACATAGGGAGTGTATGTACCACTTAGTACAAAATTTCAAGAAAAGATTCAGTGGCAAGGTTTTTGATGACCACTTATGGGCTGCCTCATATTCATGGAGCCCATATTTGTTCAACAAGCATTATACAGCTATGGCTCAAGCCAAACCTGAGGCAATGGTCTATCTACATGAAAACCACAAGAAGCTTTGGACAAGGAGCCAGTACAAGACAGGATCAAAGGTGGACTATGTCACCAACAATCTAGCTGAATCATTCAACAATTGGATAAAGCCTGAAAAGGGGAAGAATATTGATGATTTACTGGACACTATAAGACAGAAGCTCTTGATTAAATGGAATCATAGGAAGAGAGTTGCCATGAAATTCACAGGGAAGATTCTGCCTCACATTGAGAAGAAACTGAGGGAAGACAGTTACAATCTTGACATTGAAGTCATCACTGATTCCCCTGATGGTGTGGCAGAGATTTCTGCTAAGGGTGGCAGTGTATATAGATTTGTGGTCAATTTACCTGAGAGAACCTACACCTGTAGGGTTTGGCAAGGGTCAGGAATCCCTTGCAAACATGCTATTGCCTACATCACTTCAATCCCTGGTGCTAAACTAGAAGACTATGTGCATGATTACTATTCTGTCGACAAATTCAAAATTGCATATGAAGGTTCCATCCCTTGCATTCCTGACAAGAGTATGTGGCCCAACAACACCCATGGCTTCTTCATGCACACTCCATTACTTAGGGCAACAGCTGGAGGAAGAAGAAAGAATAGGATGAAATCAGCACTTGAAGGTGGTAGCAGCAGCCAGAAGGGAAGCTCAAGGAAACATGAGTGCCCAATATGCCATGAAAAAGGGCACCATTGGTATACTTGCAAGAATGGCAATCCTGAAGACATCGCTGCAATGGAGGCTCAAAGGTATAATACCTTAACTGAAATCAGTGTACATTCACATTGTTTTGAAACTTATATTGAGTTGTCCTATGCAGGGGTCTCCCAAAGAAAAGACTGAAAAAAGTAGCAAGCTGTAACACAGAGACAAGCATTGTGGTTGCTACTCCATCAGTGATGCAATTCCCAATAATTGAGGCTGTAGACATAGCAGCAGCCAAGAAAAGGAGTAGGAAGCCACCTTCTTCTTCTGGTGCCAAGAAAATAAGTAGGAAGCCACCTTCTTCTTCTTCAGCTACAACTACAAGTACATCAACCAGATGAGCTTATGAGCAATTCTCTTGTTATTTTCATGCACCATTTGTTATCATCTAACCTGTCATATTTGTCACAAGGTTTGGAACTGGTTCCAATGACCCAATACCATTGCAGACTGTTTTCCTGGCTCCTTATCATGAGACCTCAGTTGGCACAGTACAAACAGACCTAGTGGACACTCTCCTTATCAAGGCTGCTACACCAAGGAAGAAGACAACAGTTAAGAAGAAGCTGACACCAAAGAGGCTTCAAGTTGCAGCAGCCAGCCAAGCTACCCCATCCAGCCCTTCTTCTAATACAAGGAGCAAGAAGAAACTGCACCTGCAGTGAAAGGTACCCCATCCAGCCCTTCTTTGTTTATTTTTCTCTATGATGCCATGTCCAGCACTTTGGATGTGATGAAAACTGGATGTTTTGGTGGATGGAACTGATACTATTACTCAGTGATGGCATGTCATGTACTATTTGAACCTTGGTTGTAATGTGATTAAACCTGGATGTCATGTACTATCTTTTGTGTCATTAATGTTGTAGACATGATGAAATGTGATAAAACCTTAGCTGATTCATTCATGCATCCATCCATACATCTTGTCAATTCATACAAACACAAGCTGCTGCATAACCCTACTTCTTCATAATAGCATACAGAGCAAGGAAAATGCATATATATACCATCTTTTCTAGCCACCTAAGCTGTTGCATAACCCTATTGTCTCCCCTATTTTCCACTAATGCATTGCCTACCACTCCAGCACCATTGGAACCATGCTGGTACATGGACAGTGGATCAGGTGGTGCCACTGCCTGCAGGGGAACTGCCTGTAGGGGATCTAGCGCTGTAGGTGACTGCATGCCACTGTCCATCATTTCATCCTCCCACTGGTAGTATTGACAACCACCAAACTGCAAGCCAAAGAAACTGAAGCATTAGCACTTGGAAAACAAACAAAATAGGCCAACCAAGAATGAGTAGAGAACACAAACTGCAAAATAGGGGCACTTGTGAAATGCACGGTTTGGGTTCTTTGTTGTCGTGGAGATGAATCGGTTGGCAAGCACATGACAGTTCGGGCAAAGGACCCGCTTGACCCTCCCCCCATAGCTGCTCGAAGCTTCAGACATGGGGTGCGCCAGGAGTGGATGAGAGTGAGAATGAAGGAGAGAGCAGAGGAGATGATGAGATCCAACAGATATGGCTCAAGATGTATATATAGAGGAGCACAGAGGGTTTGGCGCCAACACCACTGCCTTTTGGCGCCAACACCACTGCCTCCTTTGGCACCAAAACAACAGACCTCTGAGTGGCACCGAGGCAAACAACTAAGTTCAACAGACCTCCTTTGCCTAAGGGCATTTGAGTCCATTCTCAGCGCAGTTAACCACCGTTAGCAGAAAATATGGACGGAATAGCATGGAGGGACAAACCAAGTTGCACTTAGGCATACAGGTGTCGACGAACTTTTTAGGGGTATGGAAGTTAGACCCAACTTTCATAATGGCACACAGGTAAAACTCTCAGACAAGGTAGCCCCTTGGTTGCATGCCTCGTGGACTTGCTGGTGGTTTTATTATTGTGGTTGCTTTAGTCGTGTACGTAGACGAGTGATGATGTTTTTCTGTTTTGTATTTCAACTTCTTTATCAATACATAGACTGCAGTTAACAAGTCGGGGTCTATTAAAAATTACCAATGCAACTTTTACTGTTAACCCAAGTCGGCCAGTCATGAGCTGCTGCACTAATTAAGTTCGTTTAATACAATTTGTTTTACTTCTGACTTCTCATTCATAGTTCTCATCTGGTCGACCTTCTCCCCTCTTTTTTCTCGAACACACCGGAGACTGGAGAGCCGTGTGTTATTGTGTTAGAGAAACCAAAGAAGATATCGGCCCAAGTAAAATACCCCAAGGGGTATAAACCAAAACCGAATTGAAAATACCCACACAAACACGTGAATTAGACGTGAATTAGAGTAGACAACAAAGACAACGCAATGCCCACGACCACATCCAAGCTCACATAGTCACATAAACACGAGAGCATACTAACTATTGGTGGACGACCAAGAACTCCTAACTAGGTCTGCAAGAATTGGTCATTTCTCTTATTGGTAGGTTTTGTAGCTGTCACTGATATGGATGGCCATGAAATAAGGTTTGGTACATAGCAGGTGACATAATGGGAATTCTCATG
This sequence comes from Setaria viridis, assembly GCF_005286985.2. Lineage (NCBI taxonomy): Eukaryota > Viridiplantae > Streptophyta > Magnoliopsida > Poales > Poaceae > Setaria > Setaria viridis. The sequence continues at coordinate 22,801,878 of NC_048265.2, read as the reverse complement.
AAACCGGTCTCCAGATAGGTTTCAAGTTTCAGCTGCAAAGGTCAGCCTGGCCAGAGAAAAAGCTGCAAATATCAGAACACAACTTGCAAGAGCTAGCTAGATGGGCTAGGTCCGGTAATTAATTAACGAACTGGGTACAAGCGAAGCTTGAGCAGCTTCCCCACCCATGCACTGACTAATCGGGATACTCTCACTAGAGCAGCATACAACAGGGTAGTTATGATGCTTGGCACGAGAGAGCTCGGCCACCAGTAATATATGCTGATACAAACGCATACTTCACTCGAGGCGTGGAGGTGGTGACGGCACGAGGGTAGTTATGTTAAGTTTTACTTAGGCTATTCAACATTAACAGTAAGCAAGTAGGTCTGGGCAAAGTTACTTCTTGTTTCACATGCTCTACTTGTACCTCGTCTGTTCATTTGAATAGTCACATATGTTTGCTGCGAGTACTGCACGTGTAGTTTGGTCACATACATCCATGTTTGCTTAGATCCATTCCGTGAGTATTGCAAGTTTACAAATACCTACATCCTTCCATTCTAGGACCTGCTTTCATTCCTCAGTGTTGTCATGACTAAAACAGTTGCCTGGACTGTTTGATTTGTAGATTTCTACTAGCAAACTGCCACTACTGAATTCAAAGCCTATTTTATTGTAAGAGTCAGATATTTCAGCCTAGAATATGGCTTTTGTATCTTGAATCCTCATACGGTCATACAAGTTAGCAGTCTTTGATGGAGCTATTTCAGTCTAGATATGTGCCCACTAATCTCTTGCGTTCACACTAATTGTTGCAACCCTCTTCTCACATTAACAGTTACATCGATCTGCCTGCTGAGCGAGGAGCATACCATGGAGATCTGTGTCCTCACGAACCAGTTAGGAGGTACGAGCCATGCAGTTCTTTGATGTAAAATAGTCTTTGATGTATGCGACCTTTTCCTAAATGGTGATAACCCAGCTTCATTTATATTGTTTGGTCAGTTCATGGACAGTGGGACTGAGCACTGATAATGCCATTTGTTTGTCATATTTTCCATGGATATGCACTGCTTTTTCAACATGATCTGGTCAAAGTAACATTTTTCATGTAAAGTTGATATGCATCAAGTTCTTATCTCAGGTTCAGATTTGTTTACTTGATGGAATATTCAGAAATTTGTTCTCGATTTCACTCCATATTGCCCTTGATTTGTTTGCAGGTACAGGATCTGTCTAATTGGTACTAGGGCAGAGTTTGTTCTTCCTTTTTAGCTTCTATGCAAATAGGATGCCCACGTGAATTCAGTATAGATCAATCTTAGTTGATTAGTATGCTGTGCTTTGCTGATAACAATTATTTTTCGTTTGCCATGGAGGTGGTGTGAATGTATTGGAGAGTTTATTAATTTAAGAAATATTATTGAATTGTGTGACTTTATTATATTGTAATTCTGGTGCATTATATTATGGTTAGTATGGAACTGGGCCATAGTTGTTTGGCCTGTAAAATAATGGGCCGTAAAGATTAGGAAGAAATATTTTAGGGCCGAGAAACAGTACGGCTCAAAACACAAATGTAACATCGTTGAAAATTTGGCTAGACAAAAGAAATGCGCTAAGCTCACAACAAAATGGATTTGCAAACTGGATTGCCATGTCAGCATCCACATTTGCAGCCATGTCAGCAGACATGTCAGCCTAGTGGTGACATGGCCATTTAATCCATGATAGTTATTTTCGTCACTAATTTTAGACCTAGGTTGGGCTGCGCGGGCCTAAGGTTATTTTATGACAGTTTAGAAACGTCACGGATTGGGTCGATCTGCGATGATTATGCAGAACCGTCACGCAGGTTAATCTGTGACGCTCAATACATGATGTTATAAAAATCGTCACAGATGCTGTTTTATGACGTTTTTTCAGTGATCAGTGACGAAATTTGACCATCATGGATTAACAGATTTTTTAAGTGCTATCACATCCTGGTGTCATCGTGGGGGCACCTCCCGGCAAGAAAACATAGCTTCTGTTGGAAACTTCTTTTTGCTTGAGAGTTGGGGTTGAACATATGCTTGATGCAGGGGACACCTTAAACGGGCTAGACAGGTCTTGTAAACTCCTCCAAATAGACCAAGACAGCGAGCCAACTTGGGATGCAGGGCTAAAGATGGTCGGCAGCTGATTGAGAAGTTAGTATGATATTCTCAAAGTAATAGTAATACTGAAAAATTAAGTACTGAAAATTATGTTACCGAGGAAACTATACTGTAGAGCCACCATCACTAGAGCAGATTAATGAAGAAATGCATACAAGGACTCCTGCACGTCCAGCCTCTTTGCTCTAGTTAGTTTGCACCCTAACCGATGGTAATAATCTCATATCACATCCTTTACCTCTTACTGGATATAACATTCCCACAAAGTTTGCACCCTAACCTATGGTAATAATGCCATAGGATATCTCTCACCTCGTATTGGAGATTATACATTCCCACATTAAATTTCTCTTTGACCCAAGTGAGTGAAATATGTCAACGTTATAGCCCCCCATAAGCCAGATTGAGTGAATCTATTTTTCTGTTTCCTTGGTCAGATATAATCTTGTATTAGATTCTTTAAATTATGGTTTTCATCTCAGCGAACATACATTACATCATATATATGCCATTTCTTTTCCCTTTAGTATTTGTTGTGTATACACAGGCTGCATGGGTGATGGAAACCATGCATGCATATGATTGGGGTACTATGGCGCTAAGACAGGGCAAGACAAAGCATAATTGAAGTGCTGGAGAATTAAACATCCTATTCAGGTGAAGAAACAAGTTTTTTTAGAAATCCGAATTCATCATTCCCCCTCTCATTATGGCATGACACGGTCTACAAAGATGGTAAAGAAGAGAATGGTGGTGATTATGATACCTCCATATCCAATGAAGATGTAAAATTCTGCCTCCAGTATTCAACTTTAAATGACATTTCCGGAAGCCGATTGGTTTGGTTGCAGTTCTAATCTGCTGTCCAAAATGTCATATATGACTGGAGGTACAGTAACTCATGAGGAGATGGAGCAGATGCTCAAGAGTCTCAACTCTAAGAGGTATCCTATATATCATCATGAAGGAAGATGTTGCTTCATCAAGTAGGCCGAACAAGAAAAGGAAGAGGGCCGGGTCGCTCTTGGGATGAAGTCAATGAGAACATACATTTCACAGAGAGTGACACCTATAGAAGCTCAAGAAGAGAAGAGGACGAATAGGGGACTAGCTCAAGAAAAAAAAAACGGAGGAATAATGATCGATGAGGCTAGACTTTGCATTGTTCCAGCCTCTACCACACACCAGCAGAAGAGATCAAGAGTGGATTTATTTACTCCTTAGTGCCTGTTTGGCTCCCAGGCGCTAAACACTTTAGCCTCTGTCATATCGGATGTTTGGATACTAATTAGGAGTATTAAATATAGGCTAATTACAAAACTAATTGCACAGATGGAGGATAATTCGCGAGACGAATCTATTAAGCCTAATTAGTCCATGATTTGAGAATATAGTACTACAATAACCATTTGCTAATGATGGATTAATTAAGTTTAATAGATTCGTCTCGCGAATTAGCCCAAGACTTCTGCAATTAGTTTATAATTAGCTCATGTTTAGCCCTTTTAATTAGCATCCAAACATTTGACGTGACAAGAGCTAAACTTTAGCTCCTAGTATCAAACAGCCCCTTATATCAAACAGCCCCTTAGTCTAGCACGAAGTATCATGCAATTCATCAAAGATACGAAAGGCAAACAGAACCACATGGATATATATTGAGTCGGTAGAGAAGTGGCCAATGTTACAATGGCCCCATGAGGAGAGAAATCTTCCCTTTCGTCTAGGTGGAAATTATAGTATTACTCCATTCACCGTATTCCTCCAAATTGGGGTAACCGGTGAATTCAGCAACCAGCAATAGCCTCATTAAAACAACAAATTCAGCTGAATATACTACTCGCACTATTTATATATCTTTTTTCCTACAATTATTAATATGCCTGAAACAAATATTTGTACTGCTAAAATATTTATTATTAAGGCATAACACAACAAATATGAAAAAGAAGCGAGCAAACTTTGCTGCTGCTTTGCTCATCGTTGCTTCCCTACTGCTACCCTGCACTACAACAGACCCGGTTAGCAGATAAGTTCCTTCTGTAGTACCTCAGCGCCCATAGGAAAGGACTACTACTACAGGGTGGGTGAGAAAGTGATGGTACAAATGGATTTATATATCGGTTTGTACAAGAAGCGACAGTACAAACATGTGTATACACAGTTTCCATTGCCAATTGTTTGTGTTAACTAAGTGGTGTATAGCCTCGTTGCCAGTTTATTACATACAAATCTAAATGAGGGGAGGAATTTGTTTTCGTGGAATCTGCATAAGAAGGGGGCATTCACAGTGAATTCAATGTATAGGAACCTAGTCAATAACATAATTAAAGCTATGCAAGAAATTTGGCGTATGAAGATGCCTCTCAAAGTAAAAAATATTTATGTGGTGTCTTAAAATGAGAGTGGAATTGGAACGGGAATAAAGCTTACTGTTTTTGTAGTAAGCCAGAAACTATCTGACATCTGTTTCATTGAATGTCATTGCACAACATTTCTATGGCGTACAATTCACATTGTGTTAGTTATACAATCACCAGTAAATTTAGAACATCTGTTTAATAAACGGTCTAAACATGGGGCACAAGAATAATTTTATATTATTGACTGGAGCCGTAGCTATCTGCTAGGCAATTTGGCTCACAAGGCTAAATGATATTGTGTTTAATAATTGTAGACAAAAAAGTTTTTGTAGGTGCTTTCTAGGGTGACGTATTAGCTTCGGTTATGGGCTACGTTGCAGCACATTGATGATCGAAGGGAGCGGGTAGTTGATACATGCCAACTTCTAGAGTCTAGAGCTATCTATGCAGTTCTTCGTATCCCATGGATGGTCTTTAATTTTGCGTATTGGTCAATAATGTTAAACACAGTCTAGCCGGATTAGTGGTGCCCCTCGTAGGCACAGTGGTCGTGGTGCTGGTTCTAGTCATGGTGGCTTCAGTATTCCTTCTGGTCGTGGACAAGGTGCATCAGCCTCTTTTGATTCAGATGAGGGGCTCGTTTGTCAACTATGTAAAAGAACTAGATACACAATTCATGATCATTGGTATAGATTCAACAAGAGGTATGTTCCCCATCGAGATGGTGGTTCAAAACCAATGAAGCGTAGTCATCCATAGAGGTTCTCGTCTGCCATTGTTCCTTCTTATGGGATTAATACAAATTGTTATTTTGACTCTAGCGCTACAGATGATGTTACCAATGCACCAAGTTTACCACTCATGAGACCACTGGCCAAGATTAGATTCATGCTGCTAATGGAAAAGGTATATATGGTTATTAGTAATGTTGGTAAAAACTACTTTTCATACCACCAATGTGCTTCATGGTCCCACGCTGTCACAAAGATCTTGATTTTTGTTCATCAATTTACTTCTGATAATGACGTGTTAAGGATTTGGGCACAAAGGATCTTCTTCTTCAAGGTAGATGTCAAGATGGACTTTATCCTCGGCCGCAAGCCTCTCAAGTTCACCATGTTACGACTCCCTGTCTGTCTTGTGCTTGATTTAAGTTTTCTTGTGCTGTTTGTTAATTAGTAGCCACGACCTGAAGACCAACAAACATGTATAAAAAACTAGGAGGTACTGGGTGACAGGGATGTTTTATCCGGCTTTTAATAGTGATGGCTGAAGTTGTCATTTCAGTTGGTGGATCAAAATTATATACCAGCGATAGTTCAATGAAAAAAAAAACAATTGAAGCTTTTCCATTGCAACATGGGACATGGGTAAACAGCTATGGCAGCAACGACTCATAGTATGCTTTGCCTGAGCAACCACAGTGGGAACTGATTGTATGTTCCGATCTAATTGCTTTGCTTATTTGTTTGACACGTGTCTTTGGAACGAAGAGTCCAAACGTGTTTCCAATTTGCCTGGTTTTGTCATTTGTATATTAGTTTTCATAACTTACATGAAGAGCTTCATTTCTATCATTTTTGTTGCTAATTGGCCTCTGATGTAGAGTACTTGTACTAGCTAATATATATGCAGTAAGTTAACAAGAAAGTTTAGAACAACATAAATTGTTATTGCAGTTTAAAACTCTAACCTACACACCTAGTTGGCTGCCCTGCCGAGCTATAGATATTTCCATTGCCATTCTTCCCTCACAATACTACAGGGCAAAAGTGCAAACACGCGCGGTAAAAAGAAGTCAATGATGCAGCTAGCAGACTTCGTTAATGGTAGGATTCATTTAATGTTTATATTCGTTTCTAGGGCAGTGTTTGGTTTCATGTTCAATTGGTACCTCCTTCGATAGAAATTAAATGTTTGAGGAAAGGAATATATTAAATTGATCATTTCATTATGATAATATATGCAATATGAAAATCTTTACTGGCTACAAATCGTCATCATATCACGGTGTGGAAACATGGAAGTCAAAGAAAAACCATGTATAGAAGTTCGAGTCTTTTTGAAAAAAAGAACGTGCACACATGGTCTAGTTGCAAATATACTCTCATCTAGGTCTATTTGTCCTAAATCATTTTTAATTTTTTTTACCGTTATCTGAAATTTATTAATTGCAAATATACTTCCATCTAGGTTTATGAACCTAAATCATTTTTAAAATTTTTATTACCATTATCTGAAATTTATATAGATTGACAATATAAAATTAGCACTATTAGATTCATTATATATAAAAATTATTTTTATGACACATAAATTGTTCCATTTAAAGCAATACAATTTTATTGATATTGATAGTCAAAGTGCTGTTGCCACTATGTCGATGTGTTAATGGTTTATATCTTTCTAATATGAGAAAGACTACGGTGTCTTCTAATTATTGCTATGCTTTAAGACATGCACTTGTATTCTGGTAGAATCCAAAGTGTTTCTAATTTGCACGGTTGTTGTAATATGCTACTCCCTGTCCCTGAGGGAGTATGTTTTAACAACAGCAGGACATTTGCAAATTTGCCACTATTTTTCTTTTTGCAAGAATGCTACTCAAATGACAAGTCTGGTACTTCAAAGTACTAGGATAATGCAGTTGCCCGTTTAACCTTACACCAAGAGCTTCATTATTTCTAGAATAGCTTTTGTTAATTGCCCTCTGATGTGGAGTATATACTTGACAATATATTTGCAACCAATTATCAATATAGATTGAGATTAATTGCAGTTTGGACGCGGGTGTGGAGAATGAGGAATCCACTGACTGTACAATTGCCAATTGGTGCCAATGGATACTACTATAGGAGCAAAAAGAAGGGAGAGTAGAGGCAAAGCCTCTACTTCATGTTTAGGACAAAAAAAAGGTTAAAGAGGGTGATTATCAGAAAAAGGTGAAAGAGGGGGTGGGATGATGAGATGGAAAAATGGGGCACTTTTCCCGTGGGAGTTGAGACAACAGAAAGAGATTCAACACCGACTCACCCAGCACAGCTTCCTGTGGCATTTCCGTGCCTCGGCGTCGGCTCTGCTTCCGCTCTCCATCTCTCTCGCGAGCTCCCCACGCTCGCCGCTACCAGCCCAGCCTCTGCACGGCCAGGCCACGGGCACGCCCGCGGGCCCTCCACCGCCTCTGCCCGCAAGCTCCCGATGCTCGCCGCTACCGGCCCAGACGCCCCTGCGCAGCCAGGCCACGGCCGCGCCCATGGAGACACCGCCCGCCGCGGCGCCTGCCCCGCTCCCGCCGCCGGCAAGGCCGAGCACGCCGTCGTACACCGTGGAGTGCATCTTCAGGGACTTCACCTGCCGCCGCGCCGCCCTCATCCGCGCCCTCACCACAGGTGAGAAAACCCTCGCTGTTCTTCCCGTTCTTGCTTCTCGTGGATCTAAACGAAAGGATATCCTCCACACAGATTTATTTTTCCCGTCATTTAATTAACCTTGGTTCGTCGCTCACGATAAAGTGATGAACCTCATGGGGTTTTCTTTCTTCACTGCGTGCTGATCGAACGACTATATATCAACATTGTAAACTTGTTTCTCCTTTTTTTAGAATCGCAACATGATAAGCATGTTCATCTGTTTCTGCAACTTTGTGTGTTGAGGTGTATTTCCAGAAGAAGAAAAGGTGAATTTCTCAACAAGATTAAGCTCACAATGGGGTATAAAAAAGCACACAAATCTTATTTCATTGTTTGGGGTGCATTTCTCAAACGAGACGTTTTCTTACAAGCTCACGATAAAAATGTGAAATCTCACATCGGTAATTCTCTGCAATTACTTCCTTGTGTTGGCTACCTGTTTACCTCTACTGGAACATTATGTGATTGTGCTATTTAATTTTCACTACTGCATACTTTAGCCTGTAATATGTCGACAATGTCATGTCAGGGAATGTCCCAAAACTCTTAGCTCTGCCACTAACTGTATATTAGCCTTGTGTGTTGTGCAGATGAGAAGGCGTTCTCTCGTAAGTACAACGCAGGTGAGCGCTCCTGCTCGTCGGATCAATCAATGTTACAGTGGTTAAATGCTTGCAATGTTGTGACCAGGTAAATCAGCCAACTTGTGTTTTGCTTGCAGGTACAGAGTCCCTGTACCTGTATGGCAACAGTGATGGGAATTGGGAGCTGCGGCCGCCGAAGTTGCTCATGCCACCTGGGCAGCCTGATCCAAGAATGTTCGGCATTAAACTAGTCAGGGGCAACATGAAACACCCAAAGTGGCTTGCATATATTGCCACGCATTGTGATGCATGGCTTATTCGGATCTCCTTCTTCCTCGGTGCCAATTTGGGGACTCAAGCAAGGTATGAGAATAATGAGCATACTAGAAATTTTTTTTCTGTCAATTAGAAACCCCGAAAGATCACCAAGATATTTCATCTCCTTTAGCTAGTGCCTAACAAGCACTATAAACATCTCGTCAGGCACAGTCATGCTCTGTATGTGTATTTTGTTTACTAATATATGAAAGATTAATTTGAAGGATAACTGTATGCAGATGCTGTAGAGAGATTTAAGTTTAATTCGATCCCTGGGATCATTATGAGAAGGAAATGTTCATTTGCATTCCATTTATATGAAAAATCATGTAGACAAGTTAGGACATTGTACCTCTATGTTGTTTCAACCTCTTGCACTTTTCCTACTTTTATGAATTTTGATTTCTTTTCCACTTTGTCTGTGAAGTTTGTAGTAAATGTGAATTGATACTTTTAGACATGACCTGAAACACTACAGTATACATATAAAAAAGAAACATTACAGTATATTATAGTTGGAGTTTGGCACAGAATGCCCTTGCATTCTGCTTTCTCATAATTTGCACTTGAGTTTAATGCACATGGAAAATGGAAAACAATCGATGGCGCCTGTGGTTGTTGTAAAGAAATTACAGCCGTAAGAGCATCTCTAAGAGTTTCCCAAAAAATTCTTCCCTAAAACTATGTATTGGGAGCTCTACTAAATTTTTTCCCCCAAAATCATTACATCCCACAGCAGATCCTGAATAATAAAACTTGCCACATTAGCACGCGTGGGCCCCCTAAGCTGGGCTGCCCCCCTCATCAATGGCCGCCACCCCCGCCGCTCCGGTTCCCCGTCCTCCTGCTGCTCTGCGCTGCCTTCTCCTTCCACGGTAAGCGCGCTCGAGCCACCTACTTCTGTCCTCCGCCGCGTCGTCTTGATTTCGTGCAGCTCACCAGGGTGTCGTCGTCGTTGATTTCATGACGAGCATGACGAGCGACGGCCGGAGGCGGACAGGGCTTGCTGGCGCGCGCAGTGGACAGGGTTCCGGCCTCGGGTTCTTGCTTCCGCGTGTCGGTATAGCCTCCGGAGGTTCTGCGTGGCCAAACAAGGAGAAGAGAGGGTGAGGGAGGCTCGGATGGCGACGGGGAAAGGCAGCGGAGTTCGAGCTCACCCGGCGAGGTCCGGCCTCGATTCCGTAGCGATGAGGGCGTGGCGACAGGCGTAGTTAACGATGAGAGGCCGATGAGGTCGGAGCCGCGCGTCGGGTACGACGTAGGGGCCTCGATCTCGTGGTTCTTGGCGTTGGGGTGGCCTCTTGAGGTGCCACGGCGGCGGTGGTGGCGATTCACGACGAACGAAGGTGCGGCGGCGGGTGGGATTGATTGAGATGGCTACAGGGGAGGGTGGGGGATCGATGCAGGCCGTTCTTGCCCCTGCCGAACTGGAGCAGATGAACGTGGTCGATGCATCGCAAGCCTGTTTGCGCCGCCACCGCCACAAGGCCACTCGCGCCGCCGCCGCAAGCCCGCTCGTGCCTCCGACGCTTGCCTCCTCCCAGAACTGGCGCGAGCGGGGAAAAGTTTCGGCGGGACCGGCTCTGCACGCGGGAAAGGAAGACGCGGGGCCGATTGGGGAGGAGTCGCGATGCGGATATACGCGGGACGATGGGGGAGTTTTTGGGGTCGTTGTATTTTTGCGGGGAAAATAGGAGAGTTGTTGGATCTTATTTTTTTATTTTTCTCCCTAAATCAGGTTTTGGGGTAATATAAGGGAACTTTTGGAGTTCCTCCAACTAGTACTTACTTTCTCACTATAGCTACAATTTTTGCAAATTGTAAAATAAAAATAAAACTGATAATTTAGCAAAAATAACAAAATTGAGTTTTTACAAATGGAAACATCTGACTAATTGTGGGCTATTGTAGTAAGCATATCGGAGCTAGATTTCAACATTTCCATGCTGGCATTTAGCTCTACTTAGTTCACACTAACTACTAATTGGATGTCTTGTTTTTAGTGTTTACACATGCTAAAGAATTATCTTGGGTGAAAAAAAACTTTGCACCAAAGTTTTCATTTTGATTTTTTCGAGCAAAAAGTTTTCATTTTGATTATGGTATATTCATTTTGTGATGACACGAGCCCTTTAATGAAATTATTTGGTATTTATAAATTGAATCTCGCAATAAAATCTCCAAAGTTAGCAAGTACTCCCTGTCTATCCTGTACAAGCCAACCAAAATACTTGGTGTTAGTTTGCTTTTAGTAGTGGGGTCAACATCCATCTATTCTTCTCCAAATCATCATACATTATATAGTCAAGAGTAAATCATCCTAAAAAATGGAAAGGTTGGCTTAGCTGAACGACTATGTTGCAATAAATTTGTTTCATAAGCTTATTAATTAGATTCTTTTCTGCTGCATCATCCTTGTGCCATGCCAAATTAGAAAACTGTCTCCTTGTTTTCTGATTCAGTTATTGAAATTATGTTGTACTTCAAGAGTCCCTTGTGGCATATGTTTAGTTATTAATGTTTTGCCCTGCATTGATGTCAAGTTTTTGTGAAAGCTTTAGGTGAAAACATGTGTCACAGTGAATTATTGCTCGTTTTTGTCTAGCAGGCAGCACTTGTCCGCTTTGATCAACAGTCTGCAAACTGTTCATGAAGCTTTTGTCGCTAGTGACACATATCACCGCATATGTCATCTAGAGAAAATGGTACGCTGCGTTTATTTTTTCAAAGCTCAGAATATGCAAATCGAGATGTTAATGCATGAAGCTAACACAAAATGAGTTCCATTTTTCTTATGCAAAGAGTTCTTGGTTGGTTGTTGAACAGAATGTGGAGATCGAGGATGAAGATGAAGGCTGTGGTACGGAGCCGACCGTCTGTGCAAGCTGTGGTAACCATTACCGTAGGAATGGGTTTTGGATCTGTTGCGATGAGTGTGATCGTTGGTTTCATGGTAAATGTGTTAAGGTAACGGCTGCTCTAGCAGAGCATATAGGTCACTATGAGTGCCCGGAGTGCTGCTCCGACAAGAAAGGGCATGATTACAATGTGGACCCATTGCTTTCTGTTCTGTATAAGCGATACTAGATATACCCTTGGGTCCCCAGTCGCGTAGAGCTAGTGGATGTGAACTCTTCTAGGCTTCTGTCATGCCATATGGATTATTGGACTAGTTGCTGAGATAGCTGCGGACTTGTGTGGCTGTTGATTTCACTCTGGATTGCATCATGCCCTGATTGTTCAGTCATGAGCACTGGTGGTTAACTTCAATGTTTCTGTACTAAACCTGTGTAAATATTGTCGAGACTTCTGATCTCCTCCATATTTCCATTGTTCAGTCTACTGAAGAACTAGATTCAGTGAAGCATGGGTAGTAGGGGTTGATCTTGATCACATAACTTGCATATGAGAATGTGAATGGACACCCAGATGGACTGCAAACTACATATACATGCAGATGCAAAGGTCACACACATGTTTAACACTCTTGGTTGCGACAGTAGCTCTTTGAGAAGTGCAAAACCTCTCTTTTGAACAATGTGCTCTTTTACATGGTCACCTACCGATGTACTCCGTACACCAGGAACACACAAGTTCTTGCTGCCCCGAAAAGGGTCAGAATTCGCGCATCACACTAAATATGCAATGCAAGCAACACCAAACCAAATCGATGCTGTTGAGTCCGGACCACGGACTCAAGAGAGCAACAAATCGACGGCACACGCGTTTCGCGAGTTCATGGTTTTAGGGGCGCAGTGCCTTGTATCTTGGGATCACGCATGCGTGCACGGTAGACCGATGCAGCGAAACAAGATGAACAAACCCTGCCGGGGATCTCTCCGGGTATATAAACTCCAAATGCATCTTCGTCCGATCGTGCTCACAAAACCATCATGGGGTGCATGGCGATTTCGCCGGCTGCACGCGTCGTCCGCGCCCTTGTCTTGGTCGCCGCGGCGTGCCCCGTCCTCGGCTACGTCCCCAACGGCGGCGCGGAGCACCGGCGGTCCCATGGCGCCGCCCGAACCTACATCGTGCTCGTCGAGCCTCGGCCGGCGGCGCACCTGCAGCACGCGGACGACGAGGCCGCGCACCGCTTCTGGCACGAGTCGTTCCTGCAGGACTCCGGCGGCGGCGGCGCCCCGCGGCGCATCCGCCACTCGTACAGGAGCGTGCTGTCCGGGTTCGCGGCGAGGCTGACGGACGCCGAGCTCACCGCCGTGTCGAGGAAGCCGGGGTTCGTGCGCGCGTTCCCGGAGCGGAGGTTCCAGCTCATGACCACGCGCACGCCGGCGTTCCTCGGGCTGGAGCCCGACCAAGGCGTCTGGAACGAGACGAGCTACGGCGAGGGCGCCATCATCGGGTTCCTGGACACCGGGATCGACGAGAAGCACCCTTCATTCCGCGACGAGGGCATGCCGCCGCCGCCCGCCAAATGGAAGGGCGGCTGCCAGCCTCCCGTACGGTGCAACAATAAGCTCATCGGCGCTGCGTCGTTCGTCGGGGACAACACCACCGCCGACGACGTCGGGCACGGGACGCACACCACTGGCACGGCAGCCGGCCGGTTCGTGGAAGGCGCCTCGGCCTTCGGCCTCGGTGCCGGCGGCGGCACCGCGGCTGGGATGGCGCCCGGCGCGCACCTGGCCGTGTACAAGGTCTGCGATGCCCAAGGGTGCTTCGAGTCCGACTTGCTGGCCGGGATGGACGCCGCCGTGAGGGACGGCGTCGACGTCCTCTCGGTGTCCCTCGGCGGCGTCTCCACGCCGCTGGACAAGGACCCGATCGCCATCGGCGCGTTCGCGGCGATGTCCAAGGGCGTCCTCGTGGTGTGCGCTGGTGGGAACAGCGGCCCGCTGCCCTCCACGCTGTCCAACGAAGCGCCGTGGATGCTGACCGTGGCGGCCGGGTCGGTGGACCGGAGCTTCCGCGCCACCGTGCGGCTCGGCGACGGCGAGATGTTCGAAGGCGAGTCGTTGACTCAGGACAAGCACTTCAGCTCCATGGTGTATCCCCTCTACTACTCTCAGGGCATGAACTACTGCGACTTCTTCGACGTCAACATCACCGGCATGATGGTCGTGTGCGACACCGAGACGCCGGTGCCACCCATGAGCTCGATCCAAGCTGTCCGGGAGGCTGGCGGCGTCGGCATCGTGTTCATCAACGAACCCGATTTCGGATACACCATCGTCCTGGAGAAGTACTACGACCTCCCCATGTCGCAGGTGACCGCGGTCGACGGAACCAAGATCATGGGCTACGCCATGAAGGGCTCGTCGACGTCCAACCATACGGCAACGATCGTGTTCAACAGCACCGTCGTCGGCGTGAAGCCGGCGCCGATCGTGGCGGCCTTCTCGTCGCGGGGTCCCAGCGTCGCCAGCCCCGGCGTGCTCAAGCCGGACATCATGGCGCCGGGGCTCAACATCCTCGCCGCGTGGCCGTCGGAGGTGCCCGTCGCGGGGCCCGGGTCCTACAGCTTCAACGTCATCTCCGGCACGTCCATGGCGACGCCGCACGTCACCGGCATCGTGGCGCTCGTCAAGAAGGCGCACCCGGACTGGTCCCCCGCTGCGATCAAGTCCGCCATCATGACGACGTCCAGCGCCGTCGACAACGACGGCCACAAGATCATGGACGAAGAGCACCGGGAGGCAAGCTTCTACGCCGTCGGCGCCGGACATGTGGTCCCGACGAGGGCCGTCGATCCCGGCCTGGTGTATGACCTCGGCGTGCGCGACTACGCCGGCTACGTCTGCAAGCTCCTCGGCGAGGCGGCCCTGAAAACCATTGCCGGAAACGCTAGCTTGACCTGCACGGAGATCGAACCCATCGGTGCAGCGGAGCTGAACTACCCGGCGATACTGGTGCCGCTGCGCGCCGAGCCATTCGCGGTGAACCGGACGGTGACCAACGTCGGTCCGGCGAAGTCGAACTACACCGCCAAGATCGAAGCGCCGAAAGGGCTGAGTATCAAGGTGGAGCCGGCGGAGCTAGAGTTCACGGAGGTAAAGGAGAGGAAGACGTTCACGGTCACAGTGAGCGCCGCCGGAGCCAGCGCCGAGCAGAAGCTCGCCGAGGGGACACTGAGCTGGGTGTCGCACGATCACGTCGTCAGGAGCCCGATCCTGGTCGACTCCAGCATCACCCTGAGTTGATCCCCACGACTGCACGTTTGCATTGCCAGATTGCCTACTAACTAGTACTCCTTCCGTCCTCTACGCACAGCTCTGTTACACAATAAAGACACGCTAATTTTGCGGGTGCCTAACCGTGTTGCCTGGCTCCACATCCGATGCAAGTTATCCAGCTGAGTTTCCTTTTTGTTGCTATGGAGTCAGATTTGTATAGCCTAAAAAGCAGCGCTTGCCAAATCTGATTCATTTGGCACCAGCGATTCAACAGCTCTAAATTTTGAGAGCCATGCAAACAACTGCGATATGCATTTTTTTTTTACCATGCAAAATCTTGCTGCTAAATTAGGTGTGCGCCATATCTTTTACTTCACCAAATTAACGCCAATTATACCACGGAATAAGGGGAGAGGGCGACGAACCGTTCGGAGATCCAGCCATTTGGTTGACGCGTGGAGAGATAAGACGATAAGGGTATTTTGGTCCATTCATATGTAAAATGTGGGGTTGGAACCCTGACCGTTGTTATATTTGGGACAATTTGAACATTTAATGTAGCTATATTTTGGGATGGAAGGAGTACTAATTAATTACTCCCTCCGTTCCAAATTATAGACTGTCTTTTGCTTTTCTAGGTTCTTAGCTTTTTCAATGCACCTAGATATACAGAAAAACTAGAAATGCTAAAATGACCTACAATTTAAAATAGAGGGCTCCGTTTGACTAGATTAGGTGCTTACTTAGAATGGTAAATGAATATAAAACCTGATGCTAAAACTTGAAAATAAGGATCAATTATTAGTCGCTTTTGGCAAAAACAAACCCACTGCCAAAAGCCTGCATGTCTAGAAGGTTGTGGAGTAATTACCACCTGATGGGTAAGCCTTGTTGAGTATTAGTATACTCAGTCTTGCTTGTGGCTTGTTTTCCAGGTGTGGTTGCTGATGTTGACTTGTTTGGGACCCGTCCTCGATCGATGAGGATCGTGGTGCTTGATATCATGGTAGGCTTCACCACAGTATATATGTTATTTAGGACAAGCAAATTGGTTCATTTTTGAACTAGCTTGTTCTAAACATCATTATATTTAAGAATAGAGGTAGTAATTATAAGTGAAGTTCCTGCCATTGTCTCACCTTCCTGTCCTGGAATAAGCAATCAACTATGAATGTGGATGCAATTTTCACAGCTCGATTTAGTTCAACCAGCTTATCAAGAGCACGGACTAATAATAATTTAAAAATTAGACCCCATAGTTAATAATCAATATTATTTATGTACGACTCTATCATCTATTTAAGATTCTAACATAATACTCAATTATTCATATAGATGTGTACTCGTCAGTTGTTATTAACTTTAGCAATTACTCTATACACTTTTTCATCCATATTCATACTTTTTTTCACCTTGCATCATAGCTCTATACACTACATTTAACATGAAAATAAATTAATATTTTCATGGCTTCCTCCCATCCTTATATAAATAATCTATATGGTGACACCAATCATGCATACATACCCCAACTTAATATTTTCATATTAATAATAATGTATATAGGTAATTTAGAATTATATATTAGTTTATTTTTGACACTTCTGTATAATGAACATGCATATAATTAGATTAAAAAATAAATATTTACTGTTGCTTATTTTAATAATGACATACGTGGCTAATTTAGATACAAATTTAGAAGGGTATTTAAATTTATTTGTTTACTGATATGTATGGGTAATTTAAGATGAAGATTATGAGGTTATTTTATATTTATTTTTTAACAGTATATATGGGTAATATTTTCATAATGATAGTGGTAGATAATTTTTTAGAAAACATAATAGACCAATTGCTATGAGTATTAGAGTCTATAGGATTGATGCCCGGATGTTTTTGATTTTGTGAAAATTTCTAGATCTTTTTTTCTCGTGAGAATTAATGTTGAGTCTCCCATTGAGAAAAATAAGGGCACATTTCTAACAATTAAATTTTTAGATTGAGTTTCCTCAATTTTCTTAAAAGTCAGATTGCAATGAACTGCGTGACTCACATGTAGAGTTCAAGTCGGATTAGGACTCCTTTTTACCATCATGTACAGCATAGAATGTAGCAGTTAACTAGGATAATATTGGAATGCAAAATATCCATTGGCCCCCCTATAAAAGGGAAGCCATCCCACTGTACAAGGGATCACATTTTGGAGAAATACAAGTCCCTTCACGGTTCAATTCCTCTCATTTATGTTCATATTTCTAAGTGTTTGGTTGAGAGCCTACTCAGAAATCAACACTTGGGGTATATTTTTAATGAAGGTCAATTGGATTCAAATTTAGAGTTACCTCATGTTATTTTTAACAATAGCATATGTGGATAATTTAGAAGCAAATTTAAGGGTTTACTTTAAGTTAGTTTTTATAATGTTAGGTGGACAATTTAGATGCAAATTTGGGGTTTTTTAAATCTTTCTTATAATGGTATAAGTGTGTAATTTAGATGAAAATTAGGGTTTTACTTTAGTTAATTTACATAATGGCAGATGTGTGTAATTTAGATACAACATAGGTGTGTAATTTTTTAAAATTAAAACATAATAAATCCAATGGTTGTGATGATTTTAGTCTACTGAATTGATGGCTTGATATTTTGCTAGTTTGAGAGAATTTCTATGATTTATCTCTTTTTCTAGACTGTCCACATACGATCTTACGTGGCTTTATGTGGAGGCTTTCAAACAAACCGCTGCACCGGTTCATCAAGCTTACATGCCTAAAAACAACCCTCGAAGAAAATAAGCGTGGCACCCATCAGCTGCAGCAACATTGATAAAGATGAAATCCTGGCTGACCTACCCGTAACATGAATGGGGTTCTCAATACGATATTGAACTACCGCTCGCGATCAGACTACTACAAAAAATTGAGTTGCAATTCTTAGTGGACAAAACTGCTGCAAAGCTATCGGTCTGAAGTGGACCTCATTATTAAGGCAGGGTAGATGAGCTTTAACCAAATCGATCTCAATCTCTCCGTCGGTACACCTTCTTACCATCCTAAACATGACGAAAGTGGTGCTAAACGAGCTAGATAAATCGAGGAAACACTTCTTATGAGCGGGTGATAGAGAACTTGTAGGCGGCAAATGCAAAGTCAACTAGACAAGAAGCTGCTTGGAGCTTGTCAAAATAGAATGGGGTCTTCGTGTGCTTAACCTAAAGAAATTGCATTATCTCAGCGCCTTCGTTGGCTACCGCACGAATGCGGGTCATAGGGAGGCTTGGGCGACGAAAACTGATGACCCCTCCTCGCTGCATGCACAACAATCTCCCTAGGCAACGGTTGAAAAACAAGATTTTGGGGCACTCAGGATGGGTCCAAGACCACCAACCGAAGGACATTGCACCGAGCGTTTTGCCATCTTCAGAACCCAAAAAAAAAAATGGCAGAGGCACTGGAGCATAGCATACTTGGATCAGAGACCTCGACATCTCAAACGACATCACTAACACCCGCTTAAGCAAATTCGTCACAGTGGAACCTGATTCACAATGTCAAGCAACAATTACAATGGGAAGACCAAATCGAATGGAAACTATAACCACAATTAGAGTTTATATGGCTGCCTCAGCGTACAAAGAAGAATTTATTGGATGCACCAAAGAGCCCCAGATCTGCATCGCGTGGAGGTCCTGGATGCCCCCAAAATGCAAGTTCTTCGCCTAGCCCATCATCCAAAACCACATCTAATCCTCATACCCTCTCGCCCAACATGGCTGGCCGCACCGCCCGTCCTACCCGCTATGCAGAGAGGCTGTATATGCCTACTAGCGGAGTGTAGATTCATACAAAGGATTTGGTGCCTTTTACTGTTACTGTGCACTGGCTCGCTCAACTGAGCTTATAACCATCGGTATGGCAGCAAAGTACTGATGCACAAGGCTAGTGGACATACATTACCACAACACCATCTGTCGCTCGAAAAATGCTATGGAGCCTCACCTACTGATCATATGGGGAATTTTGGAGAAAAGGAAATCATGAGTTTATAGGCTCTATGAAACATCCTCCACATCACTGATAGCAAAAATTAAATCGAAGCTAGCATCGGGGGCAACGGCATTAGCAAAAGACCTAGCAATGTTAATAGTGTGAGAATAATCCTTCTATCATTCCTTTTGGTTACCAGACTATATCTCGTCTTCCTTATCAATAGAATAGGCACAATCTTTTACCAGTACACTAAAAAATATACGTCAAGATTACTTCTGTATTCGGGTGCATAACCCGAAATACATTTATTTTTAGGATAGAGGGAGTAGCTCATGCTAGCGTTGGAGCGAGAATCTCAAACAAGAAGTAATAATGCTCTGGTCAGATTTAATTCCAAATGACGTAATCAGCCTTCTCACCAGGGACGTTGAAGCAATTTTTAGTTAATGGAAGGTCTTTCCCATTAAAAAAGGGCGTCCCTATATATATTCCTGGAAGGTGGATAACCCACATATATACCTACTTTTAGTCCGGAAGAAAAGGGCGGCCTCTCAACCATCGAGTTACTGTTACCCTGCACACGTTCCTGTAAAACACGCGTCACCGCACGTTGCTCAGCCGGGTCGTGGTTGCGTCTGTGTCCTACGTGGTATGAAACGATCAAACGAAGGCCTACACAACGGTTGCGTTCATTGCCGTTGGTGTCGTCCTTGTGTGGAGAAAAAAATCACCGCCTCCTAATTTGTCTCGTGTTTTCTCCTCTTCCTCGCAGCCGTCACTCCTGCATCCCTGCCTTCTACACTGTCGCCGGCCATCGTCTCACCACTGCAACCCCATCACTCTGTCATCACCTCCAGCGCGACCCACCGGTGGTCATGGCATCACCAACCCGCTGGCCGCCTTCCTCTCCTTACTCATCCCCAGTACGAAGGCAACCACCGGTGTGCTCGGAGCGGACCCACTGGTCGCCTTCCTCTTCTCGCTCATCCCCTGGTACAAGGGCGGCCGCCGGTGTGCTCGAACCGGATCCGCTTGATCCGCAAAAAGATAAGGCCAGCATCAACCCAATGAAGAAGACTGCACTCCGTGGGGATGATGGATGACCTCCCATCACCGACTCCTTCGACGATGTTGCCTCATTTACGACCCCTTTCACTTCCGAATCATGCGCCGTCGACACCAGCATGTACATCGAGATTGAGCTAGCGGCGGACTCTGACCAAACCCCTAGCTGCCATCTTCACCTAGCTGAAGACCCATATCGCTTGCATCCTCTGCACCGGGCGACAGTCCTCCCTCAGCGATGCCACGGCTCCGGTGCTGCTACTCTACTTTGACCAATCGTCCTTCCCCTGACAATTTTTGGAATTTGCCCGACCTCGTATGATCTGGATGTTGCTGCTTCCATCCCATCCATACATCGGGGTTGTTCAGGCGGTCATCCCTAGGGTAGAGCAACTCTATAAAAAAGTAGGGGTCGGAAGCAAAAAATAGAGCACCAATAGGGCTACTATTCCCCTCCGAGCCCCTTCTCCAACGGGTCTCCGGGGAGGCCCATACTCGACGGTTTCGACCGTTTCCCTCTCACGCCCGCTGGAAGAGGACAAAGGAAAAGACACCGGTGCTGCCGAATTGAACTCGAGTGCCATCTAATCAAGCACCGGTGCTACCGAATCAAGCTCTAGTGCCATCGAATCGAGCTTTTCCGCCAAAAAATTGGAGCGAGGAAGGGCGCACAGGACATTCAAAGAAAGGTAGAGGCATGGACCCCGTGCTGGGGAGTCATCGGCAAGGCATCCCGCGGCGCACCAGCCACTTGATCGGTCCCAACCAGGGAGCCACCGTCGAGCGCATCTGCACCCGGGCAAACCACCTCGATGGGCTCCGGCCTGGGAGCCACCAAAGAGAGAGACGCAAGCTAGAGGAGAGATGTGCGGGAGAGAGAAAGACGTGAGGTGGAGGAAGAGATACGTCGGGAGGGAGGGACGCACGAAAGAGATGGATTGGGAGTCTCTACTACTTAAAAAAAAAAGAAAGTGAAACGGAGACTTTTTTTTCCGTACGTCTCCTTCTGCTCCACATCGTGGCCCTCGCTCCGAGCCCTCTCCTTCTGTCCGATCCCGCAGCTTCCCTCCGAACCGTCCTTCCACTTGCGTCCGTCGTTTCCCGCCACCATCCCACACACTTCCGCGCCTCTCGCAACACGTGTTTTGACCCTCTGATCTCCTTCGGCAGTCCTGCACCCTCTCCCTCCGTCCGTTCTTCAGCCCCCGCCACCCCTTCTTTCCCCTCACCCCCGCGCCTGCTGCCGCGCGCCGCCCTCCCCTGCGACAAGCCCGCCACCACCCCTTTTTCCTCCCCTGTGCTAAAGCCTGCCACCGCCGCCGCCCCTCTTTCCTTCCGCTGACTCCCCGGTGATGAAGACCCTGCCCGGGTCAGCGAGCTCGGCCAGCCAGGGGTTGGCGTCATCGGCGCCGGCACCGGGGGAGAGGCAGATCTGGCCGCGGAGCCAGAGGAGGACTGCGGCCACGTTGTCGATGGCGGCCGGCAGATGGTGCTCGGGGGGAGGCGGTAGTCAGCGGAGAGGACGAGCACGCTGGCCCCCGTGGTAGTAGGCGGAGAGCATGAGGCTGGCAGTGTGGCTTCGGCGTCGAGGGAGATGGTGCCCCTGCTGGCGCTCCAGGGGCTGATGGAGTACGGCCGCGGGGGCGCCTCCCAGCCGCCCATGCCTGCGGCGTTGCTCGCCGCCAACGCGCTGATCTACCTCCAGCCCTGGAGCGCTCCATGAGATCCTGTCCTTGATTGATCGAGTCTCCTTCAATCCGCAACTGATCATCGAGGTAGCCAACCTTGCCTCAAACATCATAATTTCAGTATATGCATAAAAAATCCCCACCCTTTTTTCTAATAAAATATGTGGCTTGCAGTTGGAGTATCAGGTAATGTCTCCAGCGGCTTCAAGTTGATGGAGATGGAAGGAGATCTGACCATAGGTCATAGCTGCTTCCATTTACTGATTTCAGTGAAGTGGCTGCTAGTCTTACTTGGCCTACTCAGCTCCCTCCAGGCTGGTCAGTCGAGTGGAACCCCTCCTCGGACGACGAGGATAGGGGTTATTGATATCATGGTCAGCTTCGCCGTGATATTTCGTACCGATGTTTAGCTTCCGCAAGACTTTTAATCTTCTGCTATTGAACACTCTGCAAACTTGTTTGAATTTTGAAACCTTGATGTAATAAATTATCGTACTATCTTAATCTAAATGGATTGTTGTATATTTCTAGGGGATAACACTCACCTTCGTGGGAGTCTGCTTTGTGATCGATCCGAGTTAAGTGGTTTATCGGGTGAAACCCGACGGACTGCCAAGTTAGCTTGATTAAAGTGTATGTCCGCGTGTTAGGCGACTTAAGTACACTTTAGCCAGGTTAATTTGGGGTGATTCTCCACAATAGGGCTTATTCATGAGACTTGTAATACAACGCGATTACTACATAATCATTTAATTTTTGGGGAGGTCAGGTGGCTAATGCTTACCTTCTATTGAAGTTTTGAGATGTGACTGTCCCTAGGGAACACGTTTACTTTCAAGATACTAAAGGACAATTCTTTGTATAGATTGAGTGTTGGATAGAAGAACAAAGTTGTCTTAAGTCACCATATAATCAAGTTTTGACCCATCAAATCGATATATGAAACTTATCACAAGTATCGAAGCCGATGTTATTTTTTTTCCTTATTCTCATGTTTGGTTCCCTTGGACTATCTAACCAATCCATACTCATTAACTGCTAGACAAATAAGACAAATGATTTTGATTTCTCCATTAAGTTATTCCTCAAACAATGAAAGAAAGAAAACCAGTATCTTCTTTAGAATACACATTTATCTAAACTAAATTAGTAGGGCAACATGAAACTCAATATGATACCTTTTGTGATTATGTGATTTACCACTGACAATTTAGAATTTTGATGGCTATGTTTGATATAATACATAATAGACCGCGTAGTTTGCATAGCACTATGAACTTTTTTTTGGACAATGAGTATGTTTATCACCTATAGCTCACTTTTTTGAAAAATGTAAATTGTTAGATTGATGCACTTATTAGAAAAATAGTCACTAGAGAATGCGGGAAAGCCCTATTACAACATATGGATCCAACGTGTTAATCTGCTCCAATGCAAGTGTCGAGTCTATTTAGAGGATAATCACAACCAAGGTATCAAGCCAACTTGTATTTCACATTTCCTTTAATTTAGGATTGTTTGAAATATGCACTTACCGATAAGTTGCTCGGTAACAAAGACCGAGTTTCTTAGTTTTAGGCACACATGATGCCTAGGATAGTGGTGGGCAGCCCTATAGCATAGAGAGACATATTCGGTTGCAAACCTTGTTTAGATTTAACACATGCGTATTAAGAATAGGCTTGGATATATTTTTTGTTTCCAATTGACATGTTTGCAATCGAAAAATATCCTTCACTCATGGCCTTTTCTACCCAATGTATCGTAAAGGGCAGTTTCACTATGAATGCGCGCCATGGCTGCGTTGTGGCTTGTGAAGTCATAATTTCGGAGCTGCTTAGAATCTTGACGGTGTTTTGTAATATATATATATATATATATATATATATATATATATACCAATATAGTATGTCTCCTAGGTATGATAAATGTTTTTTCTTGCTATCAACAAATGTCACATATAATTACGAAACACAATTGAACAACATACGACTATATACTCTCAAACAAAATATTTCTAATTTCCGAGAGTCACACGCCTCAGCATGCAAACTTTATTAAAGAAGTACAACTCATAGTTAATCTAGAACATAGCTGAAATAAAGATGGGTTGCTACCACTAGAAAGCGGCGGGATTCACAACACCCAGTGGGTTGACACTAAGCAGCTGTTGTTGTTGCTAGAACATAGCAGGGTTGGCCAAACCCAACGGGTTGAATGGCAACAGTTGCTGTTGCTGCTAGTAGGCAGCGGGGTTCGCAATAGCCAATTGGTTGAATGGAAGGAGCTGCTGTTGCTGCCAGTAGGCATCTACCACAGCCAGCTGGTTGAATGGAAGCAGCTGTTGCTGCTGCCATTAGGTGGCGGGGCTAGCCAGGGCTAGTTGGCTGAACGCTGGTAGAAATTGTTGCTGTTGTACGATGATGCTCTGTACTGTCACATGTGCGAAGGATTGCTGCTGCGATAGGGCCCAATGTTGTTGTAGGAAGAGTGCCGGTGATGATAAGATGTTTGCGGCGAGCGCCTGTTGTAGCCTGTAGGACTGCACAATTGGATTTTCATATCCCAAGGTTGTCACGTGTGGGAGGTATTGTGGAATAGCAGTAGCAGCAGCTAGGGATCCCTGCGGAATAAAGACTACAGTGGCAGCGCTCACCGAAATGGCAAGGAGCGTAAAAAGAGCAAATATCTTTGCTGCCATTGTTGCTAATAAGAGGCTGCTAGTGGGTTCCAAATTATAAGTTGCTAATTGGTATGGGTGATGAATTAACTACACATTTGGGTCCTATTTATACTTATGAGAGCTCATGTACCTGTGGCAAGATATTGGCTTTTTGCAAGCAAAACATTATCTAGATAAGCCTACCATGACATGGTACCCTGTCAATTTCAACATTTACTGATTAACTTTTATGGGTTATACGATGCGCGTTGGCTAGACAATTTGCACTAAATACAAAGAAAAGGTGACTTTTCTTGTTATATGTGTGACAGTAGCATTACAAGTTCACTATAAGACATGTGAAAGGCTTACCCACATCATAGATGTTCCACTTCATAAAAGTGAGTTTGTAAAGTTGTGGTATCCTGATGTGGATCAAAATCTTCTTTTAACTAAGTTTGTCATCTACCTATGGATAAGATAGGATATATTCCAAGAGTCTTTACTCATGGACAAGGCCATGTGCTCCTAGGATACTTACACGCCTATACCAATGTTTACTTGTGTGGTGGATAAAAGATATTGGCCAAATTTGAGAAAAATATAAGAACTAATTAGGAGGCAATGAATTGAATATCACATCTTTGGCCTCAGCATAGGGCTTATTCATGAGACTTGTAATACAACATAATTACTATATAATCTTTTAATTTGTGGGGAGATCGGGTGGCTAATGCTTGCATTCTATTGAAGTTTTGAGATGTGACTGGCCCTAGGGAACACGTTTACTTTCAAGATACTAAAGGACCATGCTTTGTTTAGATTGAGTGTTGGATCAGTGAACAAAGTTGTCTTAAATCACCATATAATCAAGTTTAGACTCATCAAATCGATATATGAAACTTATCACAAGTATCGAGGCCCATGTTATTTTTTTGCTTATTCTCATGTTTGGTTCCCTTGGACTATCTAACCAATCTATACTCATTAATCTGCTAGACAAATAAGACAAATGGTTTTGATTTCTCCATTAAGTTATTCCTCAAACAATGAAAGGAAGCAAACCGGTATCTTCTTTAGAATAAACATTTATCTAAACTAAATCAGTAGGGCAACATGAAACTCAATATGATACCTTTTGTGATTATGTGATTTACCACTGACAATTTAGAATTTTGATGGCTATGTTTGATATAATACATAATAGACCGTGTAGTTTGCATAGCACTATGAACTTTTTTTTTTGTGGAGAATGAGTATGTTTATCACCTATAGCTCACTTTTTTGAAAAATGTAAATTATTAGATTGATGCACTTAGTAGAAAAATAGTCACTAGAGAATGCAGGAAAGCCCTATTACGACATGCGGATCCAACGCGTTAATATGCTCCAATGCAAGTGTCGAGTCTGTTTAGAGGATGATCACAACCAAGGTATCAAGCGAACTTGTATTTCACAATTCCTTTAATTTAGGATTGTTTGACATATGCATTTACCGATAAGTTGCTCGGTAAAGACCAAGTTTCTTAGTTTTAGGCACACATGATGCCTAGGATAGTGGTGGGTAGCCCTATAGCATAGAGAGACATATTCGATTGCAAACCTTGTTTAGATTTAACACATGCGTATTAAGAATAGGCTTGGATTGATTTTTTGTTTCCAATTGACATGTTTGCAATCAAAAATATCCTTCACTCGTGGCCTTTTCAACCCAATGTATCGTAAAGGTCAGTTTCACTATGAATGTGCGCCATGGCTGCATTGTGGCCGCCTCTTGTGAAGTCATAATTTCGGAGCTGCTTAGAAGCTTGACGATGTTTGTGTTTCGTAATATATATATATATATATATATATATATATATATATATATATAGAGAGAGAGAGAGAGAGAGAGAGAGACACCTAATATAGTATGTTTCCTAGGTATGATAAATGTTTTTTCTTGTTGTTGACATATGTCACATATAATTACGAAACACAATTGAACAAGACAGGACTATATACTCTTAAACAAAACATTTCTTATTTCCGAGAGTCAAACTCCTCAGCATGCAAACTTTATTAAAGAAGTACAACTCATAGTTAATCTAGAAGATAGCCGAGTCAATGATGGGTTGCTGCCAGAAAGCGGCGGGATTCATCACATCCAGTGGGTTGACACTAAGCAGTTGTTGTTGTTGCCAGTACGTAGCAGACTTGGCCAAACGTAATGGGTTGAATGGCAGCAGTTGCTGTTGCTGCCAGTAGGCAGCAGGGTTTGCAATAGCCAGTTGGTTGAATGGAAGGAGCTGCTGTTGCTGCCAGTAGGCATTTGCCACAGCTAGCTGGTTGAATGGAAGCAGCTGTTGCTGTTGCCAGTAGGCGGCGGGGCTAGCCAGGGCTAGTTGGCTGAACGCTGGTAGAAATTGTTGCTGTTGTGCGGTGATGCTCTGTACTGTCACGTGTGCGAAGGATTGCTGCTGCGATAGGGCCCATGGTTGTTGTAGGAAGAGTGCCGGTGATGATAAGATGTTTGCGGCGAGCGCCTGTTGTAGCCTGTTGGACTGCACAATTGGATTTTCATATCCCAAGGCTGTCACGTGTGGGAGGTATTGTGGAATAGCGGCAGCAGCAGCTAGGGATCCCTGCGGAATAAAGACTGCAGTGGCAGCGCTCATCGAAAGGGCAAGGAGCGTAAAAAAAGCAAATATCTTTGCTGCCATTGTTGCTAATAAGAGGCTGCTAGTGGGTTTCAAATTATAAGTTGCTAATTGGTATGGGTGATGAATTAACTACACATTTGGGTCCTATTTATACTCATGAGAGCTCATGTAGCTGTGGCAAGATATTGGCTTTTTGCAAGCAAATCATTATCTAGATGAGCCTGCCATGACATGGTACCTTGTCAATTTCGACATTTAGTGATTAACTTTTATGGATTATACGCTGCGCATTGGCTAGACAATTTGCACTAAATACATAGAAAAGGTGACTTTTCTTGTTATATGTGTGACAGTAGCATGACAAGTTCACTATAAGACATGTGAAAGCCTTACCCACATCATACATGTTCCACTTCATAAAAGTGAGTTTGTAAATTTTTGGTATCCTGATGTGGATCAAAATCTTCTCTTAACTATGTTTGTCATCCACCTATGGATAAGATAGGATATATTTCCAGAGTCTTTACTCATGGACAAGGCCATGTGCTCCTAGGATACTTACACACCTATACCACTATTTACTTGTGTGGCAGCATGTCAATTTTTACAACTAGATAAAACATATTGTCTTAAGTTAGCGTTGTTGACGGTCCTTATGACAGAAATCCGACCATCACATTGCACAAAGAATAAAGGAGAAGTTATCTTTCTTACTCACATATCTGTTATTAATAACCTAGTTCCACATGTATTGGCCAATAAGCATTTACTGGAACACAAGTCTGCATAAGAGAGAAAACGTGTGCAAACGCGGACGAAACACACTGAAGAACACCTGACACATGCACGACGGATTAGAGGGCCCACACGCCAGGGCAAACCAGCCCAAACCAGTGGGGCGTCCACAGGGATCAGCACCAAGGCCCAAAGGATGGCCCACCAGGCAAAGGTGGTGGTGAGGCGGCCTACCCAAGTGTCAGCCGAACCATAGGTCCGGCCAAACTTGGACAGTGCCTCTTCGTCCTTATCTTCCACATGGCGGTCGCTGGTTGACTCCTGGAAGCGGTGGGAGAAGATTCCCCAGAGATCCATCCTGGGAACTACCCTCTACTACCTATAAGCATGTACTTGGTTTTGGGATCAAGTGGAACGGGTTGGGTTCATCCCACTTTTGTGGGTTGAGTTCAACCCATCTCATGTTTTGATGGGTCTGGATGAGAGGGATGGGTTTGTTACAGTCTTTTGTTTGGTTGAAGGGGTCGAGAGGGATGGGATAGATGGCATTTCAACACCATTAGCAACGGGGCCCACCAGCGAGCTGTGGGCCCATTTGTCATCCTCTTGTCTTTTTTTTTTAACCTCACCTTTATCTTCTTCCTCGGCCTAGCTCTTCCCTGCCGTCAGCCTGCGCCCCCCATGCCCCCCCGCATCGCCAGCCTGCTCCCCCCTGCCATGCCAGCATGGCTCCTCCACGTCGCACCAACCTGCTCCCCTCGCCACGGCCCGCGCCGCCGGCCGCCTCCTCCCTGACACCGCGCTCGACGCATGTGTGCTAGCGTCACAGGGGAGCGAACTAGGTCAGAGTGGTCCGTTCATTTTGGGCGAACCGTTCCAACCCGCATCTGTGCGGTATATTCCCTATGGGGGTCGAACCCAACCCACTGCATTTTCAACCAAACATGGGTCAATGGGGGTTGAACCCGTTCCAGGTCGACCCCCAAACCAAACACACCCTAAGAGGAGGAGGAGACCCCTCCCCCCTCTCTATACACCATACTTGAAGCCTCTCTCCCTCTCTCTAGTTACACTTGTAATCCTTAGGCTAGGCTAGAGCTGAATCTCTTGTAGTGCTAAGCTAGTCTTCGGGTCGGTTGGGGATGTAACCTCCGACTCTCGTCATGGCTTTGTACTCGACTTGTCGATATTCTATCTATAAAGAGTATGGTTGTTATGCTATTTCAGTAGTTTACTATGCCATGTCTTGTGCTTTATTAAGTTATACTCATATGCTTAGGCTAAATCTACGTTACCGCATCGGTTCATTGTGCCTTCGGGCTTGCTCTAGTTCTATTCCTGTCGATCATCATGGTCGGAGTTCCAGAGGGGCTAGAGTAGTGATCATGTGCATGAGCAAGGTGCTCGGATGCGTTGGGATCCATCGAATATGACTGTGCTTGGGTGGTGACAGCCCTGTCCATCCCTTGTAGCCCCCCACGTTCGGGTATGATGTAGGAGTTCTAAAAGATACCTTACCTTGGTAGACCAGGGATGGGTGTTCTCCCCATAATGTTGTATGCTTAGATATAGTTCTTATCATGTGCTTGTATGACCCTTGCTAGTATAGATATATGCTACTACTAGGACCTCTCGCATGCCTGGCTCCCGCTAACCTTAGGTCCATTCGTTTATTCTTTATTCATGAGATTGGCTTGTGTGTGTGTCACATTACCCTCATATATTTATTTTAGCTTACTCCTATATGAACTTTGGTCTGTTACTTAAGCATATCATCCTAAATATCTCTCTAATAAATCCTTTTACACCAATGCCATCGTTTGGGAAAACCATAAATAACGATACCCTGAATACTCTCTGGGTGAAATGCTACAACAGTATATCCATGCGCTTGTGGATTTATTCGTAACATTAAGAAATACCAACAAACATTTCTTGTGCCATTGCCAGGGATGGCATTGGTTAAAAGATTTATCAATACATGTTCTTAGCTATATGATTAAGGAATAGCCATTGCTTATATAGGCTAACTTGTCTTTGTTTTCTCCTGATGGATGAAAACAGGGTACTGTATGATCGGTTTCGACTTGCCGACCAACTTCGTCAAGAATTCAGAACGTCTTGTGAGAAGGGTCTGACCTCGCATTGTCCCTCCTCAGATCGTTCTTTCGGTACCTGAACCAGCCATCCCAGCACCATCCGCTCCTAAGGGTATCGCTGAGAAGACTCTTCGCAAGTTCTCCATCCCATCCACCGACAATGTGGCCACTAGCCCTGCTATCGATCTGGGGATATGAACTTTGAGTTGAAGACGAACCTTATCAACATGGTGTAGGCTATCCCCTTTTTGTGGCAAGCCTAACGAGGACGCCAACACTCATCTCCAACACTTCCTTGGCCTATGTGACACCATCACAATGAAGGGAGTCACTCAAGATGTTATCAGACTCCGCCTATTTCCATTCTCCCTCCTCGGGAGAGCAAAACAATGGTTCTACAAGGAGAAGGATGATGTCAACACGTGGGCCAAATGTTCCACTGCATTCCTCGCAAAGTTCTTCCTGTTGGGCAAAATCAATGCCCTTCGTGGAAGGATTTCCAGCTTTAGCAGTCAAGCACGGAAAATAATCCCAGAGGCATAGGAAAGGCTATAAGAATACATCCTTGCCTGCCCACACCATGGGATGGATGAATGGCTCGTCCTCCAAAGCTTTTACAATGGGCTAACCACGATAGCACGAGCCCACCTTAATGCTGCCACTGGAGGAGCCTTCCTCGACCTCACCATTGCCAGAGCTACAGCTCTAGTCAAGAAGATGGTCTCCAATCAAGGCTGGAGTGAAGAACGACTCAACCCTTGCATGTGGGGCATGCATACCATCAAGGAGACGGACATGCTAGCCTCTAAGCTAGACCTCCTACTCAAACGCATGGATGAACGGGAGAAGCCTCAAGAACTTAGGCTCAAACCTGTTCAAGTCTTGAACTCGCACATCATGTGCGAGGTCTGCAGAAATGATGGACACTCGGGGAACGACTGCCCCAAGACTCATGAAGAAGTCTCCTACATGAACAACAACAACAACAATGGGTACCGTCCTCAAGGAGGTCAAGGGTGGAACCAGTCGCGCCCACCATATTAGGGAGGTAATAATAGTGGTAATTACAATTCAAATCAGAATTCAAACCAGCATTCCTTAAAAAATCTTGTTTTTGGCCAAGCAAAAAATCAATGAATCTCTTTCTAAAAAGCTTGCTGTCAATGATAAAACCTTGGAAAGCAGAAATGTAAAAATTGAAAGTCTTTCCTTTGCTTTCAAAAATCAAGTGAGCTTCAATAAAATGATCGAAATTCAATTAGCTCAAACTATTGCTGCTGTTCTTGTTTCTAAACCTGGGAAAATCCCGAGGCAACTAGAGAACGTTAGTGCGGTTACCGTTAGGTGGGAAAACCCATCTCGAAACCTACCCACTACTAACCATGCAAGGAGACCCAGGAATCAATGAAGAAACTCATGGGAGGAACTTGCAGTCAAGAATGAGGAACTAGGGTACCCGGCTATCAGCTGCTCAATGTGGGACTTCCACATTGATCGAGCCCTCTGCGACCTTGCTGCAAGTGTCAACATCATGCCTAAGGTTATGTTTGACACAATAAACTAGCCCACTCTTTCTCCTACCATGATACACCTGCAGCTGGCCAATTCGATGATCCGCAACCTCGAAGGGATAGTAGAGAACCTCCCAGTAAGAATCGAAGGTTCTATTGTCCCCGTGGACTTGGAATGCCGCTCATCCTTGGGAGACTGTTCCTACATGCGGTCAAGGCAAGGATCAATGTTGGGACCGGAGTAATACAGCTCCGCATTGGAAGGAAAGACAAGGTATTAAGATTTCAAACCAAAGTAGAGGAATGCTACCAGGTTGACCCCTATGAACACCCTGGTGGCCAAAAGACAACAAAGAGACACAGGGGGAATTCGAAAGCACAAACCCCAACTTCTGAGAAGACACTAGCCACACCTCTAGCTGCAACTCCAAGGAAAACCCAGAAGGTATGGAAGGTGAAGGACGTACAGTCATTCATATCTTCTTCTCCTGGACCGGATGCCTCATCTGTGAGATAAAACATTGTGGAGAAAGTCTCGCTCAAAGGACTTAAAATGGTGAGCCCTTGCCAAAGGTAAATCAGTAGTTATCTCATATTTGAATTTCCAAAATTTTTATTCACTAATATTTCATTTTTTAACTACATATTTGATTACCCAAACTTGCATTTGCACGCTAGAATTTATTCTGGCAAATTTTCCCATTCATAAAAATTTATGAAAATTCAAAAGTAATTAAATGACTTTGAGCAAAAATATCTTTGAAAAATGTTTCTGAGCATTTCTGGAGTAAACTTCAACCAGGCCTCCCCACTATGTCACCATATAGCCGTAGGGGGTAGTGGGCCAAAGCTGGCAGCTAGTGGGGCCCACCAGAGGTTGGCTGAACCGTTGTTTCGATTGAACAAGTCCCAACAACTCTGGGGCCCCACCGACTCCAACAGCTACTAGCAGTTGCCCTTGGTCGGTTCCCAACAGCCCGGCTGCAATGCTCTATACATCGAGGCCGAGAGGGGGGTGTTGTTCATCCATCAGCACTTTCATCCACTCACTTCCTCTCCTCTTTTGGCTCTCGGGTTTTCATCGAGATTTTTCTCAAGTTCAAGTGCAAGAACCTCTCTCTCTCATTTCCTTTGCTCAAAGATTCATCAAATATTGGAGGAGCAACTCACAGGCAAGAGTTCATTTTTTTATTTCGCTAACGTAACCCATGTGCAAGTTGTGTTTGTTTGTGCTCCATCCACCATGAAAGGAATGGGACAGAAGCTCTCCGGCACATTCAAGAAGGTGAAGGGAGCAAGCTCAAGCCGCTCCCGCGAAAGTGCAAGAGAACACCACTCCGACGACTACACGCCAAGCCCAATGTGGGAGGAGGACGTGCCACAAGAAGAGCATTCTGGACCATAAGCCATGGAGGTGGAGGGGCCACCACTCGACCTACACGGTGACCGAGAAGTGCAAGCCTATGCCCTCATCAAGCACTGAGTCTTCGCCCGCATGCAAGCATTCGACTCGGAGCTCCTTGAGAATAAAGGTATGAATGTCAACTTTGCTATTGTTTGGCATACAATTAGATGGGGTAATTTCGTGCCCATTTCTGAGGAAGGTTCCCACCTCCTCACCATCCAATTCTTATGCAGCTTGCAAGAAGCAGACGATGGTATATCCTTTCATTTCTTTGGAAGGGAATACCAACTCTCTAGGATGAATCTTAGTCTGCTTCTTGGTTTTCATAGATAATGCATAGTCAACTTTCATAAAGCTGTCCGCGATTTTAATCGTCATTCTTTCTGGACAAGCATTTCTGGTCAAGTGGTTGTTGGCAAATTTTCTCCTCGTTGCAACAATATTCATAATCCTACTTTGAGGTTGATCCATAAGTGATTTGCTTTATCGCTTTTCCCTAGGAAAGATGTTAGGGCTGTTCGTAATGATGAGCTTAAAATTCTTTATGCCATGGTTAAGAAAATTTGAGTTTCTCCTGCTAAGCCTATGATTGCACAATGGTTAGAATATTTCAAGATGACTGGTCCTATTGAGTGTACCTTTTTAATTACTCGCATTGCTTCAAAAGTCAAGGCATTAGAAGGTGTACCTATTCCGTTCATTCAAATGCCCCGCACTATCATCGATGAAGCATCTTGTTCAAGGATACACTCTTAAGCATGATGCAAACCAGTCTCTTGTGTTTTTCTTCCCTAGTTATACAAATGAAATCCCATTACCTAACCTAGGACTTTATGTGTATAAATGTCGGGAGCTAATCCTTCCTCTTGCACCGCAAGAGGAAACCCTTCCTCTTGCACCACAACAGGAAGCCCGCAGGAGTAATGTATCTGGCAGGGTAACTCGAAGAGCAAGTCTAGGAATGAAGCCATGACATCACAGTATCAGCCCTCGCAATCCCAGCATATCATGCAGCAGATGTACAAGTCAGGGTGGGTTTCAGCTGGGCAGATGCTAGGGTTTGCACTTGAGTATTAGCCAGGTGGGGACTAACCTCCACAACTGCATGAAGCTGGAGGCTTAGGCTGGCAAAGCGCAAGAAGCACAGTGTGGGAGAGAGGACCATACGGAAAACACACTTCCTCCAGCTCTAGTGGTCCACCTACGGTGTTCGGTGCACGCCGATCCTTTTCGGTGAGGAGACATTGTGACCTCACGGATCTCAACTGCCAGATGAGCGAACTTGAAGTTCGGACAGGTGAAATTCAGAATACTCTTAACATACATGTCCAGGGTTTTGTCGAGTGGCAGCAGCAGGTCGATACATGTTTCAATGCCATCAACACCACGCTGCAACAAAGCCACAATGACCTGTTGGCCTACTTCCAGTCACAAGGTTTCAACCCCATCTAGGCCAGTGAGCAAAGAACAAGCTTGGGGGAGAACACCCCCCAAGAGAGGTAACTTGTATCTTGTATCTTTTTCATTTCCTACATCTGCATTTCAAAAAAATCTGCATATGACAAAAAGAACAAAAATATTTGCTTGCTTCCATATGTGTAGTAAGAATGTTTTAGTTATTCCTTCTTGAGATGATGAATAGTTGCTCTGCTATTTCCTTCATATTCCTAGAAAGCTTGAAACTTGTGGGTTGCGAATGCCTGATCTAAGTCTAAGTTGTTGCATGATATGATATGGTACAATGAAGTTTGTTATGATCTTTTCCAAGTGAAACTTGACATCCAAAGTTTTATTTTCAAAAAACAAATCATAAAAAGAATAAATTTCCTTAATGATGATGATATGTCCTACCAAAGCCATATGATCTTAGATTGCACAAACCGTACACATATGCTGCTTGCTATCACATTGAGCATTGTCAAATTGTTGTGACCCTTGAGAGGTTCTCGTCATGCTTTCATGATCAAGATCACGTACACTCTACATATTTTCATGCTGGCTTCTACACTGGAAGTTACACAAAAACATTCCTTACATCCACACAAATATACTCCATCCCTATAACATGACTCCCCTCTATTCATCGTGCAAAAAGATAAGGGCTATGCAAAAAAGAAGAAAAAGAGAAAAGAAATAGATACCCGTGCTCAAATAGCATGAGAGAAAAAAAAGAAAGGAGAAGAGAAAAAAAGAAAAGAAGAAAAAGGAAAAGAGAGAAAGATAGCCTATATCCCAAAAAGAAACAAAAGTGGGAGCCATGCAAAAAGGAGTTCAAAATACATTTCCACCAAAAATTCCACACACATGCACTTCTTGATCAGATTGTATAACTTGCACCTCCTCGGATCCGCTCTTTGACTCTACAAAACTATGTGGTGCAAGTATGCCTCATTTCATAATCCTACCCAAAACCCCACAAAAGCCTATTAGATGTAGGATGAAAAGAGGCAACCTCATGCCTTGGTAAGGACTACACCCATTGAGCGATCGACAGCATCATATGAGGAACTTGTTTTCATTTCAAAAACTTATCAAAAACCTCTGGAAAGATAGTTGAACAAGGAGTAAGTGAATGGTGATTTTATATAACCATTCTATCTTGCAACTGCCCAAAACTAGGAAAAAGCCAAAAGCCCATGGGAACAATGGTAAAAAGGGTGGACGATGCCAATTTATTCAATTCAAGGACTAATCATTTTTTGTACACATGGTACATAAAAAAGGCATTGTAGCAACTCCTGATCAACAACCTAAGTGTTAGCTCTTGCTCAGGACAAGAGCCAAGGGCAAGCTTGGGGGAGTTTGTTGACGGTCTGTCGGATTCATAAGCCCGGCAGTCCACCAGGGGGTTACCCAAGTGGTTGATTTGTAGGTGGAAGGGATTGCAAAACCAAGAACTTGAAAGTGATCGTGAGATCACAAGGGACATGAGGGTTTAAGATAGGTTCGGGCCTCCGGAGAGTAATACCCTACGTCCTGTATGCTTGGTGGCTTGTATTGCTTGAGAGTTGAGATGGGATGGGTTGCCCTCGGGAGGCTCCCTTTGCCGCCTTATATAGGTTGACGACCTAGGGTTACAAGTCGATTTGAATCTAATCTACTCGGTTGTTACATGGAAGGTATTCTGAGTTGGATTACAATACATATCCTGCAATATCCAGGCTAATTTGAATTGCCCAGCCTCTTTCGCGTGTACTTCAAGTATCTTCATGTCCTTGGCCTGCATGCCCTGGTCGGGCGAGCCTACTTGTCAGATCCGGCCAGTATCCTGGTCGGTGGGGACCCATGGGGTACCCACATCCCTCAAGCCCCCGAGCGATGTGTACGCGAACTGGAACTTGAGGTCATCATAGCGAAGCTTGGAATGTAGTTGGCTGAAGCTGCAATGGCATCATGGTGACGGAGAGGCTGCATAGTGCTCAAAAAAGAAGAAAATCCTAGCGAACGCAGAGCCATCCGCGCATAGCGAAGTCGTGTGCCGAGTTGATGGATGTCGGGCATCCAACAGGTCAAAGTGAAGGACATGGAGGGTGTCACAAGATGCACTCCACAGGAGTAGCCCCCAAGCATTGAAGCGATAAGTATAATCGGTCCAATGGTCAAAAAAAGAAGAAAAAGCTTATCCCAATAGCAGGTCCAAGTTCCTGAACACAAGGATAGACGAAGCCACGGAGGCATTCTGACCAAAAATAGGCACCTAGCCCCTGAGGACGAGGACTAACGGAACCATGGAGGCACGCCGACCTAAAGTAGGCGCCAAGCCTCTGAGGATGAGGACTGGCAGAGCCATGAAGGCACCCCAACCTGAAATAGGCGCCCAGTCCCCTAAGGACGAGGACTGGTGGAGCTGCGGAGACACTCGACCTGAAATAGGCACCCAGCCCCCGAGGACGAGGACTGGCGAAGCCACGGAGGCACGCGGACCAGAAATAGGAGCCTGGCCCCCGAGGACAAGGACCGACGGAGCCACAGAGGCACGACGACCTGAAATAGGTGCCCAGCCCCCGAGGATGAGGACTGGCGGAGCCCTGGAGGCACGCCGACCTGAAATAGGCACCCAACACTCGAGGACAAGGACTGGCGGAGCCGTAGAGTCATGTCATTGAATCACGTAATGGAAAACCCATGGACTCCGTTCGGCACGTCCGTTGCAATAATGGAAAATCCGCAGATTCCGTCACAAGGGTTACGCCATCACACCCTTCAAAAGCCCAAGGGGCGTAGATCCATTTTCATTTCCATCCGTTACACTCGCTGCGCCGCCGCCACAATCCTCACTGCTGCACCCGCGAACCCTAGGCCGCGCCGCCGCGATTCCTAATCTGCTTGCGCATGCTTCGACAACACTGCCGTATGCACATCAAAACTCTTACGAGTATTAGATCCAAATTGCAAGGCCTAGAAATCAAAGAAACAACGCAAGTGAACATTCCAAATCTATCGTTAGTTTCGATGAAGTTCGTGATGACAGAGGAGCGCATCCAGGCGCTCGTCGATCATGGCCTCCTAGAGCCCAAGGCGCTGCTGGATTGGAAGCCAACCGTTGGCCAAGATTTCCCGACGGAGGACAAGACAGAGATGGTGGTCTTCGCATCATTCTTCGAGCATGGGTTCGGGATCCCGTGTGGAGTCTTCTTCGGAGGTCTTCTTCACTACTACAAGATTGAACTAGTACATCTCAACCCAAACTCAATCTTGGATATAGCTGTCTTCATCCACCTGTGTGAGGCATACTTGGGCATCCCCCCACATTTCAATCTCTGGAGGTACTTGTATCAGTTGAAAATTGTGTCAACACGGGGAAACAGCAGCGAGTGATTGGGGGTTGCAGTTTTTCATTGCGGCCGAAGAAAGTGCAAGAGTACTTCGACCTCCAGTTGAAGGAATCAAACAAAGGATGGCACAAGGAGTGGTTCACAGTAGCCAATCAGTAGCCCGAGCTCCTGCCGCGTATTGGATAAGGCCAGTGACCATGCCCGAGTGGTCGAACCAGCCGATCTTAGAGGAGCAGGTCCAGGTGAATCAACTGCTGGCAAAGATTGCCAATTTGAAGCCACGTGGTCTGACAGCCAGAGCGGTCACCATTAATTTCTGTTGGAGACTGACACAGCCGATCAAAAACAGAATGCACCCAGCGTATGAGTACACAAGGCCGCAGGACCCAACCCGGGAGGTCCAGCGAAAGGTGCCCAAAGAGGAAATTGTCAACCGGGTGGCCGAGTTTTTTGGGGCCGTTATCAGAAATAGGAGCTGCCCCAAGGCTTATTCTCTGAAGAGGCCACCGACCATCCCGGTATGATCTTTAATGGCATTGAGTTGGCATACTTTTTATGGTGTTGTGTTGTTGCTGACTATGCTTGTGGATTGACAAGGATCACGAGTTTGAATTCTTTTGCCCGGCGCCGCTTCTTGGAGGGGCCGAGCAACAGTGACCCAAGGTCCGCTCGACCGACAAGCCCAACGAGCCGCCTGCCAACCTTGAGTGGGAGTTCGACTCCTCCATTGGGTCGAACGAGAGCATGCTAGAAGAGGTCGGGCAGGCCACGGACGCTGCACCGATTGGTCATCGGACATGTCAGGCCATGCAGAAGCAGCCTGCCTCCAAATCATAGAAGCCAAGCTTCAAGAAGAGGAAGATGGACGGTAAAAAGGGGAAGGAGAAGGAAAAGGCTGCCCCGAGCGCAACCTCAGTGGCCAGGTCGGCCAATGAGGTGGACGAGGAGTCCGACACGCCGAGCCTGCCTGTGAAGAAGAAAAAGTTGGAGCTCCTTGAGACGACTACGGCTGACACGGAGCGTGTCAAGGAGGTGTTGAAGGCGAAGATCTGCAGGGGATCAGGTGGTGATGTGTCTACGCCACCACTACCATTGCGCCCCAAATTATGAGTAAAGAAGAAGAGCACCATGTAAGTGTGATCTGCTTATACTGTCTATCTTGTGGTTGGTGTTGCCACTTGTCTTGTCTTAGTGATAATGCAGGACTGTCGTGCTGGATGATGAGTCCGGTGCACAGCTAACTAGGTGCTCAACCCAAACCGAGGGGGCAAGCGGCTCAACCATCGATCAGTCGCCGCCTTTGGAGGCTGGGGCGGATCCGGATGCTCGTGCCAGCGAAGCAGTACCAACTCCCATGCCGCAACAAGGCGTAGCCGGCTCCAGGGCTACACACGCTGCTGTAGATGACTCCGGGGTTGGGCAGGTGTCCGGTGAGGAAGCCAGAGCTAAGCCTCACCTGTAGGAGTTTCCCAGGGACGATCCACCACCAGAGAGGTCCACCGGGGATGGAGGAGATGATGCTAATGCCGAGGACTTCTCCGGCTGGACCTTGCTAGGGACGCGGCACAAGACAATAAGGATCTTGCCAGGCTGTGGCAGTCATCCTCAGAGATTTCTAAGTTGCTTTTTGTAAGTGTGCCGACCAACCTGGAGAATTTATGTCTGAATTCTAGTTGCTTTGCAGAGCTCTGACTTGTTGGGGATGAAAGCAGAATCTGGCTGAGCACGCACATAAGAGGGCGGATGCGATTCAGTAGGCCGAGCACTATTGCCTAGAGGCAGAGCAACTCAAGGCCGACTTGAAGAAGGCCAAAGAGGACACCGTGCGGAAAGACCTAGATCACGCCCTTAAGGAAGAGGTTCTCACTTCGCACTTGAGAGGTATGTTGTGCTGACCTGTTGACTCGGTTTTGTCCTTGTAATCTTGGTGCTGATGTATACTTGGTTGAATGAGCAGATGCCGAGGTCAGGGAGCAAAGGCTCAAGCGGCACCTCAAAGAGTGCG
Organism: Setaria viridis; assembly: GCF_005286985.2. Taxonomy (NCBI): domain Eukaryota; kingdom Viridiplantae; phylum Streptophyta; class Magnoliopsida; order Poales; family Poaceae; genus Setaria; species Setaria viridis. The sequence continues at coordinate 22,762,349 of NC_048265.2, read as the reverse complement.
AGGATTCGAATGCACGCCTTCAGCAAGAGCATGATGTGGCGGTTCATTGTGAGTATGCCATATCGCAGAAGCTGACTTATGAAGCCAACGTGGGCAAGGAAACTGAGCGCTGCTTAGAGTCTGCTGTCCGTAGTCTTCAACATGACCAAGTTGTAATTGCAGCTTTGGAGGTAGAGCTGGAGGATCTTCGTAAGGCGGCCGGCTATGTGATGGACATGGTCCAGCTAGAGACCGACCCGACTGCGCCAACGCTGCTGCTTGATCGTCTGAAAGCCGCGCCTGGTTGGCTGAAGGTGCTGCTGAAGGATACCGCGGTGGAGTGCGTCAAGAACGTCTTAGCGCTGGTGGTGACACACTTCTCGCGGATCCCCTTGGAGCGTGCTGCAACAGGAGTCGCGGCCGACTTCAATGCGGATGCACTTCCAGAGCTAGCCGACCGGTATCATGATGTAGCAGAGAACATTGTGAATGATCTGGACCTGTAAAATTGAACTGAGTGGTGTATCAAGCTGTTTGATAAGACATGTCATGTAATTAACTTGACGTATGCGAGGAAAAAGAGGGTTCATCCCTCCCTTGGTATATACAACAGGACAGTGTGTAGCTTAGGCATGTAGCCACTAAGCGCCTAGCCTTGCCTGACCAGCATCCTGCTGAGACCGGATCTCGAGCTTGTAGGTGGGGTGAATGCAAGGTTGTCTAGGTTTCGCAAGCTGGAACGCCGACCACACGAGTTAGTCATATTGCTTTGAGAGGGGGAGGAGAAGAATGCAAGACTCGAAGGTCAGCGCCTGGGGGAAGCCCCCGAGCTTGAGAGCGAGTGGTCTGTCAAACAGGTCGGACAGCCCCCGAGCGTCCGAAAAGCTCGGTTAAAGGAACAATAAGGAAGTAGATACGGAAAAGAACCTCGAATGTTTTATTTATTCAATAATAAAGGGGAAAATAGAGTACATAGCTTGTAAATCCTAAGGGTAGAAGCACCGTAGGTGCTTGATGTTCCATGGATTGGGGATGCCTGAGCCGTCCCCCCATTGGAGTCGATAGGTGCTTGGCTGGATGACTTCCTTGACGATGAAGGGGCCCTCCCAAGGGGCGGCCAGCTTGTGCATGTCCTTGGTGGACTGGATCCGACAAAGCACCAAATCGCCAACGTTGAGGGAGCATTCCCTGACATTTCGATCGTGGTAGCACCATATCTGCTGCTCGTGGCGTACATGATGGATGAGAGCCGCCACTCGAGGCTCCTCGAGGTTGTCAATGTCGACCCACCAACTTGTTTCTACCTCACCTTCCTCGTAGTACTGGATGCGTGGGACGGCAAAGGCCACGTCAGATGGCAGGATGACCTCTGAGCCGTACACCATGAAGAAAGGGGTGTAGCCGGTAGCCTGGCTCTTCTGGGTTCGTAGGTCTCAGATGACATGGGGTAGCTCACGTAGCCACTTGGTAGTGTACTTGGACGCGTCGTCGAACATGCGAGACTTGAGGGACTGGAGGACCATCCCATTCGCACGTTCGACCTGACTGTTACAGTGTGGGTGCACTACTGAGAAGTAGTACACATCGATGAGGTTGTCTTGGCAGAAGTCCCAAAACTCGGAGCCTGTGAACTACTTGCCAAGGTCGGTGATGATCCCGTTTGGCACTCCAAAGCGGTGTGTGATTTCCTCCATGAACTAAACGGCTTTAGCCAACTCAATGCTTGTGACAGCCTTGACTTCAATCCACTTGGTGAATTTGTCAACTACTATGAAGATGTGGGTGTAGCCGCCCAGAGCGGTCTATAAGGGTCCGACCATATCTAGCCCCCAGCATATGAAGGGCCAGAATGGTGGGATGGTGCACAGGGCTTAGGCTAGTAGATGTTACTGCTTTGGATGAGCTCTTTTGCACCTTTGGATGAGCTCCTTTGCATTGGCTACCGTTGTTGGCCAATAGAAACCAGAGCGAAACGCATTGCCGACTAAAGTGCCCGAGGTAGCGTGGTTGCCGCAAGTGCCCAAGTGGATCTCGTGTAGGAGGTCGATGCCCTCATTGCACAGAATGCACTTCATCAAGATGCCTGTAGATGTAGCCTTTTGTAGAGCTCCTTGCTGATGATGACGTAGTTTGCACTACACCAAGCTAGTTTTTCGTGTTCGATCTTGTCTTCTCGGGCGTGCCAATCTTCTTCTGCCTCAATCATCATGATGTTAGTAGGAGCTGGGTTGGCTAGAGCCTCAGCGCTGCCGTTGACTTGGTATGGGTCCAAAACCTTGATGGATGGTTTCTGAAGATCTTGTACAAAGACGCCGGTCGGGACTTGCACACACTTGGAGCCGAGCTTGGACAGGACATCAGCGGCGATGTTGTGGTCCCTGGGGACATGGTGTAACTCAAGACCATCGAAGTGGGCCTCAAGTTTGCGGATTTCCATGCAGTAAGCATCCATGGACTCCTTGGTGCAGTCCCAGTTCTTATTGACTTGCTTGATGATGACCATGGAGTCGCCATACACAAAGATGCGCTTGATCCCGAGGGAGACGGTGATGCGGAGGCCGTGGATGAGAGCTTCGTACTCGATGCCGTTGTTGGTGGCCTTGTAGTAGATCTGGAGCACGTACTTGAGCTGCTTGCCTTTGGGGGATATGAAGAGGACCCCCACACCGGCTCCTTCGAGGTTGAGGGCGTCGTCAAAGTACATAGTCCAGTGTTTTGGCCTCTCCAGGGAGGCGGCTTCTGGATCTCTGTCCACTCGGCCATGAAGTCAACCAGGATCTGTGACTTGATCGCATGACGCGGGCAGAAATCGAGGTCGAACTGGCCGAGCTCCATGGACCACTTGACAACTCGGCTGTTGACGTACCTGTTGTGAAGGATTTCGCTAGTGGGGTACGAGGATACCACCCAGATCTTGTGCGCCTGGAAGTAATGGTGCAGCTTTCTTGATGAGATTAGAACTACGTAGAGCAATTTTTGAACCTATGTATAGCGAATCTTTGAGTCGCTGAGGACCTCGCTAATGTAGTACACCAGTCGTGGCACCATGTGTATATGGCTGGGCTCTTCATGTTCCATAACTAGCACAGTGCTGACAACGTGCGGCGTTGCAAAGATGTAGAGGTAAAGCATTTTTTGGTCGGTCGGGGCCGTCATGACGGGGGGAGTGGTGAGGAAAGTTTTGAGCTCTTCGAGTGCCTTGCTGGCCTTGTCATCCCACTCGAAATTGTTCGCCTTTTTGAGCAGCTTGAAGAAGGGCAAACCCTTATCTCCGAGTTTGCTGATGAAGCGGTTGAGGGCCGCCATCATGCCAATAAGCTTCATGACATCTTTCTTGCTAGATGGTTTTGTCATGTTTCTAATTGTGTCCACCGTGATGGGATTGGCTTTGATGTCGCGATGGCTGACCATGAAGCCGAGGAGCTTTCAAGATGAGACACCGAAGACACACTTACCCGGGTTGAGTTTCCATCAATAGGCCTGGAGGCTGTTGAAAGTTTCTGCGAGGTCAGCTATGAAGCTCTCTCATCTTTGGTCTTGACAACTACATCGTTGATGTAGGCCTCGACGTTCCTATGAAGTTGCGTTGCGAGGCAACCGTGGATTGCCTTCTGGTAGGTGGTGCCGGCATTTTTTCAACCCAAAGGTCATGGTGTTGTAGCAGTAGATGTTGAAGGGCGTTATGAACGCCATCTTTTTTTAGTCAGCAGGATCAAGGGCGATCTGATGATAGCTCGAGTAGCAGTCGAGGAAGCAGAGTAGGATGCTCCTAGCCGTAGAATCTACTATTTGGTCGATGCGCGGAAGAGGGAAGGGGTCCTTAGGGCAGTGCTTGTTGAGGTCGGTGTAATTGATACACATTCTCCATTCACCGGTTTTCTTTTTTACAAGAGCTAGATTTGCTAACCAGATAGGATGTTTACATTCACAGATGGATTCGGGAGCTAGGAGTTTATTAAGTTCTACCCTGATGGCCTCCTTGCGATCTTGGGCGAAGCGGTGAAGCTTTTGCTTGACCAATCTTGCTATCTTGCTCAAGTTCAAGGAGTGCTCAGCCAGGTCCCACGGGACATCGGGCATATCGAATGGTTTCCACGCAAACATGTTCGAGTTTTCCCGGAGGAAACTGGCGAGCACAAGTTCCTATTTGGCGGAGAGGTCGGACCCTATGAGGGTCGTCTTGGTCGGGTCTTCTAGGCCGAGGCAGATCTTCTTGACCTTGGGGTAAGGCTGCAACATTGTAGGTGTCAGCTCCATCTCTAGGATCATGAGCTGGTCCTTGTCCATCTTTTGGGCCTCGACCAGCATGGCGGTGGCCTTGGCCGAGTACTCCAGGGATTCTGCGAGCTGTACCGCCTCCGTGTCACACTTGTACGAAGTCTCGACATCATCGTAGATGGAGAGGACACCGTTTGGAGCTGGCATCTTGAGGATGAGGTAGGTGTGATGTGGGATCACCATAAACCTCGCCAGCATGGGCCTACCAAAGATGGCATGGTAGAAAGTCTTGAAGTTGGACACCTCGAAGGTGAGATGCTCTATACGGTAGTTGGCAGGCGTGCCAAAGGTGACGGGCAGAATAACTCAACCAATAGGATAGGATCCTTTGCTAGGTACGATGCACTAGAAGGGTTCTTCACAGGGCTGGAGCCGTTCGAAGTTGAAGTCCATGCGCTTTAAGGTTTCCGTGAAAATGATGTTGAGCCCGCTACTGTCATCAATCAGCACCTTGGGGAGGAGAGCACGGTCTATGGTTGGGCAGACCACCAATGGGTAGGACCCAGGATCTAGGATATGGACCCAATGATCTTCCTTGGAGAAGGTTATGGGTTGCTCCAACCAGCGTAGATACTGGACTAGCCATATGGTGACAAAGTGCACCTCTCATTGGTGCAACTTCTGCTTGCGGTTGCTGTAGAACGCCTTGGGGCCGCCCATGATGATGTTGACCTGATGGTCCGGTCGTTGGAACTCCCCGTTCTGGTCGGTGCCTCGGGTTGGCTGGTCACGACGCTCCTCTTTGTGTTGGTCATCGCGGTCATCTCGGCGGCGGTCATTGCGGTCGTCGCAGCGGCGGTCGTAGTCATCATGGTAGCGGTCATCACGGCGATAGTCGCCGCGGTCGTCGTGGTCATCACGGCGGTGATAGTCACGCTTGTTGTCGTCCCTACAGTAGTCGTTGCGGAAAGATCGCTTGTACTCCACCGGGGCGCTGAGCTCTTTCTTGAGGACTGTGCAGTCCCGAAGATTACGATGTGCGTCCTTATGGAAGGGGCACGGAGCATTGAGGGTGTCATCAAACTCTTCCTGAAGGAAGGTGATCAGCCTGGCAGGGTCGCCTTCAGTAGTGAGGACCTCGGGGGCCCTTTTTCAAAGTCAGGAGGACTCTGGACACGCTTGATGATCATCATGGGTCGGCTGGTCATGGTCGTCGTTCTAGCACTGCTTGCCACCCTAGAACTCCACTTGTGCCGCCTCCTCGATGTCGGCCTGGGTGTTGACAACCTGCATAATCTGCCCGATCGTCTTGGGGCAGCCTCATACGGTTTGCAGAATATATTGCGGTCCATGAGATCGAAGTGGAAGTACGTGATGATGTCACGGTCCTCGCCGCTGGCCAACCTGTTGCAGTTCTTGAAGAAGCGGTTGGCGTACTCTTAGAGAGATTCGCCCTTTCACCGGCGGACTTGACCAAGGTTCTCTGTTTTACCAGGTTGGCTGTAGGTAGGCTAGTAGTTCTCAGTGAAAGCTCTAGCGAGCTGACCCCAGCTGCCGATGTTGTTTGGTTGGAGGTTCTCCAGCCACAGGAGCGGGGCAGGACCCATCACCACCGAAAAGTAGGCAGCCATCTAGTCGTAGGTGCCGTGGACGGCTTTCACCGCGGTGCTGTACATCTTGAGCCAGATGGTAGGGTTGGAGCGACCATTGTACTTTTCATTGATGGCCGGCTTGAAGGAGGCCGGCCACTCAACAGCCCTAAGGTGGGGAGTGAAGGCGACGAAACCGTCGATTGTCGTATCGTCGTCGTCCTCAAGGTTGTATACAATGGGTGAAGCCCTAGGGCATCTGTCGTTGTCATGCCTAGGTGGTACGTAGGCGTCTTCAGGGTCGCC